>NW_027101934.1:0-324044 GCF_035609145.1 Eleutherodactylus coqui | reverse complement strand
CCTTTGCAAAATGGCGATCGAGCCACAAAACAGAAAAAGGTTGAATATGTGGCATGCGCCAAAATGTGTCACCTTTTTACACCAGAAACCCGGCAAACATCAGTTAATACATTTCCCCTACAACATCCTGATAAAGTAGTGTAGAAGGAGGCCAGACTAACGAGAGAAGTTCTAATTACTGTAACAACTATAAGGGCGCAGTCAGACAAGCAAATTTTTCACGCATGTAAAAAAAATAAAAGCACATGGCATGTAGAAAATAATCACGTGACCGGGTGCATTTTCACTCACACGTCCTATGTTTGGTAGGTGCGCATTTTAAAGAATTCTAAAAAACGGACATGTGACCGCTTTCATTAGAAAGCATTGGTTCTAATAGATTCGTTTCGGAAACGCGCCTATACATGCAGGAAAACTTTGCTGGTGTGACTGAGCCCTAAAGCATGTGGAATGTCCTCTTACACAATGTAACTACATGACCATCTACCTTGGCCAAATGGGAATTCATCCACTTGGTAAATGTTCTCTTGAACGGCTTCTTGCTCATCTGAAAAAGAAAGATTAGAATTATGATAGGATATTGGGCATTGTGGCATTATGGGGCCAATGCTACGGCTTAGGCACAATGCCCACGGACAGAAATTCTGCAGCGGGATTGGCACGCTATCATAGGATTGCGTTAGTTTATGCACTCTAAGGGCGCCTACCCATTGGCGTTGCTGATTTTCGTGCGTGAAAAACGCAGCGTTTTTCGTGCCTTTTTTGCGGCGTTCTTCATTAATTTCCATTGACAATCATGGGTGCATTAAAGGGGTTGTCTCACACGGTTTTTTTTTTATTCAATAGGCCCCACGTTCGGCGCGAGACAAACCCAAGGGATGGGTTAAAAAAAAAAAAGTTTATTACTTACCCGAATCCCCGCGCTCGCGGCGACTTCTTTCTTCCTTTACCAAGATGGCCGCCGGGATCTTCACCCACGATGCACCGCGGGTCTTCTCCCATGGTGCACCGTGGGCTCTGTGCGGTCCATTGCTGATTCCAGCTTTCTAATTGGCTGGAATCGGCACACGTGATGGGGCGGAGCTACGAGGACCAGCTCTCCGGCACGAGCGGCCCCATTCACCAGTGAGAAGACCGGACTGCGCAAGCGCGTCTAAAAACGCCAGAAGACAGCGAATTTAGACGGATCCATGACAACGGGGATGCTAGCAACGGAGCAGGTAAGTGAATAACTTCTGTATGGCTCATAATTAATGCACGATGTATATTACAAAGTGCATTAATATGGCCATACAGAAGTGCTGAACCCCACTTGATTTCACGAGACAACCCCTTTAAGAGAAAAATAAGGAGACATATGCAACTGACAGTTCCTATGTGAAAAATTGCAACGCAACGAAAAAAAAACAACAAATGGACAAGAACACATTCTATGCTAATTGCTCTTCAGAAAAAACGCAAAACGCAATTTAGCATCGCAGGAAAAAAAAATAAATAAATAAATAAATAAATCGCCAGTGGGTAGGCGCCCTAATGCTGGCCTATGATAAATCGCAGCATGTCCTAATTCTGTGCGGCCCCACGCTGGATGGGTAAGTATGAGACTCTATATGAATACACATATATTATATATATTCTAAACACACACATTTTATATAAATATACAAGGGCAACATCACACGGGCTTATGCACAACTACGATCACCAGTATGGAGCATAGTGGTGCATTAATGGAGGGTTTTTCCCCCTTCTCGGCCCGTTCAAACTCCATGCCATTGTGCAGAAGGCTGAAAATAATTGGGGGAAGATAGGTGCGACGTAGTATTCACTCCCGAGAAAAGAGCTGAAATCAATTGTCTCGTGATTATCACGGCCGCTTAAAGGAACAAAATCATGCGCATGTGTTCAAACCCCTAGTAATACAGTATGCTAGGCTGAAGAATGACACCAGGGGTGCGGATTTTGACTGTTTTTGGTTGCAAAAATGCTGCATAATTAGCAGCAGAAATTTCTACCGTGGACAGTCTGCAGCACTTCTGCCACCTGTAAGCATACAGTAAGTCAGCTTGAGGTATGCTGCCACATACAGAGTGGCGTCAGTAGTAATAGTATCCCCCAGAGTGGCTTCACTAGTAATGGGGACCCCACCCCCACAGAGGCCTTGGTAGTAATAGTGTCCCCCCATATACTTACCCTTCTCCTGGTCTACAGAGCTCTCTCTTCTCGGCGCTGCTGCAGGCAGAAGTGTGTGCACCCAAAGCAAAGCATCTCCTCCCTTCTCCTCTCCTCCTGTGGAACAAATGAGGATCGGTCAGGGGGAGAAGGATCCTGGATGCACACACTGCCGTCCACAGCGCCACTGACTGATTACAAGCCAGGGAGCTTGGACCCTAGGAAAGGCAGGACACAGGGTCCCAAAGTGGGACTGTCCTGCCTAAATTGGGACGTCTGGTCACCTTATATAAGGGCTTAAACAGATGAGTGCGATATGTAGAGAATAGAACCCATTGATTGCAAACGGGCTCATTGCGGCTGTATTTGCCCTATCTTGTGCGTGTTTGTGCACCATAGAGTCCCACGTGAGGTGGGCAAGCGCGCACATCTGCCTACGCGGGTATGCACTAAGTGCAGTGCAGATCTGCAATCATCCACGTTAGGCAAATTAGCCTTTTAAATCAGGGTGCGGTGATTCCACTGCTTGTGTGAACGAATGGAGCCTGCGGACATACACTCCATATTTGCACAGGCATGAATGTTAAATACACTCGTTCACTGCGCAAAAAATGTGCAGGAGTGAGCGTGTTACGTTACACGCTCGTCTGTCGTTGCCCTAAACCTGACTATATCTTGCACACAACCTCTTATTCTCCCAGACTTTAGATTGCACTCACAAGCTTGTCTAATAAAATAGTCTTTATTGTCTCAGTGTAAATAAAAAGTCCTATAATACCGTATTACTGCGCCAATTTGCAACCCCCAACAATAACTCACACAGCAACCGTAGATTTATAACATCCTCCTAACATTTCTGTATGACCCCTTTCTATCATTTGACACCTCAGCATTAATCCCCATTGTGGATAAATCCGTCTATGACCTCCATAGAAGCATCTCCGCCCGCTACCACCCAGATCTGCACTGGCGAGGGCGCTGCCCGCTGTAACATATGGAGATACACATCATGTATCTGGATGATGGACACTTATTAAATGACCTCTCACAAGACTTTATTATTCCTCTCATTAGCACAATTTATGTTTTTTCCTCCGCCGGGTTCATTTAAATTTCCAATCAACCGTAAGTTTTATAAAACTACAAAAGTTTCTGATGAACTATGGGCACCACTGCCAACCCAGACATGAAGTGCCATCCCTGCCCATCTACTAATAATGTGGCACTGGAAGAACCAGCTATGATTTTCTCCATTTCCCTGGGCACTAGACCATCACTCATGGTGGCCACATCACAGTGTATATGGCAGAGCAGGGTACTGGCAGGCAAAGTACTGGCAAGCCTGGTACTGGCGGCTTCACTGACCTTTGACCTCCAATCGGCCAACTGCCATTTCCTTTCAACTGACGACGGCAGCGGTTGGATCGAAGATTACAGGACTGAGAAAAATGGAGTCCAATGGACAAAAAGGAGACGTCGAAAAGCGCAAAAGAGAAGACGAGAGCGTGAGCGGACTCACAGCTATAAAGAGGAGGAGGAGTGGAGAGGATGAGGAGCCAAGACCAGGCACCAGCCAGGACCTTCTACCATCAGACCGCGGATTTGACATCAAGCGCTTCACCGCCCTTCAGATATTGGGCAGAGGAAGCTTCAGCGAGGTAAGTTATATGACTGTTATTTTCTGGGAATGGCGCAGTGACGGCTCCTCCACATATCAGTATTTTGCTCCCTTCTTTTTACGGTTTTTGCTGCGCAAAATTAATAGTTTGCTCAAATTATAGCACAGCTCATTACAGACACAATGATACCACATGTGGGGGGTTTCTTAATTTTTTTTTCATACAAATAGGGGAAAATGAGCAAAAAAAGGCTTTTTAAAATGTACTTATTTAATTTTGCTTTTTGACACTGTTTATGTCCCTGAAGGGGACCTGATCCATAGCAGCTATGATTACTATTACAACCTTATCGATTGTAAAAACAATCATAGGCAACAGTAAAGCAAGACGCCTCTATCTAGCATCCTGCCACCCATCGCAACCCATCGGCCCTCTGCGATTACATCGCAAGGGTCCAATGACATCACAAGGAAAGCGCCCTTCCTCTGTGAATCCTTTAATTTGCCGTGATCTACATAGATCGTGGTATGTAAGGAGTTAACAGCAGGGGTCACTGTCCTTCTGCACCCCGGCTGTCACAGCAGGAGGCCGGCTATCAGAAACAGTCAATGGGAAACCTCGCATCACACGCCATACAATCTGTTTTCCTGTCCCATTGAAAACAATAGACAATGGATTTTGAGGAACATGCAAAGAAAACATGCTGCAATTTTTTTTCCTTGCACCAAGATGCGGTGCGGGACAAAAAGAGAAAAACGCCCATGTATATGACTCCATTCAAAAGAACGGGGTTCTAATTTGCACAATCTTCTTGGCCATGTGAAAGCGCCTAGTGATAAATCCACCATGTGATAAATATATATGATTTTCCCTTCTGGCCGCTGTCAGTGATAATTTCTTATCTGCTTTCTTAAGGTGGTCCTGGCATCTTTTCCTGGAAGGAACACCTTCATGGCCATCAAGGTTGTTGACAGAGGAAAGAGCAAGGCAGACGTCATAAGGAGAGAGCGGCGGATACTCCTGAAGGCCCAAGACTGCCCCTTCATCTACCATCTGTATGCCGCACAGCAGTCTGCAGACCGGGCCTACTTCATCACGGAGTATCTGTCCGGAGGAAGCCTGGCGGCGATGATCAGGATGTGCGGCAGCTTGGACATCAACCATGTCAGGTGAGTAAATGACTAATCAGGAGACGGGGGGATACTGAGGGCGACATGACAGATATAGAAGAGTGGAGGGCGTACAGGTGACACTATGATGGTGACATGACGTCGGGGACTTATTTCATGTCATTGATACTACACTCTTTTCTCAGATTCTACACAGCGGAGATTGCATGCGGCCTCCAGTTCCTGCACCGACGCTACATCATCCATCGGTAAGCACAACTTTCCCACATCTCCCTGTTTCCCTGGTGAAGATAATGTACCCAGCTTTCCCAGAGTCCTGAATTAGGACTGGTTAAGCTGTGGTACATTATTTCTCTACTACATTATTACTGCATCACTCAACAGATTAACCTTTTTACTTTTCTTCATTGTAGTGACATAAAGCCGGCGAACATCATGCTGGACGGAGATGGACACATCCGCCTGATTGACCTGGGGCTGGCCCAAGACGGCGTCGTCCCGTCTAAGAAGATCAGCGGAGTGACAGGCACTTATAGATTCATGGCCCCAGAGGTGCTTCGTGAGAAGGACTACGACGCAGCAGTCGACTGGTGGGGCCTGGGGATTGTCGTATCCTGGATGGCGACAGGACAGTCCCCCTTCTACCACGGCTCCTCCAGGAGAAAGATCATCAAGTCCATCACCAGAAAGAAGCCAAAATTCCCATCTTGGCTAGATGCTGACGTAAAGCATCTTCTGAAGAGACTGCTGCGGAAGAAGCCAAAGAAGAGGCTGGGTGTCCACAAGAATATCAGAGGTCACCGATTCTTCAACACCGTGAATTGGGAGGAGCTGGAGATGAAAAGAGCAGAGCCGCCATTCAAACCCTTCAGCAGAGTTCCCAGGAATCGAGACCTGCCGTGGCCGGAGGGTGGTACACCCCTTCACCCTGTGGACGGATTTTCGTACACTTCACCAAGCTGGACCCGGTAAGATCTTCCTCCTCTAGGGTTGATGTTCTTCAGGCAGACCTCTGTGTTGATTATCATTGTTCCTCTGGTGTCAGACAGCTCAGGAGGTCATATAATAACATTATTATTGCTCCTGTAAATACCATGTCTCTACTTCTTCTTAGGATGACGAGAAGAATCCGATTGTGAAGGAAGCCGCGACCATCGGGTAAGTATCCTCTATACACACTCACACATACATATCTGTACACCTATACACACAGGACACCTACAATCATATCCATACACTGTAGCAAAACTTCACATACCGTAGAAAGCTTAATACATAAACCATTTCCTCTAACATAGCAAAGGACTTTGGGGAAAATATATTAAGACCAGCAATATGGCCTCTATTATGGCTTCCACAATCACAAAACTCCCAATACCTCATAGTAAAGACACAGTTGCAGAAAATAACTTTTTTATATCAGATCCCAATCAGATCCTGATACAAGTCATTATGTTACAGTAGTTCACTGGTTTATATCCACAACTGGTAACACTGACAATTCCTTCTTATGTCTTGTAGGCTCGGCCCACGACAACTGTCTGCTGAACACACGACTCTGCTGCTGTAGAAGACCCCGGCTTACCAACAACATCCTCTCTCCACCAACTGCATCCTGCGTATTACCATCATGCTACCCCGACCTTGGCATCCTTCGGCTGGCATCGAACATCATCCTCTCCTGAAGACCCTCTACGCCCCCAGGAGCGGCCTGTGCTTGATTGGTAACTGGCGAGTTCAGGAACAATAGCCCGAGTGACTATCATCCCTGAACTCCTGGTTACTAGTAAGACCTCGGCACAGGCCAGGTAAGCAGCACGCACCACATACATGAAGGTTAGACACTAGTGTAGACACTAACACATACATAGACACAAATATACACACAGATAGGTGTAGATGTCGGCTTTGATCTTGGGACTTGCTCTGATCGCCATATTTGGGGTCAGGAAGGAATTTTTCCAACTTGAGGACAATTGGCTCATACCTCAAGGAGGTTTTTGCCTTCCTCTGGATCAACTCACAGCCTTAAATAGGGTTAGGTCTTATTTATAAGGAATCAGCCACATAAATAACATAATATAAACATAAAGAAACACAATCTTTAGCTGACATCACATACACCAGGGAGGTGAGCGGCTGGCGTTTGATCCTGAGATTTATTCTGGTCGCCATATTTGGGGTCAGGAAGGAATTTTTCCCCCTTAAAACAGGATAATTGGCTCTTTCCTCAAGGGGGTTTTCGCCTTCCTCTGGACCAACACAGTCTATAAACAGGTTTAGTTCAATACACTTTAGATTCCCCACAAACAATAAATGGTAAGAGATTTATTTAGATTTCTGACAACAAGAATACATTCTAATAAGTCAGGTCAGATGTCGGCTTTGATCCTGGGACTTGTTCTGATCGCCATATTTGGGGTCAGGAAGGAATTTTTCCCCTTTATACAAGGATAATTGGCTTCTTCCTATCAAAGGGTTTTCGCCTTCCTCTCGATCAATAGCCTCAAAATACCTCATAATAAAATCTACCATTTCCTACAGCTAGAAATAAAATGTTCTTTCTCCCTCCATAAACCTTTGTGTCGGTGTCTTTATTTCTATTGGATGTCTTAGGCCTCATGCCCACAGCCGTGGCGGACTCCGCTAGTGGAATATTGCAACGGAGTCCACCACGGCGCCCCCGAAAACCCTAACACTCAGCTTCCGGTTCCGCCATGCTGTTACCGTCCTTCGAGCCGGTGCGCATACGCAGTACAGTGCATGATGCGCCGGCAGTGCCAGATGATGCAGGTAGGCACGCGTTTTTACGCGATACTTCCGAAGGATAGCATGACGGCTATGTCAATGGAAGCCGGCCACGCATATTCCCATGGCAAATAGAGCATGCCACCGTTTGTTGCACGCTGCGGAATTCTGCAGCGTGAACATTTAGCTGTTAGGTTCAATAGAACCGAATAGCTCCGGGGTAACGCCGCGGATTTCCGCCGCGTAAAACGTGGCAGAAATTCGGCAATGGGCATTAGCCCTTATTTAATGTTCTCTCAGACAAAAATGAGCGATAATCGCTACATGTAAACGCAGACATTGTGTACTTTTAATTTGATCGATGGATTTTAGCTAAACTTAAAATTCATCATGCAGCCGCTGAAAGACTGAGCACAAATACTCCGTTTGAACGTATTTTACTCATCCTTCAATAGACTGCAGGATGTTCTCCCTGTGGTATGTTTACACTAGCCAGGAGGAGAATAATGGAATGTGCAGGCAGCTGTTTGCACAGCTTGGAGTGTGTTTAAACACACACTGGTCTCTGCAAACAACTTCTAGAGGTCCTTTTACATGCAAATGAAGCTGATAAAGTGTTAATGTCCATTAACACTTTATACAAATAGATTGCTAAATCTTTCAATGTTTCAGTCCTTTGAAAGATTACCTTTGCACATAAAAGGGCCTGTAGTTATGCCCCTTCAACCTTCAGGGCTCAGACAGACAGACATTTTTTACATGCGTATATTCGCGCATAAAAAAAAAACATGTGACCACATCCATTGACACCCATATGTTCTTTTGTACGTGTCAATTTTATGCACATGTAAATATCGGACATGTGACCGCTGCCATTGAAAAGCATTGGTTCTATATAGATGCGGATCGCAAACGCCAAAAACATTCTCAGCAAAAAACACCCGTCTGCCTGAGCCCTCAGATCACATCTGTCTTTTTGAGTTCTAAGGAGAATTGATGGATCATCAAGAGTGCATGTACCACAGGGACACCACTTAGGCTGGGTTCACACAGGGCGGATTTACAGCGAAATTTCCCTGCAGAATTTCGCTGTGGCCGCTAATACCAAAATTAGCCAGGCATGTGGACGAGACTTGTCAAAAATCTCATCCACACGGGGCGGACAATCTGTTGCGGCAAAACCAGCATCAGCTGGCGCTACGGCGCCGTTTCCTTGGATGCAGCATATCAATTCTTTTTTTCGCTGCGGCCTTGATCCTCTCTATGGGAGAGCTGGACGCAATGGAAAAGCATGTGGCTAAGCCGCTCCAAAACCCGAGGCTAAGTCCTGTAGGTTTTGAAGCTGCACTTATCCCGCAAAAATCTGGCAGTTTTTTGCTGCGGCAAAACCGTGAAGCCGTCCTGAGGAAACCCAGCATTATGGTGTGAGAAGAAGACAACACAATATGATTAAAAAGAGCATCGCTATTAAGGTATTGTGCTTTACTGCCAAGGACTTTTAGTTCGGGTCATTATATCGGTGGTCAGGAGTCCTATGCGTCACCAAGATTTCTGGTTCCATCTATTTTAGGCCGGCTGCACACGACCGGGTCTGATTGCAGATGTGGATCCTGCACCATGACCTGCCCTGTGCCCGGCCGGTGACACCGTGTACCTGTCTCTTCATCTTCTATTTTGTACTGCGGATAGTTCGTGCGTGTCGACATCAGACACGTGCACTACAGTTTTTTATACCTCTGCTTTCCCCGCATCACCGCCTAGCAAGGACACGGGAGCGGACAATGTGAGCGGACATGCGAATGTTCTATTGGCTTGAATTGGTGCAGAATGCTGTGGATTGTCCGTGCAGGAGGCGACTGCAGATTCCGTAATTCAAACCCCATTATGTGCACAGCAGAGCCCGGTTATGGACCTATTTGGCAATATGGCTATAAATTCCTTAGTACAAAGGTTTATAGCCCCTGTACACTATTGTGCACGTCTGTCGGGAACGGTATACATGGAAACATTCTCCAAGAAGCTGTAATCTTGTCATGTGAATGAGCCCCAAGAGAACCAGGGAGTTTAAAGGGCTTTTTCTCTGCTTTGAAGTTTTTAGGAAGAACTGTTAAAAAGGCCTTGGTGACTGGAGTTAGGGTCCTTTTACACAGTGATGATCATTTCTGCGCTTTTAGGGTAAATGCACACAGGCAGAAATTCTTCAGCGGGATTTCCCACAGAATTTCCGCTCGTGCACGCTGCCATAGGATTGCATTAGATAATGCAATTCTATGCAGACTGCCGCGATTTGACCGAGTGAAAACCCGCGCGGTAAACAAATCGTGTCACCTCTGGCGCGCCGCCTCTGCTCTGCACATGTGCCGGCTGGGCGGAAGATGGCACACAGCAGAGCGGAGTAGACGCTGGAGGAGGTAAGACGCGGGGGTCACTGCAGGAGCACGGCTCGCATCCCACTGTGAGAATTGTCGCAGCGGAATCCGACCCAGCGGTCTGCATGAGGCCTTATCATCGCTCAGTGAATGGAGGTGGAGGCGGCTGGGGATCTTTCCGGCCCATCTGCCTCTATTCACAGTAAATATGCAGTAATTCATAAATGTCGGTGCATGCACGTACACTGAACGATAAGTGCCAAAATACTCACCAATCTACTACAACACCCAGACAGATGGAAATATCTAACAAGTTAGTACACACAAGGGATTGTATTTTGGCCAGAATATGTAAGTCCACAAGCCCACGTCCTCTAGATGGCGACAGGCAGTAACACACACTGAACTGGACAATTCTCACCTAATGTGTAAACACCTACATACAGACCTTGAACATGTCACTGTTCACACCAACGAAGAGACAAGGGAATCCTACCCAGAACCTCATGTGTGCAATAACACCAAAGCAGAACATGCATGATGCCAAGCTCCACAGTTCTGAGAGGGAATGATATAAATGACAAATGACTAGAACCCTCTAGTAAGAGGGGCTGGTATATATGTGCAACAGACCGGTGGAGGTTGGCTAGCTGGAGCAATACACAACCAGCCAGCTCAATCATCCCACACCTGTGGAAATGTGCTGCTGGAAACCCGTAGCACTACAGGTCCCAGTAGCACAACATGACAGACACATATCGGTGTCAATGTATGTAATTCCTGCACTTCTGTATAGTAGTGCATTAGAAAGCCTATGAGGTTAGTAGAGGCTGAGCCTCCTCGGCCACAGACCCGGAGGCTACATCCAAGCTTCAGGGTTCCATAGCAACCCATTGAGACCTCGTAATCACATTACGGGGGTCCAATAGGTGACAGAGGGAGCCCCCTTCCTTTATCTGCCTCTTATATTCCGCCGTTACACTGCAACGTGCAAAGAGTTAAATAGCGTGTAACAAAAGGTATCTTCAGTCCCCACTGTTAGAACAAGTGCTCAGCCATTATCTGACAGCTGAGCACCTGCTCCCTCTGGCAGAAGAGACCTGCGACAGACTTCTAATGCAGCGCCATATTTCTACGGCGCTGAAGAAAAAAAAGAGCTTTAAACGACCGCATCTGGAAGCAGAAATGCTGCATAATTTGCCACATTCCACAGCATTTCCGCCAAGTATAAACATAACCTAAGTCAGCTTAAGGTATCCTGCAGAGTGGCATCAATAGTAATAGTGCTTGCCCTATATCAGCCCCAGTAGTAATAGCGTCCCCCACAATGGCCTCAGTAGTAATATTGTCCCCCATAATGGCCTCAGTAGTAATCTTGTCCCCCACAGTGGCCTCAGTAGTAATACTGTCCCCCACAGTGGCCTCAGTAGTAATAGTGTCCCCTATATCAGTTCCAGTAGTAATAGTGTCCCCTATATCAGCCCCAGGAGTAATAGTGACCTCCACAGTGGCTTCAGTAGCAATAATGTCACCTTTATTGGCCCCAGCAGTAACAGTAGCCTCCACAGTGGCCTCATTAGTAATACTGTCCTCTGTATTGACATCAGTAGTAATAGTGACCCCCACAGAGGCCTGAGTAGTAATACTGTCCCCTGTGTTGGCCTCAGTGGTAATAGTGACCCTCATAGTGGCGTCAGTAGTAAAAGTGTCCACTACATCAGCCTCAGTAGTAATAGTGTCCCTTATATCAGCCCCAGTAATAATAGTGACACCCACAGTGGTTTCAGTAGCAATAATGTTATATATATATATATATATATATATATATATATATATATATATATATATATATTGGCCGCAGCAGTAATACTGTCCTCTATATTGACATCAGTAGTAATAGTGACCCCCACAGAGGCCTGAGTAGTAATACTGTCCCCTCTACTGTCGCGCTTAGTAATAACAGTGACCCTCAGTAGTAATGCTGTCCCCTGTATTGGTCTCAGTGATAATAGTGACTCCCCACAGTGGCCTCAGTAATAACAGTGACCCGCACAAAGGCCTCAATAGTAATACTATTACTGCTGAGGCTGATACAGGGGACACAATGATTAATGAGAATGTTTAGAATTGTAAGAATCATAAGATTTTTTGGTGACCTTTAAAAAAGAAAAGAATTGGTCACTAATTGTATTTAAAAAAAAAAAATCCCTAAAATCCTATATTTTCATACTGATCATCAACCCAACTTTTCCTGTTCTGTACGGAAAACTTTTCAGCAGTCACTATTATCACAGGCAGGATTGCAATGAAAGGTAACACCTACAATACATGTAGATAAAACAGGGTGTACCATTTAAAATAGGTAATGGTCACAGCTCACCTCTTCCCCCTCCCTGCGAAATTACCATTGAACATGTCAAAGCACATGTCTAGAACAGTCTCCCATAGAAGCAATGAGTCCCTTCCTGTCCGTTGTGTAAATGATCCATGAGGCTGCTGTAAAGCGTATCTCTAAATGCTGTTGAATGCAGAATGGGCGGCCCCATAGTCATGCACTGATAATAGAATTGAAGAAAAATCTACAAATCGGAAAATAAAAACAGATTACAAAAATAAAATGTGCTATTATCGGGTTTTAATTAGTAAAACCCTTTAAGGAACAGGCTGTTATGCACCTTAGGGACTGGACACTTTTTAAAGAATTTACCCATGTGCTGGTTTTACTGCCCTATTGTTTTTCCTTCAGCTACCAACATAATTTTTCCCCTGACATATGGGGCTATTTTTATATCTTTTTTCAATGACTTTTTTTTTCTATTTTTTTTCAAAAGATTTTTTGAAATTTATACCTGTTTTTTTCTTAGTTTATTTACGCTAAAATAAAGTACAGGAAGGGGTTCCTCATTTTGCTTTGGATGTTTAGATATATATTTTTTGTATAGCTTCGGATTACAGGATGCATACGATGACGGTTTGGGTTGGTGTCGGCTTTGGGTCATTTTCTTTTTTACGTGTATAATTTTATTGTATTGTTTTGTTCTTTTACCAATTTTTAAAATAATTTTTGTTTACTATCTATGATAGCCATGACGTCGTTTTCACGACCGGCGGATATATGCTACCATCTGAGCTGTCTTCCACTTTCCCTCCCCCTTCCCGACTCACTGCCTCTCCTCTCCTCCGGCTGTTTGCAATGGCTGTGGAGAACAGGTGGGGAGGGGGCAGCAGCTTAGCTCCACCTCCGTCTCACCCCTCCCATTGCAAACAGTCAGAAGGGAGTAGAGATGTAGAGAGCTGTTGAGAGGGAGGAAAAGAAGAAGAAAGCTCAAATGGTAGTGTATATCGCCGGCCGTGAAAACGGCGGCCGATATACGCTCCTGTGAATTTTTTTTGCTCGTACCAATGGTAAAGATTAAAAATATTGCAGCAGGTTCTATTTTGAGTGATTTTGTTCAAGAATGCCCACTATTTTCTGTGGGTGCATGAAAAAAAGGCCTCTGGCTTCCATGACACCTGGACGGCTCCAGCTACGATTGTCAGAGCAGAGGCGTATTCTAAAGTGATAATGCGCTAAAGGTCAGTTTATTTGACGGTCACTTACCTTGCAACCTTTGCATCACATTTGCGATGTCCCTGGTGCTTCTGTTCGCGAGCCGTGAGGTGGCCATGTTGACTCTTTAGGGTATCCTTAGCTATAGGAATGTTGACTCCAAGTTTAGCTCTTAAAGGAGATGTCCCGAGGCAGCAAGTGGGTCTATACACTTCTGCATGGCCATAATAATGCACTTTGTAATGTACATTGTGCATTAATTATGAGCCATACAGAAGTTATAAAAAGTTTTATACTTACCTGCTCCGTTGCTGGCGTCCTCGTCTCCATGGAGCCGACTAATTTTTGGCCTCCGATGGCCAAATTAGCCGCGCTTGCGCAGTCCGGGTCTTCAGCTTTCTTCTATGGAGCCGCTCGTGCCAGAGAGCGGCTCCGTGTAGCTCCGCCCCGTCACGTGCCGATTCCAGCCAATCAGGAGGCTGGAATCGGCAGTGGACCGCACAGAAGAGCTGCGGTCCACGAAGGTAGAAGATCCCGGCGGCCATCTTCAGCGGTAAGTATTGAAGTCACCGGACCGCCGGGATTCAGGTAAGCGCTGTGCGGGTGGTTTTTTTAACCCCTGCATCGGGGTTGTCTCGCGCCGAACGGGGGGGGGGTTTAAAAAAAAAAAAACCCGTTTCGGCGCGGGACATCTCCTTTAAGATGTCACACAATATCTTGCACGGCTCTCCTGAAGCATGCTCTACCTCCTATTCCCACTAGGCGGCTGATGCTTGAGTCACTGGCACCAAAACAACAGCAGACCACTCACGACTGCACTGCCGCTTTCAATCTCTTCTCATGGGTCCTGTCCTTAACCCCTTAACGACCAGCCCATAGTGTTTTTACGTCCTCCCGAAGTGGGCTCTATTCTCTGAGGACGTAAAAACATGCTTCCTGCAGAGAATAGTGCCCCTCGGGCTGTGGACGTGACAGCTCCATGCTGTCGGTGTCCGCAGGTAGCTGACAGCATGGAGCTGTCATCCCGGGCTGTTCGGGCACCCCCCCGGCATTGCGATCGGCGCTATGCAATGGATAGCGCCGATCGCAAAAAAAGTAAACAAAAGTACACAAAAGTTAAAGATTCAGCTGCTCTGATGGATCGGATCCATCGGAGCAGCTGAAATTACTCACCCAGGTCCAGCACGCTGCTCCCCGCTCTCCTGCCGCTCCGGGGCCCGAAGCCGGTCTTCTGCGCATGCGCGCCAGGCGGCATTACGTCAGCCGCATGCGCAGAAGGCCCGGCGGCGCGGGAGATTTAAAATCTCCTGGCTCCCGGCTCCTGTAGGTAGCCGGGAGGCAGGAGATGTCAGCGGGGACTGCGGTGAGCGGTCCCCGGTACCGCGATCGCCGTTATCCAATGGTTAGCGGCGATCGCGAAAAAGTAAAAAAAAAGTTTTAAAAAAGTCAGTTTCACCTCCCCTCATGGATCGGATCCATGAGGGGAGGTGAAAATACTCACCCCCAGTTCTCAGCGGTGTCCCGATGTCCCGGGACCCGAATCCCCGTCTGCGCATGCGCGCCCGATGATTGACATCGGGCGCGTGAACAGACGGGCTCGAGCCCCGGGAAATTCAAAATCCCTCTGCTTCTGGCTGCCATGTGTAGCTGGGAGCAGAGAGATTATACCGGGGACATGATCACTGTCATCCAATGGATGACAGTGATCATGTAGAGTGAAAAAAAAGTGTAAAAAAGTTTAAAAAAAAAAAAGTAAAAAAAAGTTTTGAAAAGTTTAAAAAGCGTACGTTTCATCTCCCCTCATGGATCATATCCGTGAGGGAGGATGAAAGTACGTACCTAAGGCCCCCAGATTTATCCGCGGACCTTACCACAGCTTTTGCACACGTGCCCGTCGCCAAAATGGCGGGCGCATGCGCAAAAGCTGTGGATTGCCAGGATAATTTAAATTCTCCCTGCTCCTGGCTACAAAACGTAGCCAAGAGCATGGAGATTTAATGGGGGTCCGCAGTGAGCGGTTCCTGGTCACGTGTTCGCCATTATCCAATAATGGCGATCACGTAAAAGTAAAAAAAAAAATTAGAAGTTTCATCTCCCCTCACTGATGCGATCGGTGAGAGGAGATGAAACTTTTTACCGGAGGCCTCCGTATTTGAATCCCGACGCGATCTTCCTCCGTGGACCTTCCCAAATTCTGCACATGCGATTGCCGGCAAAAAGCCGGACACATGCGCAGCAGTCGGGGAGCCCAGGAAATTTAAAATCTCCTTGCTCCCAGCGACCAACGGTCACAGAGAGCCTGGAGCAGTGACGGGTGGCCTCGTTGAGCGGTCCCCGATCACGTGATAAAAAGGTAGCGATCTACCTTAGGCCGGTCTCACATGACCGGATAGGAATTACGGATTCTGCATGCTTCTGATCCGCGGTAATACGCAGATCAATCGCATTGGATTACACAATTCCGCTCACATTAGCGGGTCGGAATTGCGTAATCCACTCGCAGAAAAGAGAACGCAGCATGTTCTATTTTACTGCGGATATCGGCAACATAGAGCCCATTGTGCTCCATGGTCGCGGATATACCCGCAGTCCATACGCAACTACATTGTGTACGGGCTGCCTGTACCCGCGTCATCGCTAAGCGATGGTGCGGGAAATACAAACAAAGGTGTACTGTGCATGACCGCTTGTGTGAGTAGGCAGTTATGCGCAGTACATTACGCAGCCGTACGCAGGGTCACAGCCGGGCTCACAGATGGGATCCGCTGTGGGCCTCCGCAAGCGGATTCTGCCTGCACCCGCGTGAGCCCGGCGTTATTCAGACCGCTACCTGTGATACGTATTTTACAAGAAGCCCCGGGAACGTTCGCCTTCCTGCAGTTCCAGGAGCACCTTGTTGAGCGCCTTCTGTGTGAGACCGCCGCACCTCATCAAGCTTACGGAGACTCACGGAACGCCACTTTTTACACCCCATACCCGCCACTGAGGTCATGAAATACCCCCAAAAAGCATGAGAGGAGGGGGGGGGGATACCCGGTTTTATTGCCCCATGGGCCCATTCCAACCAGCCTCCGTAATTACCCCTGTCTTCGGAAATACTACACAGTTCACATTTTTACTTTTATCTAAGGTTTGCGAACGCCAAAAAGGGCGTGGAGTGTGTGGGGGAGGGGGGGAATTTTTAGGGAGTCAATCTTTATTCTGTACAAATAAGCAATGGGGCCTGGAATTTATTCAGTTGTGCCCTAAAATCCAACAGGTGTTCCGTCCTTTATAGGCCTTGCCATGCGTTCTGTAAGTAGATTAGGGCCACAATGGGTATGTTTCTGAACTCGGGACAAACGGGGGTATCCATTTTGGGGTGAACGTCTTCATTCCTATGTGCACTGTACAAAAAAACTGTTTTTAAATTGAAAAAATTGCCAAAAAAATTGAAAATCGTAACTTTTTCCTTCTGCTTTGCTTAGATTCATTCAAATACTGTGGGGTCAAAATACGCAGTACACCCCTAGATGAATTCGTTAAGGGGTCTAGTTTTCAAAATGGGGTCATTTGAGGGGGTTCTTTATAGTTTTGGCCGCTCAATGGCTCTATAAGTGGGCAATGGGGCCTGAAATTTATTCAGTGGTACCCTGAAATCCAACGGGTATTCCTTTCATTGTAGGCCTAGCCATGGGTCCTGTAAGTCTATTAGGGCCACAATGGGTATGTTTCTGAACACGGGACAAACAGGGGTATCCATTTTGGGGTGAAAGCCTTCATTTATATGTGTGCTGTACAAAAAAAACTGTTTTTAAATTGACACAATAGCCCAAAAAATGAAAATCCTATTTTTTTCCTTTTGCTTTGCTTGAATTTATTCAAAAACTGTGGGGTCAAAATATGCAGTACATCCCTAGATAAATTCGTTAAGGGGTCTAGTTTTCAAAATGGGGTCATTTGTGGGGGTTTTCTATGGTTTTGGGCGCTCAAGAACTCTACAAGTGGGCAATGGGGCCTAAAAGGACTTCAAGCAAAATCTATGTTCTGAAAGCCACCGATTACTCCTTTTATTTTGGGCCCCGTTGTGCATGCAGACATAAGATTAGGGCTACAATGGGTATATTTCTGAAAACAGTACAAACAGGGGTATCCATTTTGGGGTGTAAGTCTTCCTTCATATGTGTGCTGTACAAAAAAAGCTGTTTTTAAAATGACAGAATTGCCAAAAAAACAAAAATCCAAATTTTTTCCTTTTGCTTTGCTTGAATTTATTCAAAAACTGTGGGGTCAAAATACGCAGTACACCCCTAGATAAATTCGTTAAGGAGTCTAGTTTTCAAAATGGGGTCATTTGTGGGGGTTCTCTATGGTTTTGGGCGCTCAAGAACTCTACAAGTGGGCAATGGGGCCTAAAAGGACTTCAAGCAAAATTTGTGTTCCGAAAGCCACTGGTCGCTCCTTTCATTTTGGGCTCCGTTGTGTATCCAGACATAATATTAGGGCCACAATGGGTATGTCTCTGAACACGGGACAAACAGGGGTATCCATTTTTGGGTGCAAGTCTTCCTTCATATGTGTGCTGTACAAAAAAAGCTGTTTTTAAAATTACAGAATTGCCGAAAAAACGAAAATCACAATTTTTTCCTTTTGCTTGGTTTGAATTCATTCAAAAACTGTGGGGTCAAAATATGCAGTACACCCCTAGATAAATTCCTTAAGGGGTCTAGTTTTCAAAATGGGGTCATTTGTGGGGGTTTTCTATGGTTTTGGGCGCTCAAGAACTCTACATGTGTGCTATGGGGCCTAAAAGGACTTCAAGCAAAATTTCTGTTTTGAAAGACACTGACTACTCCTTTCATTTTGGGCCCCGTTGTGGACTCAGATATAACAATAGGGCCACAATGGGTATATTTCTGAACACGGGAGAAATAGGGGTATCCATTTTGGGGTGTAAATCCTGATTTTCATGTAAACTATAGGAAAAAAATATGTCTTTAAAATGACAGATTTGCAAAAATATGAAATTTTACTTTTTCTCCTCTAAATTGAATTAATTCCTGAAAAAAAACTGTGGGGTCAAAATACTCATGACACCCCTCAGTGAATATATTAAGGGGTGTAGTTTTTAAAATGAGGTCATTTGGGGGGGTATCTATTATTCTGACACTCATGAGCCTTTCCAATCTCGGCTTGGTATAGGAAAACAAAGTGTTCCTCAAAATGCTAAAAAGTAATGTTAAATTTGTACGTCTCCTAAATAGTTAAAAAAAAAACAAAAGTTTTTCCAATGTGCGCCCAAAATAAAGTAAACGGGTGGAAATATAAATCTTAGCAAAAATTTCTATATTATGTTTGCACATATTTAAGATATTGCAGTTGGAAATGTGAAAAAATGACGATTTTTTCAAAATTTTCCCAATTTTGGCGCTTTTAATAAATAAACACAATTTCTATCGGTCTTTTTTTTCCGCCTAAATGAAGTACAACATGTGGCGAAAAAACAATGTCAGAATCGCTTGGATATGCAAAACCTTTCTGGTGTTTTTCCATGTTAAAGTGACACATGTCAGATTTGCAAAATTTGGCCTGGTCATTAAGGCGTAAACAGGCTTGGTCACTAAGGGGTTAAGCTGCCTGAAAAGACACAGAGGTAGGATTTAGAAGAGACTTGCATGCTTTCTTGCAATGCTAAAACCTGTAATCTCATTAGCAATTCCGACAAAGATTGGCAGGCCAGGATATGCAGTATTATTTGTGCCAAGCAGACAGTTACTGTTGAAAGCGCATTTCCTGCAACCGCGCTGTATAGAGTGAAATATCCGTAAATATAGTCATCCGTGTGAGCGATGCGCCAGTACTTTATATATCGAAGACGTAACTGCTACCTAGTACTATCCAAGATGCTTCTAATATACTCTAACCCCGGACTTGTACGAAAGGCAACAAAACCATCAGCAAGAACACTATAAACGTTCTAAACAGGTAAGTGCTGTATAATGGGTTTAATCATTTCAAGCCTAATGCCCTCTAAGATGATTAAATACTGCAAATATATATACACCGAGGGTGTGAGAGCAGTGATCCCCGTAGAGGGACTGTCCATATAGCTGCTGTATGATCCGCGCCGGGAAAAGTCATTCTACACGCCAATATCCCGGTCTTCTGCTGTGTTAGGGCATGTAAGGGGTGTAAAAGACATTAAAGACCTCTGTGCAGGAAGATATGGGTAACTTCTAAGATATGATTAAAGGGAATGTCCTAGGGATAAAGAATAAGCATCTGATTGGCAAGGGTCTGACTGCATGGATCCCAACGATCAAGAAATTAGGAACTTTCACATGTCCATGAATGTTCGGACCGGTGGTCATGCGTGTGCACTACCTCTCCATTCATGACAGCCAAAGATAGTAGAGCAATTGGCTTGTCGATGTGACTACCACAGCCATGTGACCACTACAACCAATCACTGGCCTCGGCAGTCATGCTAGCATGTATGGCACATGTCTACTGAGGCCTCGGATTGGCTGAGGTTGTTAACCAGAAGTATAGTGCATCACTGCACCAGGAGAATAAAGAATGGCTGGGACCCCAGGAGCATCGGCACCAGAGCGCTGGGTGATTTAACGGAAGTGTAATGATTGCTATTTTTATAACATTTTACTGTTAGCTTTATTTCTTAAACTCTTGGACAATCCCTTTAAGAGACTGCAAAAGTGAAATTGACCAAACATAAACCCCTGACTATAATCCCTGTGGATGCCATAGAAGGTGGCTCCCGGCTCCGGATCCTTCTGTATGTGTGTCGCTCTATAAGACCAATTTCTGCATTGGCAGCACAACCCATAAATACATGACATTACCGGGCATCAGAGCAGCCGGATCAGGGCTGATCACTATTGATTTCTATTAAAAAAAAAGGGATGGTCTACCGAAGACAGATGTTTTAAAATTGAACACCTTCACCATAAAGGGCGTATATATACGCCCTCCTGGGGAAGGTTTGTGTGGAGCGGGACTGGGAGCCAATTTTACTCCAGAGATGGTGAATACCGACTATTTTTGACAGCTGATAATTCACCACAACTGCCATGATCAGCGTGAGCGCTAACACCGATGGTTAACCCTATAAATATCCAATCAGAGATTGAGAGTCCCGAACGGCGCCCTCGTGATGAGATTGCGAGGTGCTGTTCGCTTGTCATGGCAGCCCAAGGCCTTTTGAAGCCCTCAGGGCTCCCTGTGGCCCGTCATAATAGAATGCTGATAAAAATACCATATACAGCAATAAGTATTCCATCAAATGTTAAAGCCGATTAAACAACCTCAAGTTCAAGTACCCTAAGGGGACAAAAAAAAATTTATTGTAAAAAACATACTAAAAGTTAAAAAAAAACAACTTTTCTTGTATTTATAATTAAAAAATACAAGCAAAAAAACCCCCCCAAATATATTTGGTACCGCCACTAATGTAAAAGTCTGATCTAAAAAATTATGCATTATCTATCCTGCAGGGTGGACGCGGTCAGAAAAAAGAAATTACACAATGCCACAATTGCGCCTTTTTGGTCACTCTATGTCCAAGAAAAATCACTCTGTATTTCATCTAACATTTTATTTTCTTGTGTGAATGCACTGGGGAATAAACCTTTTAACAGATTTGCTTTCTCCCTATCACCCTCTACCATTCTTACAGGGCCTACACATTCCATTTTAATCTTTTTATATACTGTTTATAGGAGAAGGGGCTAATAGATCCATTTTGGTGCACAGATAAATTATTGATTTACTTATACTTGTAACACATAATCGTGTTATTACTAGTTGGGAATATTACCAGACTTGGCAGTCTTGGAGGTCACTGTTTGGCCTCAACCCATTAGTCCAGCCGTGAATCAACTCATCCACTCGCTGACGATTTGTGTCAGTGGTCGCAGCTGATGGTCTTCCACTGTGTGGTTTGTCTTCAGTGCTGGTTTCACCTTCTGTAAACCTCTTCATCCACCTGTGAACATTCCTCTTGTCAATGGTGTCATTCTGCAGCCTTTTGTGGATGTCGGACAGCCTTCATCCCTCCTTCATCAAGAACTCTATGACAGCACGTTGTTTCTGTTTGGAATCCATTACTGACCTGCAAGGAAGATCAAGATTCTGAAGCCCCCGTATAGAGGAAGAGTCCCTCCAACTACATGTGCAAGTTGAACAATCTACATCAATTAATAAAGAATTTATGACCACTTCTGCACTTTCGGTACAGCCCGCAGATATATATACGTTTTTTTTTCTTTACTAATTTTAATAATAAAATGTCTTCTTTAATAATATAGTATTTTCTGTTGCCGTCTTCTCACCGCCATAACCTTTTTATCTCTTAAAAAGCCGAGTCACAAGTATAGATCCGTGACGGGAGGTGAAACTTTTTAAAAATCTTTTACGTGATCGCCGTTATCCATTGGATAGCAGCGACCATGTGACCAAGGACCACGGCCCCCTGTGGCATCTCCAGACTCTCGGCAATGTTTCGTAGCCAAGAGCGGGGGGATTTTATATTATCCCGGCTTTTGTGCATGCGCCCGCTATTTTGGCGACAGGCACGTCCGCAACAGCCAGGGTAAGGTCCACATATAAATCCGAGGGCCGATCGTAATCTCATCTCCCCTCACGGACATAATCCATGATGGGAGAGGTTTTCTTTTACACCTTTTTTAAACTTTTACATGGTCGCTGTTATCCATTGGATAACAGCAATGAAGTGACCGGGAACCACATACAGCAGCTTCCGGTGACAGCTCTGTGCTTTTGACTACTCATACTATGATCATGGGTTATTCGGGCGATACTGGCGATCGTGTAACTGTGGGAAGGGGGCTTCCTGCGGCCCCCCCATGACAGCTCCAGGTTGTCGGTTACCTCCGGGAGCTGGCAGCCAGGAACTGCGATGTCCAGAGCCTGCAGGGCTTTAATCCCCAGAGGAAGCATGTTTTTACGTCCCCGGGAATTACAGCTCACTTAGGCAGGACGTAAAAACACTATGGAGTGGTCAGATTAGCATTAATTGTGAAAACATGTCTCTAAAAATTACCAAAGAAGTATTTTAGTCAACTTAACTTCCTGGCAGAGGATAGGATAGGAATTCTTCACTTTCACCCCAAAACATTCATAGCCACAGTGTTGTAAAAGTGCTTGGGCTTCGCTATCGCGTTTCAAGTCATACAGGTGTCACATGGGTGTATTATTATTGTGCATGCGCACTTCTCCTATATGCAGCTCGTGATGTCGTTAGCCCATTGACTTGTATTGGATCGCTCACATCTGCGGGTTTTCACACGTGTATTACTGGTGCAGAGAATAAATCCACAGCATGTTCTATCTGGACGTGTATTACGTGTGCGTGGGGATTGGCGGGCGCAGCGAGTATGAATGTCACTGTGTGAGCCCGGCCATATACTCAGCATACATAAAGGGGTCGTATGACATTAAAACACGGACAGCGCAACGGCTTTCTTAGGCTGGGTTCGCACAGGGCGGATTTCTCAGAAATCTTGTCCACACGGGACAGCGAATCCGTCGCGGCAAAGCCGGCAAAAGCCGGTGCTGCGGCGCGGATTCGCCGGCTAGGCCGCTTCAAAACCTGCGGCACAGTGCCGCGGGTTTTGAAGCAGCGCTTTTCCCGGAGGAAATCTCACGTTTTTTCGCTGCAGCCAAACCGCGAGTTTTTCGCCGGGAATCCGGCATGTGAGAACCCAGCCTTACATTACAGGACCCTGAGGGGCGGAATACGGCAGGATTACTTCATGTCCCTAAACTGTTGATCTAATTCCATGCTAGTCATCATACCTGCTCAGCTCCATGCCAGCCCTCACACCCCTCTCACCTCCATGCCAGCCCTCATATCGCCCTCACGTCCATGCCAGCCCTCATAGCCCCCTCACCTCCATGCCAGCCTTCATACCCCCTCTCATCTCCATGCCAGTCCTCACACACACCTGAACTCCATGCCAGCCCTCCTACCCCCTCACCTCCATGCCAGCCCTCATACTCCTCTCACCTCCATGCGAGCCCTCATACCCCCCTCACCTCCATGCCAGCCCTCATACACCCTCACCCCCATGCCAGCCCTCATACCCCCCTCACTTCCATGCCAGCCCTCCTACCCCCTCACCTCCATGCCATCCCTCACACCCCCCTCACCTCCATGCCAGCCCTCATATCCCCCTCACCTCCACGGCAGCCCTCATACCCCCCTCACCTCCATGCCAGCCCTCATATCCCCCTCACGTCCATGCCAGCCCTCATAGCCCCTCACCTCCATGCCAACCTTCATACCCCTCTCATCTCCATGCCAGTCCTCACACACACCTGAACTCCATGCCAGCCCTCCTACCCCCTCACCTCCATGCCAGCCCTCATACTCCTCTCACCTCCATGCGAGCCCTCATACCCCCCTCACCTCCATGCCAGCCCTCATACACCCTCACCTCCATGCCAGCCCTCATACCCCCCTCACTTCCATGCCAGCCCTCCTACCCCCTCACCTCCATGCCATCCCTCACACCCCCCTCACCTCCATGCCAGCCCTCATATCCCCCTCACCTCCACGGCAGCCCTCATACCCCCCTCACCTCCATGCCAGCCCTCATACCCCTCTCACCTCCATTCCAGCCCTCATACTCCCCTCACCTCAATGCCAGCCCTCATATTCCCCTCCCCTCTCTGCCAGCCCTCACACCCCCTCGTGCAGGGCTTTCCTCCGCAGCCTCCTCTCCTCAGGCAGCCTTGTGTTGTGGCTGACAGTCCTGCTCCTTGGTAACCAAGTACAACAACTAGTCCGGGCTGCATGCTGACTAGACAAACTTGTTACCCCCGTGCCGTACGGCTGACATGTCCTCCCGACCCCCATGCATACATACGGTATATACACACAGCAGTCTGTCTGTCTGTCTGTCGGGATATACACGATATATCACAGCTCATCCTCCCGTCTCCCCCGGCTTACCGTGTTTCCCGCATCCTCCTGTCAGCAGCCCGGCTCCCATCACCGGAGTAATGTCCTCCGTCCGAGACTGTAGCACTGAGGCGGAGAGTGAGGCAGCCGAGGAGGAGGGCTCTGCTCTGTCACCAGCCTGGAGGATGTCACGACAGGGGCCGTCTACAGAATACATGTCCCGACAGACGGCTGCAGTCCCCTTCCCACGGCCGTTCACACACTGCGGCAGCGGCCCCCATTCTGTAGGGAAGCAGCTGGTGGCCCTATTGGGGCAGATGAAGAAGCCATGGCTGGTGGCTGAGGGTTCTGCGATGGCTGTTACCTCACAGCCTGTCTCAGGGCTAGTCACACGTCCGTATGTTTACAGCGTATTACATGGGATCTGTACGCCGTGCGATACGCGGTAACTCAACATCACTTACATTGCTGTACGCTTATCAGAAGGAACTGCGTAATACACAAGCACCATTAATACGTGAGTTAGAGCCCATTATTCTCTATTGCCAAGCATATATACGCGTATGTATATACAATTACATGCATACGGGCGGGGGTATACGCATCATCACTAAGGGGAGTATAAAAAGACACAGGTGTGCTGCGCATGGCGGGGTGCGTGAGTACACAGTCATGTGCAGTAGGATTTTGCCGCCATATGCACGGTCACAGCCGGCTCCACGCTGCGCTTTACACTTTTGGCCGTGTGAGCCCGGCCTTAGAGCTTCTTCACACGACCATATGCAGAAAAACACTCGCCGCAGCGCATTATAGTGAATTAAGTATATTTGCGCTCGTGTTTGCGTGTAGTTCTGTACTTTGTGCGAACGCAGGGCCAGGTCACACGACACACCCCTCCGTGGATTAAAAAACCATTTAGCTTTAAAAGCTCCAGATGTGTTGTATTCCCCGTGTTTTGCGCAGTGTTTCACGCTCCCTCTTGCGTATTTGCGCTCCTCCCATAGACTTCTCTGGGGGACTTTGCTGCACAAACCACAGGAAAATACAACAGTTCCTACTTTTGTCCAAGTACGCAAAATCCTCGTGCAAAACGCACTCATCGGAGTAAATACATTGACGTTCTATTACACCTTTGCTTTAGGTACGCAAAAGCATGCGCAAATATGGTCATTATGTTGGCCATCGCTCCCGGGCCTGGCGTCAGCTGAAGGTCTTCCTCTCTTCCCTCAGGCGGCTGCAGCCTACCGGCCATGCTGGGGCCAAATGTATGAGCCCCCCAGGCAGGGCATCCCTCTCCAGGTAGTCGGAATAATGACAGCCCAGTTCCCTAAGGGCTCATGTCCACGGGCAAAAGAAGAATTAAAGTCCGCAGCGGATTTTAACTCTTCTCCTGCCCGCGGATCCGCGTCCCATAGGGATGCATTGACCACCCGCGGGTAGATAAATACCCGCGGATCGTCAATAAAAGGGATTTAAAAAAAAATGAAGCATGAAAAAATCTGGACCATGCTCCATTTTCGTGCGGGTCTCCCGCGGGGACGGCTCCCGCGGGCTTCTATTGAAGCCTATGGAAGCCGTCCGGATCCGCGGGAGACCTAAAATAGGAATTTAAAAGAATTTACCCATCCGGAGCGGACCGGGAAGGTCTTCTATTCCTCACGGCCGGATCTTTCTTGCTTCGGCTCGGCGGATGTGCCCGGCGACGTGCCGAGTTCATCCGCCGGCCGAAAAAGAAGATCCGGCCGTGAGGAAGAGAAGACTTTCCCGAACCGCTCCGGATGGGTAAATTCTTTTAAATTCCTATTTTCAGCGCTCATGTCCGCGGGGCAGGAGGGACCCGCTGCAGATTCTCCATGGAGAATCCGTAGCGGGCCTAATTTTCCCCGTGGACATGAGGCCTAAGGGCTCATGTCCACGGGCAAAAGAATTAAAATCCGCAGCAGATTTTAAAGGGGTTGTCCCGAGGCAGCAAGTGGGTCTGTACACTTCTGCATGGCCATAATAATGCACTTTGTAATGTACATTGTGCATTAATTATGAGCCATGCAGAAGTTATAAAAAGTTTTATACTTACCTGTTCCGTTGCTGGCGTCCTCGTCTCCATGGTGCCGACTAATTTTCGCCCTCCGATGGCCAAATTAGCCGCGCTTGCGCAGTCCGGGTCTTCTGCAGTCTTCTATGGGGCTCCGTGTAGCTCCGTGTAGCTCCGCCCCGTCACGTGCCGATTCCAGCCAATCAGGAGGCTGGAATCGGCAATGGACCGCACAGAAGAGCTGCGGTCCACGGAGGAAGAGGCCATCTTCAGCGGTGAGTAGAGAAGTCACCGGAGCGCGGGGATTCAGGTAAGCGCTCCGGTGAGCTTTCTTTACCTCCCTGCATCGGGGTTGTCTCGCGCCGAACGGGGGGGGGGTTGAAAAAAAAAAAAACCCGTTTCGGCGCGGGACATCTCCTTTAACTCTTCTCCTGCACGCGGATCCGCACCCCATAGGGATGCATTGACCACCCGCGGGGTAGATAAATACCCACGGATGGTCAATAAAAGTGATTTAAAAAAAAAATGGAGCATGAAAAAATCTGGACCATGCTCCATTTTCATGCAGGTCTCCCGCGGGGACGGCTCCCGCGGGCTTCTATTGAAGCCTATGGAAGCCGTCCGGATCCGCGGGAGACAAAAATCAGATTTTACTCACCCGCTCCGTTTCTTCTCTTCGCCGCCGCGTCATCTTCTCTCAGTCGCGGCTGGATCATTTTGCTTCGGGACGGCGCATGCGCGCGGCACGTCACCGACGTCATCCTGCGCATCCGCCGGGCCGAAGAAAGAAGATCCGGCCGCGACGCAGAGAAGATGACGCCGCGGCGAAGGAAGTATCCGGAGCGTGCGGGAGGTGAGTTAATTCTGATTTATTCTGATTTTCAGCGCTCATGTCCGCGCGGCAGGAGGGACCCGCTGCAGATTCTCCATGGAGAATCCATAGCGGGCCTGATTTTCCCCGTGGACATGAGGCCTAAAGGTGCCTACAGGCGGAGCGATTATCGTTCAAACAAGCGAAAGTGAATAAAAATCGTTCAGTCTAAAAGCGAGCCAACGACTGGACGACAAACGATATTCATTCGCGTTTCATTCATTTTCTGCAGGCATATACGCCACCATCGGCTCCTTCACTTATTGTTCCGTTTTTACAGACTGAATGATTCAACAATGGATCTGCCTGTCTAAACAGAGAGCACAAGTGAACAAGGCCGCGGTGACGCCATTCGCCCGGTCGAACAATAATATAATCGGCTCGTCTAAAAGGACCTGAAGACAACTTTATATTGAACAACCCGATAGCTAGGTTCAGTCTCCGGGGGACGGAGGTTGCAATCAGTTAAAAACCCGCAACTAAAGAATAAGGCCAGTTTCACACGGCTGATAAGATCGGGTGAGATTTCTGCGTTGCGAGACGCACAAACATGAATCCCATTCATTTTAATAGGTTCATACACATGAGAGATATTATCCCACATGGCAGCACGGTGCTATGTGAGAAACAGATCGCAGCATGTTCTATCTGGCTGCGATATCGCCCATTGCTTATTGAAAGCAATGGGAGAACTCGGTCATCCTCCATTACAGCAGCGGCAGGAGATTCCTTCATCCTCTCGGGGAATCCCTTAAGATGTGGTGGGGAAATCCCTTCAGCCCTGACTGGGGTGAAGCGATTCCCTGCGGGGATGAAGGAATCCCCTGCTGCTGCTGTCACAGAGAATCTCCCAGAGTTCTCCCACTGCTTTCAATGGGGCTGGCGCTGCTGCCACATGAAAATGCCTCACATCCACAGGTCTTTCACATGACCTTCTGTAACTAGTGCTACTTAGAGTATATACAAGATTACTACTTGTACCCATTAGGCCGTGTTCACATGGTTGGACCTCTTGTAACTAGTGCTGCATAGAGTATATACAAGATTACTACTTGTACCCATTAGGCCGTGTTCACATGGTTGGACCTCCTGTAACTAGTGCTGCATAGAGTATATACAAGATTACTACTTGTACCCATTAGGCTGTGTTCACATGGTTGGACCTCCTGTAACTAGTGCTGCATAGAGTATATACAAGATTACTACTTGTACCCATTAGGCCGTGTTCACATGGTTGGACCTCCTGTAACTAGTGCTGCATAGAGTATATACAAGATTACTACTTGTACCCATTAGGCCGTGTTCACATGGTTGGACCTCCTGTAACTAGTGCTGCATAGAGTATATACAAGATTACTACTTGTACCCATTAGGCCGTGTTCACATGGTTGGACCTCCTGTAACTAGTGCTGCATAGAGTATATACAAGACTAGCTGATATACCCGGCTTTGCCCGAGTTAATTTGGTACTGGTGTTTATCTGGTGTTCACACGGAAAATCTTATGAAGTCGTGGTTACTTTAGAGATACTGAAGAAAAACATATGTTCACCATTTTGCATAGTTCTCTGCGTTACCCAGGAAACACCACGTGGAGGAAACCATGCGACGTTTCCTTTATATAAAATGTCATCAGGAAGTGAGAGAATTAGATTACGTACATAAAATTTGGACACTAATTCTTTTGCGCTTAGAATTGACTAATCGAGTTGGGACCCATTAACTTTTCATATTTATGACACAATCAATGCTTGTGTCAAATTTCATGTTTTTATGACATTGGGAAGTAAGAGATTTTCATTATCTACGTAAAACGTGGACGCTAATTCTTTTGCGCATAGAATTGAATAATGGTGTTGGGACCCATTAGCTTTTGCTGTTTATGACATAATCAATGCTCGTGCCAAATTTCCCATTTCTATGACACCGTAAAGTGAAAAAATTACATTCCGCACGAAAAATTTTGAAGCCAATTCTTTTGCGCTAGAATTGAATAATCGAGTTGGGACCCATTAGCTTTTCCTATTTATGTCATAATCAATGCCCGTGCCAAATTTTAAGTTTCTATGACATTGGGAAGTGACAGATTTAGATTATGTACGTAAAATTTCGACGCCAATTCTTTTGCGCTAGAATTGAATAATCGAGTTGGGACCCAATTACTTTTCCTATTTTGGAGATAATCTATGCTCGTGCCAAAATTCATGTTTCTACGATATCGGGAAGTTGGAGAACTTTTGGCGAGTCAGTCAATCAGTCAGTGAGTCAGTCAGTCAGTGAGTCAGTGAGGGCTTTCAGCTTTATATATACAAGATTACTACTTGTACCCATTAGGCCGTGTTCACATGGTTGGACCTCCTGTAACTAGTGCTGCATGGAGTATATACAGCATTACTACTTGTACCCATTAGGCCGTGTTCACATGGTTGGACCTCCTGTAACTAGTGCTGCATACAGTATATACAAGATTACTACTTGTACCCATTAGGCCGTGTTCACATGGTTGGACCTCCTGTAACTAGTGCTGCATAGAGTATATACAAGATTACTACTTGTACCCATTAGGCTGTGTTCACATGGTTGGACCTCCTGTAACTAGTGCTGCATGGAGTATATACAGCATTACTACTTGTACCCATTAGGCTGTGTTCACATGGTTGGACCTCCTGTAACTAGTGCTGCATGGAGTATATACAGCATTACTACTTGTACCCATTAGGCCGTGTTCACATGGTTGGACCTCCTGTAACTAGTGCTGCATGGAGTATATACAGCATTACTACTTGAACACATTAGGCCGTGTTCACATGGTTGGACCTCCTGTAACTAGTGCTGCATACAGTATATACAAGATTACTACTTGTACCCATTAGGCCGTGTTCACATGGTTGGACCTCCTGTAACTAGTGCTGCATAGAGTATATACAAGATTACTACTTGTACCCATTAGGCCGTGTTCACATGGTTGGACCTCCTGTAACTAGTGCTGCATAGAGTATATACAAGATTACTACTTGTACCCATTAGGCTGTGTTCACATGGTTGGACCTCCTGTAACTAGTGCTGCATGGAGTATATACAGCATTACTACTTGTACCCATTAGGCTGTGTTCACATGGTTGGACCTCCTGTAACTAGTGCTGCATACAGTATATACAAGATTACTACTTGTACCCATTAGTCCGTGTTCACATGGTTGGACCTCCTGTAACTAGTGCTGCATAGAGTATATACAAGATTACTACTTGTACCCATTAGGCCGTGTTCACATGGTTGGACCTCCTGTAACTAGTGCTGCATGGAGCATATACAAGATTACTACTTGTACCCATTAGTCCGTGTTCACATGGTTGGACCTCCTGTAACTAGTGCTGCATAGAGTATATACAAGATTACTACTTGTATCCATTAGGCCGTGTTCACATGGTGGAATCTGCATTAGTCTGTGTGCACACCTAGCGTGTGTGCAAGTTGCGCCCGAGTGATTGGGGTTTACCTTGCATCGGACAACACGCAGACACTTGTCCATGTGCTGTTGGACTCACTTGGATATAGCACATAGCCATGCATCAGCGTGATACGGACAGGAATAGAGCATGCGATGAGTTAGCGGTCCTCGTTAATCTGCATAGACCCATAGGCTATAATGGGGTCATGTGCTGCCCGGGATTTACCACAGACAGCACATGGCCCAAAGGCTTCATGGAAAGAAGAGAAGTGACATGTCCCTTGTTGATGTGGATTCCGCAGCGGTGTATCCACATACAGACTGAATGCAGGTAGTTGGTGTGCGTACCTACGGCAGCTCTAATCCAGATCCATTTCAGAGATCTACCGTTAACATGCAGATTTATGCCATGGATTTCCATTGAAGTCTGTGTTGGATGTTTCTGACGCTGAATATGGCCTGACTACTGGAAGACGGGGAACAAGGGGTCTGGTGGGACAACCGTCATCGGTGGGGGGCATCAGGAGACGTCAGCAGCAGCAGGCACAAACTCTTCAGCTACTTGGTTTATGCAGGTTGAAAACAGACAAATATCCATCAAGTCCAACCTTACTAAGCGATTAAAATCACGCCCGCAAAACGTGACCAATGGTTTCACAAGCCGACATCCACAGAAGATCTGTACTTAGCTCTCCAAGATGTCTGGAACAACCTCCCTGCCGAGCTCTTTCAAAAACTGTGTGCAAGCGTTCCTAGAAGAGCTGATGCTGTTGTGAAGGTAAAGGGCGGTCACACCAAATACTGATTTAGATTCCTCTCTTCACTCACTTTGCATTTTGGTTTTTGATGAAACTGAGAACACTTCTTCTCTTTCTGAAAGCATTCTCACTTTGCAGCATTTTTCACACCTGCCTACGGTCTCCCTCATAGAGACATTTTTTACCACGACTAGAGCGGCGTTTTCAGCATCGCGGTATAGCGCTCCCATTGTTTTCGATTAGACCGCTCAGACAGCCGCTCGATTGCAGTGACTTTTAGCGCTGTGATTTTCCAGCAGGGTTTGTTCTATTTTTGAGCGTTTCGCGTTCCTCATCAAAACTAAAGTAAAATGCTGCAAAGCCCCTCAATTTAAATCGTAGCGCTTACCACAACGCCTGTGTGAGGGAAGCCTGAAACTACTGTTGTTGTATGTGTTACATTAAGATTAGAGATGAGCGAGCGTACTCGGCCACGCCCTTTTTTCGCCCGAGCGCCGCGATTTTCGAGTACTTCCATACTCGGGCGAAAAGATTCAGCAGGCGCCGTGTGTGAGTGGAGGGTTGCAGCGGGGAGTGGGGGGGAGAGGGAGAGAGAGAGGGCTCCCCCTGTTCCCTGCTGCTATCCCCCGCTCCGCCACGCCTCCCCCCGCCCCCCGGCGCCCCCCGAATCTTTTCACCCAAGTACGGAAGTACTTGAAAATCGCGGTGCTCGATCGAGTAATTACTCAAAACGAGTAGGTTCACTCATCTCTAATTAAGATCAAAATGTTTGAGATTCTAAAACATGAAATGACTTGGAAGTTCTGACAAACACATATATCCCACATACAAAACACGAGGCACAGGGATTACAGAATAAGGCCGCGCTCACACCTGCGTGACGGTCAGTTCACGGTTTCCATTTTTAGAGGAGAGAAAAAATGATTTATTACCCAAGTGATTTCAATGGGGTTTGAAAAATAACAGAAAGGCTTCTGTTTGCCTTCATTCTGTCAGGCCTACGTTTTTTAAACAGAAAAATCACGCTGCAGACTGCGCTATTTTATCATCCAAAGAAACGAAAATCTAATGAAATGGAAGCATACGGAAGCCTTTCTGCTTTATTGAAACCCCATTGGAATCAATGGGGAAAAAATGGATTCGTTGTTTTCTGTTTTATTTCAGTTTCTCTTCTCCAAAAATGGAGCAGAGAGACGGAAACCCTGAAGCGACCCCAACGCAGGCGTGACAGCAGCCTTATACTGCTAGAGAAGAAATTTGTCACATCTTAGAGAAGCGATTCGAGGAGCATCTGAGACCTTCCGGAATCAGCAGTAGTAATACTATAATAATGCTGACTAGTAATACAAAGTATAAGGGCAGGATCAGAATCTCCATGATTTTGCTGTGATTTGGTGATAAATCCAGTCTCATGTAACACTATCTTGCTGCAGGTTTGTAGTATATAGCATCTTGTAAGATCCCCGATGAATATCCTTGGTAAGGGCCTGAACACACGGGCCGTTATGTGGCCGCATGATGGGACGATACGAAACCACTGATCACTGGTTTAGTTTCCACTACCGGGACGCTCGCATGTTGTGTGCAAGAAGAGTTACGGCAGGACCCGTCTTTTCACGCTCACACACACTGGCGCGAAGTTCGAAGAGTCAGAATATGTTGGGGTTTTTCTTGTTTTTTTTTAAAACCCCGCTTCATACGCTAGAACAACAGGAGCTAAAATAATTCATGCAGATTAAAAATTAGCTTCATCCCTTTTAGCAGTGATTACTTGTGTGCAGTGACCTCTTCTTCTGCTTGTGTAGAGCTTGTTGACCACTAGACGCCTCTAAGACACACAGGTTTTTCTTGGGATGTAAGAAGCTGGATGGTCATATTAAGGAATTGCCGACACCTGGACCGTTCTGACCAGACTGTTAGGAGGTGTTGGGACCAGTGGATGTGTAAGGGCACACAAGGGGACTGGGCTCAGGACCCCCTCGACAGACCACCAGTAGACAACATCATATGATCGTTCGACAAGTATGAGCAGTTCAAAGTGTTTCGTTGTCCGCCATCCAGAAACAGGTGACACCATCGTTAGACCCCTGCATCTGTTGTATCCATTTCCAGGTGTTTGGCTAAAGGACCTTTGGTCTCATGGCACACATGATGTGTACTGCCTTTGACACCCACCATCACCATTTGCAGTGGTGTTATGCACGATTAAACTGGATGCTACAAAGTGGATTCCAGTTGTCTTCAGCGATTAATCCAGGTTTAGTTTGGGCATTGATGGCGGCTGTGTTCGTGTTTGGAGACCTGAGGGTGAACACTGCAATCCTGCCTTTGCTGTGGAGCGGTACACTGCTCACACTGCTGGTGTGATGATCTGGGGGCCATTGCATGACAGTCGGCTACCGCTAGTGGTGGTACGAGGGACAATGGCAGCTCAGTGATATGTTCAGCACATCCTGCAGGCACATGTGTTGTCTCTCATGGCGGCCTCCAACAGGATAATAGTTGGCCGCCCACAACAAGGGTTTCTAGGAATGTCTCTACAACACTGTCACACTTCCATGGCTGCCCAGTTGCCAGATTTATCGCCAATAGAACATGTATTGGACCATCTGGGATGCCAACTTTGACAGTCTACGAGTTTGCATGTTCTAGAGGCTCAATTACAGCAAATGTAGACCTCCTTCCTTGGTCTCTCACAACTCACAGCCTCTCCCACTCACAGAGATGGCAATACTCTTGATCTAGTCTTTCTCCGTCTCTGCTCTGCTTGCCACTTCACTAACTCCCCTATCCCGCTCTCGGACCATAACCTCCTCTCTTTGCCTGTCAAGCTGCCTAGAATCTCATCAGACCCACCAGCCTACCATATGTACAGGACCTTCAGACCGTTCACACCCAAAACTCTGGCATCTCCCCCTCCTAATTCAAATAGGCTATCATATCCCAACTGCTAAAGAAATCTACTCTTGACTCGACCGATGCTGCCAACTACCGACTCATCTCAAATCTCCCCTTCATCTCCAAATTATTAGAAAGCCTAATTTACTCCCGCCTTAAAAGCTATCTATCAGAAAACTCTCCTCTTGACCTCCTACAGTCCAGCTTCTCTCCTCTACACTCGACAGAAACTGCTCTGACTAAAGTGTCAAACAACCTCCTAACGGCTAAATCGAGGGGCAACTATTCCCTACTGATCCTCCTCCCTTGCTGTTGGGGTCCCCCAGGGCTCAGTCCTCTGCCCCCTCCTTTTTTCCATTAACACAGCCACAACCATCAGGACAGACCATCAGGAGATTTGGCTGTCAGTACCATCTCTACACCGACGACACCCAGTTATACACCTCCTCTCATGACATTACAGCACCGTTTCTTCAGTATGCAACCGGATGTACGTGGTCTCTAACCCTATGTCCACTCTCTACCTTAAACTGAACCTCCCAAAAACTGACCTTCTCCTGTTTCCGCCCCCTACTAACCGACCTCATCCTGACATCTCCATCTCAGTGTGAGGCACCACAGGCCCATTCGACTCCAATCCCTCCTTTACCCCTACATCCAATCTCTGGCCTGAACAGTTCGCTTGCACCTCAAGAATATTGCTGCGCTCCAGTCGGCAGCTCTGTCCAGGTCTTGGACAGCTCCTCTGCTGAAACCTAGCCATGCTTCTCTGTTTCCCTGTCTTGTCCCCACCATGTTCCTGATTAGGCCTCCTATATAAAAATGGCCATGCTTCTGTTTCTGATTAAGCCTCTTATATAAAACCAGGCCATGTTCCCGCCTCCTTTGCGTGAATATTGTGCCTCAGCAGCCATTGATCAAGCTCTACTACTGCCTGCTTCTCTGCTATTCAACGAAGACCTTCTGATAAGACCCCTGGCTTCCCTTCCGACAACGTGACCCACTTTCTCCATTTCTAACTCAACACTGAGACCTTCTGATACCGACCCCTGGCTTCCCTCTTGACAACACGACCCATCTACTCCATTTGTTCTGCCCATAAGACCTCCTATTGCGGACTCCTGGCTCGTCCCCAACTACTCTTTCCACATCTGCGGCTGCTACACCTAATGCTCCAACCCAGTACCTAAAACAGCTATAGAGATAATGTATGAATGTTCCTTATGAGAGGAATTATATACAACTGTAGAAGTGTCATGAGGATTTTTTACGGGGGTTCCAGGAGTAGGTGAATGAGCAGATTCCGCCAACCTGGAGTCTTAATGCCACACTGTATGTGAATGATAGATAATAAATGCAAGGCATTGGTTGGATGTTGGCCAAGATACATGAGCCCACTAGCCACTTCACGGTTCCTTGCGTTGTAGTGGGTCCCTACACTAATATAAATGCATCACAGAAGGGGAAATCAAGAATTAAAAACAATCACAGAAAATGGCCGTTACTTACTGAGTAAGGAGTGCATATAGATGCATCCTCTCACCATGCAGGTAGCTGACCACCAAATGGAGGAGCCAATAACACCTGTGCAGGAGACCGATAAAACAACCACTCACACTGCCTCTTGATAGTGAGGGGGGTCCTGCACAGGTGTTATTGGCTCCTCCATTTGGTAGTCAGCTACCTGCATGGTGAGAGGATGCATCTATATGCACTCCTCAGTCAGTAATTAACGGCCATTTTCTGTGATTGCAATGGGGCCGCCAACAGCAGCCGTGGCCCCATTGAGGGCAATGGACACAGACCTGCATTCATGCATGTTTGTGCATGTACATGGGTGCGCGGTTTTGTGTGCACCTATGTATGTACAAGCTCATGTGAATGCACTCTCATGCTGAAAAAAGACACATCCATCCAGGTGAGCCTATTACTCCCAAATGTTGATCCAAAGGAAGGCAAATAAACAAACAAACAGTGAGGTAGAAGCCAATTTTCCTCAATGAGGCTGGATGTCCATGGGCGAGGTGTCATTGCGAGATTCGTGGCAATAAATCGCACACGGAACTCGCATGCCAGGATTACTATGGAAAGCGTAGCCTACTGCACACAAGCAGAAAATGAAAGCGATTTTCCGCTCGTGTGATTAAAATTGCTGCATGCAGCGACTCTTCGTGGTGAGCCTATCATTAATATAGGCTGATCGCGAAGACCTTTTATTGCTTCCCCCTCCTCCCCTATGGCAGAGGGGGGAGCACTAAGGCTGCCTGTTCATGGGTGTTGCGGTTTTACGCCCGCGGGCAAGCAGATTTCTATCGTGGAAGGACACTAAAGTCACCGCAATTATCCTATCATTATGATAGGTTCATCGAGGAAAATATCGTGACATGCCGCAAATTTTATACTTGAGCGGAAAATTGTGGCGGATTTCCATTTGTGTACATCGGGCTGCGCTTTCCATAGTTGTCCTATGGCAAGCGTTCATTGTGTTACCCGCATGTGGATTATCGCCGCGGATAACGCAATGCAGAATTGCCCGTGGACAGGAGGCCTTAGGGCTTTTACCCACTAGCGTTTTTTTCATGCTGCAATATCGCTGCGTTCCCATTGAAAAAAGCGCAGCGATATCACAGGGGGAAAAAAATCCTCCATGACTCCAATCTGGCGATTAGAATAATCCCCGGATCACCAAACCTTCTGTAGTAATCAGTGATATAACATGTAAGATTGTATCGCTCAAGAAAGGCGTCCAGGCCCCTCTTATATTCTTTTACCAACTTTGCCATCACCACGTCCTCAGGCTGAGAGTTCCATAGTCTCACTGCTCTTAGAGTAAAGAACCCCCTTCTATATCGGTGTAGAAACCTTCTTTACTCTAGATGTAGAGGGTGCCCCTTGTTACAGTCACAGTCCTGGGTATAAACAGACGATGGGAGAGATCGCTGTATTGTCCCCTGATATATTTATACATAGTTATTCGGTCGCCCCTCAGCTGTCTTTTTTCTAAACTAAATAATCCCAATTTTGATAACCTCCCTGGGTATTGTAGTCCGCCCATTACGTTTATTACTTCAGTTGCCCGCCTTTGTACCCGCTCAGGCTCTGATACGTCCTTCCTGAGTGCCCCTAGACCTCTTTTAATGCATCTGATGATCCTATTTGCCTTGGCAGCAGCTGCCTGACACTGGTTACTTCAGTTAAGTTTACAGTTAACTAAAACCTCCAAGTCCTTTTCCATGTCAGTGTTACCCAGTGGTTTCCCATTTAGTGTGTAATGGTGACATGTATTTCCCTGCCCATGTGCAGAACCTTATATTTATCATTGTCCCTGCCATTTCTATGTTTTGCCTCTAGGTGGCAGAACTTACCTTACTATGATTTTGTACTTGCTATAGGGCACAGAGCTTTCCCTGTACAGTTCCACAGAGTTTATGGTTAAAAAACCAGACAAATCCCATTACTATAAAAGTAGTTATTTTATATGAAACATAACTATGTTTTAACCAGCCAGCTCCTTTGTGAAGACCCGATGTCCAGGTGCGGATTTTAATTATAAAATCCGTGCGTGTCTCCTGCACAGGAGATCTGCGCGTCTTGCCACCCATAGGGATGTATTACCATCCGCATGGCAAGTAAAAGCATGCGGATATGATTTTTTTTCCAGTGTGCGAGATGCACGCATAGGAAGGAATCGCAGCATGCTTCAATTTCCAGCGGGTCCAACAGCGACGGGTTCTATTGAAATCAATGGAATCCACCCTCACCACAGCACACCTGCAGCTGTCACTGTGGAGGTGCTACAAATCCACAGGAAAGCAGGAGATTTGAAGGAAAAAAAAAAAGCCCAGACACATCCGCAGTGCTGAAGAAAGAAGATCCAGCCTGTACGCACTATTCATCTTGCAAAAAACGTAAATATAAACCCTAAAAGATGCAGAGGCAAAATGCTCATTTTGTTCATTTTGCCTACCAAAATAACGCCAAGTCAACAGAAAAATAAAAAAGTTATGTCTTTTGAAAATTGGAGATGAAAATACCCCAAAAATCTTCACGCCTTTATGGCCAAAATAGGCAGAGCGATCAGCTGAGCAAGCTGGACCATCTACTAGCAGCTTATTCGGCTCCAAAGTCCACCCCTCCCAACTCCTTAGCCGTGGATAACGCAGTAGGCGTCATCCATGTAGCGCTGCCAAGTCTCACATGTGCGCCGCGAGGTCTTCAGCTGGCGCATGCACAGATGAACTGTCTCTTTGTGGGAATATTCACGTTACTCGTTGTTCATGCAGCGGTTGTGACCTCACGGCGCACACAAGTGCAAGTGCAAAATAACGCAGCATGTCCTGTTTTGAGGCAATTCCACTGCAAGAACTGCTCATTCATTCTTTTTTATTATTTTTCACGTTTAAAAACGCACCTACAGTGATGCGAATAGCGCATTTTGAACATGGGAACGTTTCGCAGAAACCTGAAAAACGCAGGTTTACAACTGTGATATATATATATATATATATATATATATATATATATATAATATATATATATATATATACGATTTTCTCTCACCTATATCGCACTGGCCTGTGTAAATACAGTGTAAAGCACGCGGTGCAGAGCGTGGTGCGTAAGGGTATATTCACACCAAATCTGAGAACCCCGCCAGTTTTGCCGCAGATGTGAGATGTGTTTTTTGGTCACATGGTTTTTACAGGTAAAAGTACACGCGGTCTTTGATGTGGTTCTCAGCCGCACCTTGACTGCGACACGTGAATACACTTTACGGATGCTTTTACTCCCGCGCATTTATAGTGACGTATTTTTAGGGACGTTTTTCTGGATTATTTTTTTCCATAAACCCTGCGGCCAGATTTTAGCAGATCAACAGTGAAGTGTGGAGCTCCATAAACACTACAGGGATCCTTTGTGGGGGTTTTCTCCTTTAGTCGTGCGTTTCTTGGGTCGGTGGCTATTTTTGTAATCGCAGCATCCTGCAGGTTTGGCGTTACTGCAGGTCACCGCATTGTATGTGGTGCGGACATGTCAGCGCTGGGACAGAAAGAACAGACGGGCTCATTAATCTAATCTATCTAGAAGACAAACCTGCCGTGTTGCCCATAGCAACCAATCAGAGCGCAGCTGTCATGTAACTAGAGCCGTTTCAGAAATCAGAGCTGTGCTGTGATTGGTTGCTACGGGCAACAAGGCCAAATTTTTTTTTCAGACAGCTTTGATAAATGAAGGCGAGAGAAGGGTGGTATAGCCAGCATCAGGGGGCAGGAGAGTGGTGAAGGGTCTTGGTAGTGCCGGCATCAGGGGGCAGGAGAGCAGTGGAGGACCCTGGTAGTGCCGGTATCTGGGGGCAGGAGAGCGGCGGAGGACCCTGGTAGTGCTGGCATCAGGGGGCAGGAGAGCGGTGGAGGACCCTGGTAGTGCTGGCATCAGGGGGCAGGAGAGCGGTGGAGGACCCTGGTAGTGCTGGCATCAAGGGGCAGGAGAGCGGTGGAGGACCTTGGTAGCGCCAGTATCTGGGGTCAGGAGAGCGGTGGAGGACCCTGGTAGTGCCGGTATCTGGGGGCAGGAGAGCGGTGAAGGACCCTGGTAGTGACGGTATCTGGGGGCAGGAGAGCGGTGGAGGACCCTGGTAGTGCTGGCATCAGGGAGCAGGAGAGCGGTGGAGGACCCTGGTAGTGCCGGTATCTGGGGGCAGGAGAGAGGTGGAGGACCCTGGTAGTGCCGGTATCTAGGGGCAGGAGAGCAGTGGAGGACCCTGGTAGCGCCGGTATCTGGGGGCAGGGGAACAGTAATGTGACGGCTTCTCCTCTTATCTTACAAGATATATGATGTTTAACCCTCGCGATTCTATTGCACTAGCCGTTTTTATTAAGTTCAGGTCTCTGCAGGGTGTTAATGTGAGTGATTATCACAGGTTTATGCTAGATTGCACTGCGATATTCCGTGCACCATTCGCCTACAGGAACGCATTACACTGAATCTGTACCTGCAATGTCATGCAGATCTGATCTTGTGATGGTGAAAATCCCGCATTGTCGTATTTTTTAGGTTTTTGACAGAAATCGTATTACAGAGCCCTCCCCAAGTAGCAACAAACACGGCTCACACATTGCAGTATGGCGGCATAAGCTGCGTAACGCTGGTCTAAATATGGGGCGCTTCATCAGAACATATAGCCAAATATTGGTGAAAGAGTCATAGTCCGGTTTGCTTGCTGATTTAGCACCGAAATTCCAATTAGAGTCAAATACCGGTGAATGGGGATTTCATTCACAGTGAAAACAATCTGCCGTGGATTGGAGTCTCGCTGCGGATTTTCACCTTCCCAGCATGCTCTGCAGGTTGTGGATATTTCAAGGCGGATTTTATTCATTTTAATATGAGTGAAATCTGCGCCAAAATCCTCAGAATTTGTTGTGGATTATTCTGCTGAATTCCAGTGTGGATTTACGCAATATGTGAGAAATGAGCCTAAAATGTGTCTAGAAGATCCCTGGTTAGAGAGGCCTGTGGCCGGTCCTGCCCACCTGTGAGGGTGTGTGTATGTGCGGTCGAGTGAGGTCACAGGGGTTTCAATGGAATCTTGTGAGGTCAGAGCGGTCTGCAGTTCTAGAAGCAGATAGAACCCGTCCGCACAGGCAGTTCCTGCAGCAGCGGCACTACAACAGTCACCGGAGCTCTGCTGCCTCTGCTACACCCCATAACTTCTCCTCAACCGTTGGCTGCGTACATCATCCCTGTCCGAGAGGAGCTTCTGGGCGCTCCAGGTGGACGTTACGTGGATGTAACTGCTGCTGCTTGCTGTTAGCAGCCTACATCATCTCTGTCCGAGAGGAGCTTCTGGACGCTGCAGGTGGACGTTACGTGGATATACCCGCTGCTGCTCGCTGTTAGCAGCCTACATCATCTCTGTACGGGAGGAGCTTCTGGGCGCTCCAGGTGGACGTTACGTGGATATAACCGCTGCTGTTCGCTGTTATCAGCCTACATCATCCCTGTCCGGGAGGAGCTTCTGGGCGCTCCAGATGGACGTTACGTGGATGTAACCGCTGCTGTTCACTGTTGGCAGCCTTCATCATCCCTGTCTGAGAGGAGCTTCTGGACGCTTTAGGTGGACGTTACGTGGATATAACCGCTGCTGTTCGCTGTTATCAGCCTACATCATCTCTGACTGAGAGGAGTTTCTGGACGCTCTAGATAGACGTCACGTGGATATAACCGCTGCTGCTTGCTGTTAGCAGCCTACATCATCTCTGTCCGAGAGGAGCTTCTGGACGCTCTAGTTGGACGTTACGTGGATATAACCGCTGCTGCTTGCTGTTAGCAGCCTACATCATCCCTGTCTGGGAAGAGCTTCTGGACGCTGCAGGTGGACGTTACGTGGATTTAACCGCTGCTGCTCGCTGTTAGCAGCCTTCATCATCCCTGTCCGGAGGAGCTTCTGGCCGCTCACAGATAAGTGTCACATCTCTCTGGGTTTCCATGTTTATATACTGAGCTGGTGATTGTTAGATATCATGGGGAACCCTTTTATATGAGGGGATTGTATTCTCAGCCGCTCGCTAGAGAACATCTAATAGACAAGTCCTTCCTTTATACTGCAGTCACATTTTTTTGTGTGTCTTTTTGATGCGCTTTGCTGGTAAACTGCAGTAAAAATCATTTTTTTAAAACCCCTAAAGGACCACTTTTGGGGGATTTTACCCGTATGGTGATTTTACTCCCCTATTTTTTGTTTGTTTTCTTTTGCTCCCAAAATGATTTTTGCAGCATTTTTCTTTCTATGACATATAGGGCCATTTTTAATTTTTTTTTTTATTTTATTTTTTTAAATATCTAGTAATAAGCTAAAAAATGTTTTTTTTTTAAATAATAGTTGTTTATTTGTAAAATTAGAATATTTACACTAAAATAAAGTAGGGAATGGGTTCCTCATTTCGGTTTCGCTGTATAGATATATAATTTGTATAGTTTTAGATTACAGGGCGCAAATAGCGCTGATTTTGGCTGGCGTCGGTGTTGAGTGGTTTTATTTAATATATATTTAATTCTGTATTTATTTATTTTTACATCAAACACCTCCTGGGGGGTCATTTATATTGCCTCTTTTCTATTTCACACTTTCCCACTATAGCTGAAGCGTCCATATGAGCCCCAGTTCGGGCTCATGTCCACGGGCGTTTTCCCACCACGAATTCCGCATGCATTGCACGCATGAGTGATATGCAGAGAATGGAGGCAATGAAAGTATATGGGCTTCCATTGCTCCATACCCACCTGTGTGTGGGCACTGCCTATCGATACGCAAGAGAAATAAATTGCAGCATGCACTATCTCTCTGTGTGTCATATGCAGCCCTTGTTTGGGCTGTGTATCAATACGCTGTCCATACACAATACATTGATACAGGCAGTGTTTCCATACGCATCCCTGCGCTGTTCAGAGCGGGGAAATAAAAAGAGAAAATCAGACTGCGCATGTGCGTGACGACAGATTCCCAGGCATGCGCAGTGCCATGCACAGCCCATAAACGGTCTCTGCCGGAGGAGTGTATTGGCTATATATGTGTACAATACTGTGGGAGACCCGGAGTATTTTATATATATACCCGTGGACATGAGCCCTTAAAGGGGAGACATCCCCCTATAGTGACAATAGTGTGGAGGAGGGAAAGAAAAATGGATGGAGCGCCCCCGGGGAAGAGGAAATGGGATAAAAATGGAAGTGGGACTGCTTGATCTCGGGTGTTTTGTCAAAAAAACTCAGTTTTTTTTCATTTAAAACCAGCTTGTATCCGCGTCTGGGGGTTTGGGAACGTCTTCCTCAGTACTTGCTGGGGTTACACGATACAACACATTCATATATGGTGTAGAGTCACAGTGGAGTAAAAGGTGACGTGGACAGTAGTTGGTAGTGTGATATACCAGGCGCTTTTACGCCACGCAGGAAAGATAGTCCTGGAACTATCTTTCCCGGCCAGAATATAGCCACTGCCATAGATTCCTATGGGAGCCAATGACAGCTGCCGGAGAGGGGAGGTGGGAGGGAGTTTAGCAGCGTGACTGCTGAACTCTCTCCCCCTTCTCTCCTCCTCTTTGCCCCTCGCCAGTTGTTTGCAATGGGAGGGAGCGGGGCGGGGACGGAGCTAAGCACCACCCCTCCTATTGCTGGCGGCCAACAAGGGACGGAGAGGGGGCGGGAGCTTGGCACACTAGCTCCTGCCCCGTCCCGCCTCCTCCCTTTGCAGAGAGTCGGTGAGGGGAAGGGGGAGAACAGCTTAGCAGAGCTAAACTGTCTTCCCCTGCCCAACGGCATTGCGGCTTCGGCGTATATGCACTGGGCTCAGGCCGTCTGAACGGGCGCACAAACGTTAGATTTCTGTGCCCGTTCACACGTTTTTATGGCGCCGGTGGGCACACGTCAAAACACCAACGGCCGTGTGAAAGAACCCTCATAGTAATAAAACCAATAGTAGCGATAATGGCAATAGAGACTATCAAATAAAATGAGTCTTGGCATAATGTTAGTCCCTGTATGGCAGCTATAGGGCAAAAGAAAATGTACATTTAAAAGACTATATAACTAACTGTATATACCGTATTTTTTGCTTTATAAGGGCGCATTCAGACGAGTGTGTGCGTGTGCCATACATAGGTGCTCACAAAACCACGCACCCACGTACATGCACAAACACGCGTGAATGCAGGTCCGTGCAGCATTGCTTTCAATGGAACACGATAGGATGCCGGCAACCCCTGCAGTGATTTTCAGAGAAGGGTTTTAAATATAAGCCCTCCCCTTAAAATCAGCCATGGTTTCTCTTTAAGGAAAAAAAAATAATATATACATATATAGGCTGAAGAATTCCTCTGCCACAGCTCTTCCTGATTGGTTGAGCGCTTTGACCAATCACAGCTATAATATATATATTTTTAATTTTTTTTCTGCATCTAAGGTTCATTTAAGGGCTTTGACTAAGATTTCATATTGTCAAAGTTGCATCCATTTGCATGAAAACGTCATTTTTGTGCGAATCAAAAAAACGCTGTCCTATTTTTTTTGCAGGGGCGAATTGTTCACTAGTAAAAAACTGACATGTGACCACATTCATTGGAAAGCATTTGTTCTAATAGACCCGTTTTTTTCTTTGCATCTATGGATGCGGGAAAAAAACGCTCCTCTGCCGGAACCCTAAAAATATATATAATTTGGAAGACGTTTTTCCATGAAATAGATCTTAAAAGATGCCCGCAGTGCAATTTGCTGTGTGTGGCGAAAAGAAAATAAAATCAAGGCCCGCAGTGCGATTGGCTGTGTGTGGCAAAAAGAAAAAAAAAAGATGCCCGCAGTGCGATTGGCTGTGTGTGGCAAAAAGAAAAAAAAAAGATGCCCGCAGTGCGATTGGCTGTGTGTGGCAAAAAGAAAAAAAAAAGATGCCCGCAGTGCGATTGGCTGTGTGTGGGGAAAAAGAAAAAAAAAAAGATGCCCGCACTGCGATTGGCTGTGTGTGAAAAAAAAAAGGGTGCCTGTGGTGCGATTGGCTGTGTGTAGCAAAAAGAAAAAAAAAAAGATTCCCGCAGTGCGATTGGCTGTGTGTGGCACAAAAGCGTGTCTGTGGTGCGATTGGCTGTGTAGCAAAAAGAAAAAAAAAATAACATGCCCGCAGAGCAATTGGCTGTGTGTGGCAAAAAAAAGATGCCCGCAGTGCGATTGGCTGTTTGTGGCAAAAAGAAAAGAAAAACATACCCGCAGTGCGATTGGCTGTGTGTGGCAAAAAAAGTGTGCCTATAGTGCAAATAGCTGTGTATGGCAAAAAGAAAAAATAAAGATGCCCGCAGTGCGATTGGCTATGCGTGGAAAAAAAGTGTGTCTATGGTGCGATTGGCTGTGTGTGGCAAGAAAAAAAACATGCCCGCAGTGCGATTGCCTGTGTGTGGCCAAAAAAAAGTGTGTCTATGGTGCAATTGGCTGTGTGTGGCAAAAAGCAAAAGAAAAAAAAAATTCAAAAGATGCCCGCAGTGCGATTGGCAGTGTGTGGAAAAGAAAGGGTGTCTGTGATTCGATTGGCTGTGTGTGGCGAAAAGAAAAAAAACATGCCCGCAGTGCGATTGGCTGTGTGTGGCAAAAAGGAAAAAAAAAAAAAAGATGCCCGCAGTGCGATTGGCTGTGTGTGGCAAAAAGGAAAAAAAAATATAAAGATGCCCGCAGTGCGATTGGCAGTGTGTGGAAAAGAAAGGGTGTATGTTATGCAATTGGCTGTGTGTGGCAAAAAGAAAAGAAAAAAAAAAAGATGCCCGCAGTGCGATTGGCCGTGTGTGGCAAAAAGGAGAAAAAAAAAGAAAAAAAGATGCCCACAGTGCGATTGGCAGTGTATGGAAAAGAAACGGTGTCTGTGATGCGTTTGACTGTGTGTGGCAAAAAGCAAAAAAAAAAGATACCCGCAGTGCGATTGGCTGTGTGTGGCAAAAAGAAAAAAAAAAGGCCCGCAGTGCGATTGGCTGTGTGTGAAAAAAAAGGGTCTATGGTGCGATTCGCTGTGTGTGGCAAAAAGAAAAAAAGATGCCCGCAGTGCGATTGGCTGTTTGTGAGGAAAAAAAGGATGACTGTGGTGCGATTGGCTGTGTGTGCCAAAAAGAACAAAAAACCTGCCCGCAGTGCGATTGGCTGTGTGTGGCAAAAAGGAAAAAAAAAAGATGCCCGCAGTGCGATTGGCAGTGTGTGGAAAAGAAAGGGTGTCTGTGATGCGATTGGCTGTGTGTGGCAAAAAGGACAAAAAAAAGATGCCCACAGTGCGATTGGCTGTGCGGCAAAAAGAAAAAAAAGATGCCAGCAGTGCGATTGGCTGTGTGTGGCAAAAAGGAAAAAAAGAAAAACAGATGCCCGCAGTGCGATTGGCAGTGTGTGGAAAATAAATGGTGTCTGTGATGCGATTGACTGTGTGTGGCAAAAAGCAAAAAAAAAAAAGATGCCCGCAGTGCGATTTGCTGTGTGTGGCAAAAAGCAAAAAAAAACATGCCCGCAGTGTGATTGGCTGTGTGTGGCAAAAAGGAAAAAAAGAAAAAAAGATGCCCGCAGTGCGATTGGCGTTGTGTGGAAAAGAAATGCTGTCTGTGATGCGATTGACTGTGTGTGTGGCAAAAAGCAAAAAAAAAAAAGATGCCCGCCGTGCGATTGGCTGTGTGTGGCAAAAAGGAAAAAAAAAAAATGCACGCAGTGCGATTGGCTGTGTGTGGCAAAAAGAAAAAAAAGATGCCCGCAGTGCGATTTGCTGTGTGTGGCAAAAAGAAAAAAAAGAATATGCCTGCAGTGCGATTGGCTGTGTGTGGCAAAAAGTCAAAAAAAGAAAAAAAGATGCCCGCAGTGCGATTGGCAGTGTGTGGAAAAGAAATGGTGTCTGTGATGCGATTGACTGTGTGTGGCAAAAAGGAAAAAAAAAAAAAGATGCCCGCAGTGCGATTGGCTGTGTGTGGCAAAAAATAAATATGCCGGCAGTGCAATTGGCTGTGTGTGGCAAAAAGAAAAAAAAAGATGCCCGCAGTGCGATTGGCTGTGTGTGGAAAAAAAAGGATGTCTGTGGTGTGATTGGCTGTGTGTGGCAAAAATAAAAAAAACATGCCCGCAGTGCGATTGGCTGTGTGTGGCAAAAAGAAAAAACAAAAAAGATGCCCGCAGTGCGATTGGCTGTGTGTGGCAAAAAGGAAAAAAAAAACATGCCCGCATTGCGATTGGCAGTGTGTGGAAAAGAAATGGTGTCTGTGATGCGATTGACTGTGTGTGGCAAAAAGCAAAAAAAAAAAAGATGCCCACAGTGCGATTGGCTGTGTGTGGCAAAAAATAAATATGCCCGCAGTGCGATTGGCTGTGTGTGGCAAAAAGAAAAAAAAAACATGCCCGCAGTGCGATTGGCTGTGTGTGGCAAAAATAAAAAAAAAGATGCCCGCAGTGCGATTGGCTGTGTGTGGAAAAAAAAGGATGTCTGTGGTGCGATTGGCTGTGTGTGGCAAAAAGAAAAAAAACATGCCCGCAGTGCGATTGGCTGTGTGTGGCAAAAAGAAAAAACTAAAAAGATGCCCGCAGTGCGATTGGCTGTGTGTGGCAAAAAGCACAGAAAAAAAGGATGCCCGCAGTGCAATTGGCTGTGTCTGGCAAAAAGAAAAAAAATACATGCCCACAGTGCGATTGGCTGTGTGTGGCAAAAAGAAAAAAGAAAGACGCCCGCAGTGCGATTGGCTGTGTGTGGCAAAAGAAAGGGTGTCTGTGATGCGATTGGCTGTGTGTGGCAAAAAGCAAAAAAAAAAAAGATGCCCACAGTGCGATTGGCTGTGTGTGGCAAAAAGAAAAAAAGAAAAAACATGCCCGCAGTGCGATTGGCTGTGGGTGGCAAAAAGAAAAGAAAAAGATGCCCGCAGTGCGATTGGCTGTGTGTGGCAAAAAGAAAAAAAAAAACATGCCCGCAGTGCGATTGGCTGTGTGTGAAAAAAAAAGGGTCTATGGTGCGATTCGCTGTGTGTGGCAAAAAGAAAAAAAAGATGCCCGCAGTGCGATTGGTTGTTTGTGGAAAAAAAGGATGACTGTGGTGCGATTGGCTGTGTGTGGCAAAAAGAACAAAAAACCAGCCCACAGTGCGATTGGCTGTGTGTGGCAAAAAGGAAAAAAAAAAAAAAAAAGATGCCCGCAGTGCGATTGGCAGTGTGTGGAAAAGAAAGGGTGTCTGTGATGCGATTGGCTGTGTGTGGAAAAAAGAAAAAAAAGATACCCGCAGTGCGATTGGCTGTGAGTGGGGGAAAAAAATGATGCCCACAGTGCGATTAGCTGTGTGTGGAAACAAAGAATGTCTGTGGTGCGATTGGCTGTGTGTGGCAAAGAGAAAAAAAAGATGCCCGCAGTGCGATTGGCTGTGTGTGGCAAAAAAAATAAAAAAAAGATGCCCGCAGTGCGATTGGCAGTGTGTGGAAAAGAAAGGGTGTCTGTGATGCGATTGGCTGTGTGTGGCAAAAAGCAAAAAATAAATATGCCCGCAGTGCGATTGGCTGTTTGTGGGGAAAAAAAGGATGACTGTGGTGCGATTGGCTGTGTGTGGCAAAAAGAACAAAAACCCTGCCCGCAGTGCGATTGGCTGTGTGTGGCAAAAAGAACAAAAAAAAACATGCCCGCAGTGCGATTGGCTGTGGGTGGCAAAAAGAAAAAAAAAAGATGCCCGCAGTGCGATTGGCTGTGTGTGGCAAAAAGAAAAAAATTAAAAGATGCCCGCAGTGCGATTGGCTGTGTGTGGCAAAAAGAAAAAAAAAACATGCCCGCAGTGCGATTGGCTGTGTGTGGCAAAAAAAGTCTGTCTATGGTGAGATTGGCTGTGTGTGGCAAAAAGAAAATAAAGATGCCCGCAGTGCGATTGGCTGTGTGTGGCAAAAAGAAAAAAAAAAAGATGCCCGCAGTGCGATTGGCTGTGTGTGGCAAAAAGAAAAAAATAAAAAGATGCCCGCAGTGCGATTGGCTGTGTGTGGCAAAAAAAAATAAAAAAACATGCCCGCACTGCAACTGGCTGTGTGTGGAAAAAAAAGTGTGTCTATGGTGCGATTGGCTGTGTGTGGCAAAAAGAAAAAAAAGATACCCGCAGTGCGATTGGCTGTGTGTGGGGGGAAAAAATGATGCCCGCAGTGCGATTAGCTGTGTGTGGAAACAAAGAATGTCTGTGGTGCGATTGGCTGTGTGGTGCAAAGAGAAAAAAAAGATGCCCGCAGTGCGATTGGCAGTGTGTGGAAAAGAAAGGGTGTCTGTGATGCATTTGACTGTGTGTGGCAAAAAGCAAAAAAAAAAAGATACCCGCAGTGCGATTGGCTGTGTGTGGCAAAAAGAAAAAAAAGATGCCCGCAGTGCGATTGGTTGTTTGTGGAAAAAAAGGATGACTGTGGTGCGATTGGCTGTGTGTGGCAAAAAGAACAAAAAACCTGCCCGCAGTGCGATTGGCTGTGTGTGGCAAAAAGGAAAAAAAAGATACCCGCAGTGCGATTGGCTGTGAGTGGGGGGAAAAAATGATGCCCACAGTGCGATTAGCTGTGTGTGGAAACAAAGAATGTCTGTGGTGCGATTGGCTGTGTGTGGCAAAGAGAAAAAAAAGATGCCCGCAGTGCGATTGGCTGTGTGTGGCAAAAAAAATAAAAAAAAGATGCCCGCAGTGCGATTGGCAGTGTGTGGAAAAGAAAGGGTGTCTGTGATGCGATTGGCTGTGTGTGGCAAAAAGCAAAAAATAAATATGCCCGCAGTGTGATTGGCTGTGTGTGGCAAAAAGGAAAAAAAGAAAAAAAGATGCCCGCAGTGCGATTGGCGTTGTGTGGAAAAGAAATGCTGTCTGTGATGCGATTGACTGTGTGTGTGGCAAAAAGCAAAAAAAAAAAAGATGCCTGCCGTGCGATTGGCTGTGTGTGGCAAAAAGGAAAAAAAAAACATGCACGCAGTGCGATTGGCTGTGTGTGGCAAAAAGAAAAAAAAGATGCCCGCAGTGCGATTTGCTCTGTGTGGCAAAAAGAAAAAAAAGAATATGCCTGCAGTGCGATTGGCTGTGTGTGGCAAAAAGGAAAAAAAGAAAAAAAGATGCCCGCAGTGCGATTGGCAGTGTGTGAAAAAAAAATGGTGTCTGTGATGCGATTGACTGTGTGTGGCAAAAAGCAAAAAAAAAAAAAAGATGCCCGCAGTGCGATTGGCTGTGTGTGGCAAAAAATAAATATGCCGGCAGTGCGATTGGCTGTGTGTGGCAAAAAGAAAAAAAAAGATGCCCGCAGTGCGATTGGCTGTGTGTGGAAAAAAAAGGATGTCTGTGGTGTGATTGGCTGTGTGTGGCAAAAAGAAAAAAAACATGCCCGCAGTGCGATTGGCTGTGTGTGGCAAAAAGCAAAAAAAAAAAAGATGCCCGCAGTGCGATTGGCTGTGTGTGGCAAAAAATAAATATGCCCGCAGTGCGATTGGCTGTGTGTGGCAAAAAGAAAAAAAATACATGCCCGCAGTGCGATTGGCTGTGTGTGGCAAAAATTAAAAAAAAGATGCCCGCAGTGCGATTGGCTGTGTGTGGAAAAAAAAAGGATGTCTGTGGTGCGATTGGCTGTGTGTGGCAAAAAGAAAAAAAACATGCCCGCAGTGCGATTGGCTGTGTGTGGCAAAAAGAAAAAACAAAAGAGATGCCCGCAGTGCGATTGGCTGTGTGTGGCAAAAAGCACAGAAAAAAAGGATGCCCGCAGTGCAATTGGCTGTGTCTGGCAAAAAGAAAAAAAATACATGCCCACAGTGCGATTGGCTGTGTGTGGCAAAAAGAAAAAAGAAAGACGCCCGCAGTGCGATTGGCTGTGTGTGGCAAAAGAAAGGGTGTCTATGGTGCGATTGGCTGTGTGTGGCAAAAAGAAAAAAAAAAAAGATGCCCGCAGTGCGATTGGCTGTGTGTGGCAAAAAGGAAAAAAACATGCCCGCAGTGCGATTGGCTGTGTGTGGCAAAAAGAAAAAACAAAAAAGATGCCCGCAGTGCGATTGGCTGTGTGTGGCAAAAAGGAAAAAAAATACATGCCCGCATTGCGATTGGCAGTGTGTGGAAAAGAAATGGTGTCTGTGATGCGATTGACTGTGTGTGGCAAAAAGCAAAAAAAAAAAAGATGCCCACAGTGCGATTGGCTGTGTGTGGCAAAAAATAAATATGCCCGCAGTGCGATTGGCTGTGTGTGGCAAAAAGAAAAAAAAAACATGCCCGCAGTGCGATTGGCTGTGTGTGGCAAAAATAAAAAAAAAGATGCCCGCAGTGCGATTGGCTGTGTGTGGAAAAAAAAGGATGTCTGTGGTGCGATTGGCTGTGTGTGGCAAAAAGAAAAAAAACATGCCCGCAGTGCGATTGGCTGTGTGTGGCAAAAAGAAAAAACAAAAAAGATGCCCGCAGTGCGATTGGCTGTGTGTGGCAAAAAGCACAGAAAAAAAGGATGCCCGCAGTGCAATTGGCTGTGTCTGGCAAAAAGAAAAAAAATACATGCCCACAGTGCGATTGGCTGTGTGTGGCAAAAAGAAAAAAGAAAGACGCCCGCAGTGCGATTGGCTGTGTGTGGCAAAAGAAAGGGTGTCTGTGATGCGATTGGCTGTGTGTGGCAAAAAGCAAAAAAAAAAAAGATGCCCACAGTGCGATTGGCTGTGTGTGGCAAAAAGAAAAAAAGAAAAAACATGCCCGCAGTGCGATTGGCTGTGGGTGGCAAAAAGAAAAGAAAAAGATGCCCGCAGTGCGATTGGCTGTGTGTGGCAAAAAGAAAAAAAAAAACATGCCCGCAGTGCGATTGGCTGTGTGTGAAAAAAAAAGTGTCTATGGTGCGATTCGCTGTGTGTGGCAAAAAGAAAAAAAAGATGCCCGCAGTGCGATTGGTTGTTTGTGGAAAAAAAGGATGACTGTGGTGCGATTGGCTGTGTGTGGCAAAAAGAACAAAAAACCTGCCCGCAGTGCGATTGGCTGTGTGTGGCAAAAAGGAAAAAAAAAAAAAAAAAGATGCCCGCAGTGCGATTGGCAGTGTGTGGAAAAGAAAGGGTGTCTGTGATGCGATTGGCTGTGTGTGGAAAAAAGAAAAAAAAGATACCCGCAGTGCGATTGGCTGTGAGTGGGGGGAAAAAATGATGCCCACAGTGCGATTAGCTGTGTGTGGAAACAAAGAATGTCTGTGGTGCGATTGGCTGTGTGTGGCAAAGAGAAAAAAAAGATGCCCGCAGTGCGATTGGCTGTGTGTGGCAAAAAAAATAAAAAAAAGATGCCCGCAGTGTGATTGGCAGTGTGTGGAAAAGAAAGGGTGTCTGTGATGCGATTGGCTGTGTGTGGCAAAAAGCAAAAAATAAATATGCCCGCAGTGCGATTGGCTGTTTGTGGGGAAAAAAAGGATGACTGTGGTGCGATTGGCTGTGTGTGGCAAAAAGAACAAAAAACCTGCCCGCAGTGCGATTGGCTGTGTGTGGCAAAAAGGAAAAAAAAAAGATGCCCGCAGTGCGATTGGCTGTGTGTGGCAAAAAGAAAAAAAAAAACATGCCCGCAGTGCGATTGGCTGTGTGTGGCAAAAAGAACAAAAAAAAACATGCCCGCAGTGCGATTGGCTGTGGGTGGCAAAAAGAAAAAAAAAAGATGCCCGCAGTGCGATTGGCTGTGTGTGGCAAAAAGTAAAAAATAAAAAGATGCCCGCAGTGCGATTGGCTGTGTGTGGCAAAAAAAAAAAAAAAAACATGCCCGCAGTGCGATTGGCTGTGTGTGGCAAAAAAAGTCTGTCTATGGTGAGATTGGCTGTGTGTGGCAAAAAGAAAATAAAGATGCCGGCAGTGCGATTGGCTGTGTGTGGCAAAAAGAAAAAAAATAAGATGCCCGCAGTGCGATTGGCCGTGTGTGGCAAAAAGGAGAAAAAAAAAGAAAAAAAGATGCCCACAGTGCGATTGGCAGTGTATGGAAAAGAAACGGTGTCTGTGATGCGTTTGACTGTGTGTGGCAAAAAGCAAAAAAAAAAGATACCTGCAGTGCGATTGGCTGTGTGTGGCAAAAAAAAAAAAAAATGCCCGCAGTGCGATTGGCTGTGTGTGAAAAAAAAGTGTCTATGGTGCGATTCGCTGTGTGTGGCAAAAAGAAAAAAAGATGCCCGCAGTGCGATTGGCTGTTTGTGAGAAAAAAAAGGATGACTGTGGTGCGATTGGCTGTGTGTGCCAAAAAGAACAAAAAACCTGCCCGCAGTGCGATTGGCTGTGTGTGGCAAAAAGGAAAAAAAAAAGATGCCCGCAGTGCGATTGGCAGTGTGTGGAAAAGAAAGGGTGTCTGTGATGCGATTGGCTGTGTGTGGCAAAAAGGAAAAAAAAAAGATGCCCACAGTGCGATTGGCTGTGCGGCAAAAAGAAAAAAAAGATGCCAGCAGTGCGATTGGCTGTGTGTGGCAAAAAGGAAAAAAAGATAAACAGATACCCGCAGTGCGATTGGCAGTGTGTGGAAAAGAAATGGTGTCTGTGATGCGATTGACTGTGTGTGGCAAAAAGCAAAAAAAAAAAAGATGCCCGCAGTGCGATTTGCTGTGTGTGGCAAAAAGCAAAAAAAACCATGCCCGCAGTGTGATTGGCGTTGTGTGGAAAAGAAATGCTGTCTGTGATGCGATTGACTGTGTGTGTGGCAAAAAGCAAAAAAAAAAAAGATGCCTGCCGTGCGATTGGCTGTGTGTGGCAAAAAGGAACAAAAAAAACATGCACGCAGTGCGATTGGCTGTGTGTGGCAAAAAGAAAAAAAAGATGCCCGCAGTGCGATTTGCTGTGTGTGGCAAAAAGAAAAAAAAGAATATGCCTGCAGTGCGATTGGCTGTGTGTGGCAAAAAGGAAAAAAAGAAAAAAAGATGCCCGCAGTGCGATTGGCAGTGTGTGGAAAAGAAATGGTGTCTGTGATGCGATTGACTGTGTGTGTGGCAAAAAGCAAAAAAAAAAAAGATGCCTGCCGTGCGATTGGCTGTGTGTGGCAAAAAGGAACAAAAAAAACATGCACGCAGTGCGATTGGCTGTGTGTGGCAAAAAGAAAAAAAAGATGCCCGCAGTGCGATTTGCTGTGTGTGGCAAAAAGAAAAAAAAGAATATGCCTGCAGTGCGATTGGCTGTGTGTGGCAAAAAGGAAAAAAAGAAAAAAAGATGCCCGCAGTGCGATTGGCAGTGTGTGGAAAAGAAATGGTGTCTGTGATGCGATTGACTGTGTGTGGCAAAAAGCAAAAAAAAAAAAAGATGCCCGCAGTGCGATTGGCTGTGTGTGGCAAAAAATAAATATGCCGGCAGTGCGATTGGCTGTGTGTGGCAAAAAGAAAAAAAAAGATGCCCGCAGTGCGATTGGCTGTGTGTGGAAAAAAAAGGATGTCTGTGGTGTGATTGGCTGTGTGTGGCAAAAAGAAAAAAAACATGCCCGCAGTGCGATTGGCTGTGTGTGGCAAAAAGAAAAAACAAAAAAGATGCCCGCAGTGCGATTGGCTGTGTGTGGCAAAAAGGAAAAAAAATACATGCCCGCATTGCGATTGGCAGTGTGTGGAAAAGAAATGGTGTCTGTGATGCGATTGACTGTGTGTGGCAAAAAGCAAAAAAAAAAAAGATGCCCGCAGTGCGATTGGCTGTGTGTGGCAAAAAATAAATATGCCCGCAGTGCGATTGGCTGTGTGTGGCAAAAAGAAAAAAAATACATGCCCGCAGTGCGATTGGCTGTGTGTGGCAAAAATACAAAAAAAGATGCCCGCAGTGCGATTGGCTGTGTGTGGAAAAAAAAGGATGTCTGTGGTGCGATTGGCTGTGTGTGGCAAAAAGAAAAAAAACATGCCCGCAGTGCGATTGGCTGTGTGTGGCAAAAAGAAAAAACAAAAGAGATGCCCGCAGTGCGATTGGCTGTGTGTGGCAAAAAGCACAGAAAAAAAGGATGCCCGCAGTGCAATTGGCTGTGTCTGGCAAAAAGAAAAAAAATACATGCCCACAGTGCGATTGGCTGTGTGTGGCAAAAAGAAAAAAGAAAGACGCCCGCAGTGCGATTGGCTGTGTGTGGCAAAAGAAAGGGTGTCTATGGTGCGATTGGCTGTGTGTGGCAAAAAGAAAAAAAAAAAAGATGCCCGCAGTGCGATTGGCTGTGTGTGGCAAAAAGGAAAAAAAAAAAGATGCCCGCAGTGCGATTGGCAGTGTGTGGAAAAGAAAGGGTGTCTGTGATGCGATTGGCTGTGTGTGGCAAAAAGCAAAAAAAAAAAAGATGCCCACAGTGCGATTGGCTGTGTGTGGCAAAAAGAAAAAAAGAAAAAACATGCCCGCAGTGCGATTGGCTGTGGGTGGCAAAAAGAAAAGAAAAAGATGCCCGCAGTGCGATTGGCTGTGTGTGGCAAAAAGAAAAAAAAAAACATGCCCGCAGTGCGATTGGCTGTGTGTGAAAAAAAAAGGGTCTATGGTGCGATTCGCTGTGTGTGGCAAAAAGAAAAAAAAGATGCCCGCAGTGCGATTGGTTGTTTGTGGAAAAAAAGGATGACTGTGGTGCGATTGGCTGTGTGTGGCAAAAACAACAAAAAACCTGCCCGCAGTGCGATTGGCTGTGTGTGGCAAAAAGGAAAAAAAAAATAAAAAAGATGCCCGCAGTGCGATTGGCAGTGTGTGGAAAAGAAAGGGTGTCTGTGATGCGATTGGCTGTGTGTGGAAAAAAGAAAAAAAAGATACCCGCAGTGCGATTGGCTGTGAGTGGGGGGAAAAAATGATGCCCACAGTGCGATTAGCTGTGTGTGGAAACAAAGAATGTCTGTGGTGCGATTGGCTGTGTGTGGCAAAGAGAAAAAAAAGATGCCCGCAGTGCGATTGGCTGTGTGTGGCAAAAAGAAAAAAAACATGCCCGCAGTGCGATTGGCTGTGTGTGGCAAAAAGAAAAAACAAAAGAGATGCCCGCAGTGCGATTGGCTGTGTGTGGCAAAAAGCACAGAAAAAAAGGATGCCCGCAGTGCAATTGGCTGTGTCTGGCAAAAAGAAAAAAAATACATGCCCACAGTGCGATTGGCTGTGTGTGGCAAAAAGAAAAAAGAAAGACGCCCGCAGTGCGATTGGCTGTGTGTGGCAAAAGAAAGGGTGTCTATGGTGCGATTGGCTGTGTGTGGCAAAAAGAAAAAAAAAAAAGATGCCCGCAGTGCGATTGGCTGTGTGTGGCAAAAAGGAAAAAAAAAAAGATGCCCGCAGTGCGATTGGCAGTGTGTGGAAAAGAAAGGGTGTCTGTGATGCGATTGGCTGTGTGTGGCAAAAAGCAAAAAAAAAAAAGATGCCCACAGTGCGATTGGCTGTGTGTGGCAAAAAGAAAAAAACAAAAAACATGCCCGCAGTGCGATTGGCTGTGGGTGGCAAAAAGAAAAGAAAAAGATGCCCGCAGTGCGATTGGCTGTGTGTGGCAAAAAGAAAAAAAAAAACATGCCCGCAGTGCGATTGGCTGTGTGTGAAAAAAAAAGTGTCTATGGTGCGATTCGCTGTGTGTGGCAAAAAGAAAAAAAAGATGCCCGCAGTGCGATTGGTTGTTTGTGGAAAAAAAGGATGACTGTGGTGCGATTGGCTGTGTGTGGCAAAAACAACAAAAAACCTGCCCGCAGTGCGATTGGCTGTGTGTGGCAAAAAGGAAAAAAAAAATAAAAAAGATGCCCGCAGTGCGATTGGCAGTGTGTGGAAAAGAAAGGGTGTCTGTGATGCGATTGGCTGTGTGTGGAAAAAAGAAAAAAAAGATACCCGCAGTGCGATTGGCTGTGAGTGGGGGGAAAAAATGATGCCCACAGTGCGATTAGCTGTGTGTGGAAACAAAGAATGTCTGTGGTGCGATTGGCTGTGTGTGGCAAAGAGAAAAAAAAGATGCCCGCAGTGCGATTGGCTGTGTGTGGCAAAAAGAAAAAAAACATGCCCGCAGTGCGATTGGCTGTGTGTGGCAAAAAGAAAAAACAAAAGAGATGCCCGCAGTGCGATTGGCTGTGTGTGGCAAAAAGCACAGAAAAAAAGGATGCCCGCAGTGCAATTGGCTGTGTCTGGCAAAAAGAAAAAAAATACATGCCCACAGTGCGATTGGCTGTGTGTGGCAAAAAGAAAAAAGAAAGACGCCAGCAGTGCGATTGGCTGTGTGTGGCAAAAGAAAGGGTGTCTATGGTGCGATTGGCTGTGTGTGGCAAAAAGAAAAAAAAAAAAGATGCCCGCAGTGCGATTGGCTGTGTGTGGCAAAAAGGAAAAAAAAAAAGATGCCCGCAGTGCGATTGGCAGTGTGTGGAAAAGAAAGGGTGTCTGTGATGCGATTGGCTGTGTGTGGCAAAAAGCAAAAAAAAAAAAGATGCCCACAGTGCGATTGGCTGTGTGTGGCAAAAAGGAAAAAAGAAAAAACATGCCCGCAGTGCGATTGGCTGTGGGTGGCAAAAAGAAAAGAAAAAGATGCCCGCAGTGCGATTGGCTGTGTGTGGCAAAAAGAAAAAAAAAAACATGCCCGCAGTGCGATTGGCTGTGTGTGAAAAAAAAAGTGTCTATGGTGCGATTCGCTGTGTGTGGCAAAAAGAAAAAAAAGATGCCCGCAGTGCGATTGGTTGTTTGTGGAAAAAAAGGATGACTGTGGTGCGATTGGCTGTGTGTGGCAAAAAGAACAAAAAACCTGCCCGCAGTGCGATTGGCTGTGTGTGGCAAAAAGGAAAAAAAAAATAAAAAAGATGCCCGCAGTGCGATTGGCAGTGTGTGGAAAAGAAAGGGTGTCTGTGATGCGATTGGCTGTGTGTGGAAAAAAGAAAAAAAAGATACCCGCAGTGCGATTGGCTGTGAGTGGGGGGAAAAAATGATGCCCACAGTGCGATTAGCTGTGTGTGGAAACAAAGAATGTCTGTGGTGCGATTGGCTGTGTGTGGCAAAGAGAAAAAAAAGATGCCCGCAGTGCGATTGGCTGTGTGTGGCAAAAAAAATAAAAAAAAGATGCCCGCAGTGCGATTGGCAGTGTGTGGAAAAGAAAGGGTGTCTGTGATGCGATTGGCTGTGTGTGGCAAAAAGCAAAAAATAAATATGCCCGCAGTGCGATTGGCTGTTTGTGGGGAAAAAAAGGATGACTGTGGTGCGATTGGCTGTGTGTGGCAAAAAGAACAAAAAACCTGCCCGCAGTGCGATTGGCTGTGTGTGGCAAAAAGGAAAAAAAAAAGATGCCCGCAGTGCGATTGGCTGTGTGTGGCAAAAAGAAAAAAAAAAACATGCCCGCAGTGCGATTGGCTGTGTGTGGCAAAAAGAACAAAAAAAAACATGCCCGCAGTGCGATTGGCTGTGTGTGGCAAAAAGAAAATAAAGATGCCCGCAGTGCGATTGGCTGTGTGTGGCAAAAAGAAAAAAAAAAAGATGCCCGCAGTGCGATTGGCCGTGTGTGGCAAAAAGGAGAAAAAAAAAGAAAAAAAGATGCCCACAGTGCGATTGGCAGTGTATGGAAAAGAAACGGTGTCTGTGATGCGTTTGACTGTGTGTGGCAAAAAGCAAAAAAAAAAGATACCTGCAGTGCGATTGGCTGTGTGTGGCAAAAAGAAAAAAAAAAATGCCCGCAGTGCGATTGGCTGTGTGTGAAAAAAAAGTGTCTATGGTGCGATTCGCTGTGTGTGGCAAAAAGAAAAAAAGATGCCCGCAGTGCGATTGGCTGTTTGTGAGGAAAAAAAGGATGACTGTGGTGCGATTGGCTGTGTGTGCCAAAAAGAACAAAAAACCTGCCCGCAGTGCGATTGGCTGTGTGTGGCAAAAAGGAAAAAAAAAAGATGCCCGCAGTGCGATTGACAGTGTGTGGAAAAGAAAGGGTGTCTGTGATGCGATTGGCTGTGTGTGGCAAAAAGGAAAAAAAAAAGATGCCCACAGTGCGATTGGCTGTGCGGCAAAAAGAAAAAAAAGATGCCAGCAGTGCGATTGGCTGTGTGTGGCAAAAAGGAAAAAAAGAAAAACAGATGCCCGCAGTGCGATTGGCAGTGTGTGGAAAAGAAATGGTGTCTGTGATGCGATTGACTGTGTGTGGCAAAAAGCAAAAAAAAAAAAGATGCCCGCAGTGCGATTTGCTGTGTGTGGCAAAAAGCAAAAAAAAACATGCCCGCAGTGTGATTGGCTGTGTGTGGCAAAAAGGAAAAAAAGAAAAAAAGATGCCCGCAGTGCGATTGGCGTTGTGTGGAAAAGAAATGCTGTCTGTGATGCGATTGACTGTGTGTGTGGCAAAAAGCAAAAAAAAAAAAGATGCCTGCCGTGCGATTGGCTGTGTGTGGCAAAAAGGAAAAAAAAAACATGCACGCAGTGCGATTGGCTGTGTGTGGCAAAAAGAAAAAAAAGATGCCCGCAGTGCGATTTGCTGTGTGTGGCAAAAAGAAAAAAAAGAATATGCCTGCAGTGCGATTGGCTGTGTGTGGCAAAAAGGAAAAAAAGAAAAAAAGATGCCCGCAGTGCGATTGGCAGTGTGTGGAAAAGAAATGGTGTCTGTGATGCGATTGACTGTGTGTGGCAAAAAGCAAAAAAAAAAAAAGATGCCCGCAGTGCGATTGGCTGTGTGTGGCAAAAAATAAATATGCAGGCAGTGCGATTGGCTGTGTGTGGCAAAAAGAAAAAAAAAGATGCCTGCAGTGCGATTGGCTGTGTGTGGAAAAAAAAGGATGTCTGTGGTGTGATTGGCTGTGTGTGGCAAAAAGAAAAAAAACATGCCCGCAGTGCGATTGGCTGTGTGTGGCAAAAAGAAAAAACAAAAAAGATGCCCGCAGTGCGATTGGCTGTGTGTGGCAAAAAGGAAAAAAAAAACATGCCCGCATTGCGATTGGCAGTGTGTGGAAAAGAAATGGTGTCTGTGATGCGATTGACTGTGTGTGGCAAAAAGCAAAAAAAAAAAAGATGCCCGCAGTGCGATTGGCTGTGTGTGGCAAAAAATAAATATGCCCGCAGTGCGATTGGCTGTGTGTGGCAAAAAGAAAAAAAATACATGCCCGCAGTGCGATTGGCTGTGTGTGGCAAAAATAAAAAAAAAGATGCCCGCAGTGCGATTGGCTGTGTGTGGAAAAAAAAGGATGTCTGTGGTGCGATTGGCTGTGTGTGGCAAAAAGAAAAAAAACATGCCCGCAGTGCGATTGGCTGTGTGTGGCAAAAAGAAAAAACAAAAGAGATGCCCGCAGTGCGATTGGCTGTGTGTGGCAAAAAGCACAGAAAAAAAGGATGCCCGCAGTGCAATTGGCTGTGTCTGGCAAAAAGAAAAAAAATACATGCCCACAGTGCGATTGGCTGTGTGTGGCAAAAAGAAAAAAGAAAGACGCCCGCAATGCGATTGGCTGTGTGTGGCAAAAGAAAGGGTGTCTATGGTGCGATTGGCTGTGTGTGGCAAAAAGAAAAAAAAAAAGATGCCCGCAGTGCGATTGGCTGTGTGTGGCAAAAAGGAAAAAAAAAAAAATGCCCGCAGTGCGATTGGCAGTGTGTGGAAAAGAAAGGGTGTCTGTGATGCGATTGGCTGTGTGTGGCAAAAAGCAAAAAAAATAAAGATGCCCACAGTGCGATTGGCTGTGTGTGGCAAAAAGAAAAAAAGAAAAAACATGCCCGCAGTGCGATTGGCTGTGGGTGGCAAAAAGAAAAGAAAAAGATGCCCGCAGTGCGATTGGCTGTGTGTGGCAAAAAGAAAAAAAAAAACATGCCCGCAGTGCGATTGGCTGTGTGTGAAAAAAAAAGTGTCTATGGTGCGATTCGCTGTGTGTGGCAAAAAGAAAAAAAAGATGCCCGCAGTGCGATTGGTTGTTTGTGGAAAAAAAGGATGACTGTGGTGCGATTGGCTGTGTGTGGCAAAAAGAACAAAAAACCTGCCCGCAGTGCGATTGGCTGTGTGTGGCAAAAAGGAAAAAAAAAATAGATGCCCGCAGTGCGATTGGCAGTGTGTGGAAAAGAAAGGGTGTCTGTGATGCGATTGGCTGTGTGTGGAAAAAAGAAAAAAAAGATACCCGCAGTGCGATTGGCTGTGAGTGGGGGAAAAAAATGATGCCCACAGTGCGATTAGCTGTGTATGGAAACTAAGAATGTCTGTGGTGCGATTGGCTGTGTGTGGCAAAGAGAAAAAAAAAATGCCCGCAGTGCGATTGGCTGTGTGTGGCAAAAAAAATAAAAAAAAGATGCCCGCAGTGCGATTGGCAGTGTGTGGAAAAGAAAGGGTGTCTGTGATGCGATTGGCTGTGTGTGGCAAAAAGCAAAAAATAAATATGCCCGCAGTGCGATTGGCTGTTTGTGGGGAAAAAAAGGATGACTGTGGTGCGATTGGCTGTGTGTGGCAAAAAGAACAAAAAACCTGCCCGCAGTGCGATTGGCTGTGTGTGGCAAAAAGGAAAAAAAAAAAGATGCCCGCAGTGCGATTGGCTGTGTGTGGCAAAAAGAAAAAAAAAAACATGCCCGCAGTGCGATTGGCTGTGTGTGGCAAAAAGAACAAAAAAAAACATGCCCGCAGTGCGATTGGCTGTGGGTGGCAAAAAGAAAAAAAAAAGATGCCCGCAGTGCGATTGGCTGTGTGTGGCAAAAAGAAAAAAATAAAAAGATGCCCGCAGTGCGATTGGCAGTGTGTGGCAAAAAGAAAAAAAAAAACATGCCCGCAGTGCGATTGGCTGTGTGTGGCAAAAAAAGTCTGTCTATGGTGAGATTGGCTGTGTGTGGCAAAAAGAAAATAAAGATGCCCGCAGTGCGATTGGCTGTGTGTGGCAAAAAGAAAAAAAAAAAGATGCCCGCAGTGCGATTGGCCGTGTGTGGCAAAAAGGAGAAAAAAAAAGAAAAAAAGATGCCCACAGTGCGATTGGCAGTGTATGGAAAAGAAACGGTGTCTGTGATGCGTTTGACTGTGTGTGGCAAAAAGCAAAAAAAAAAGATACCCGCAGTGCGATTGGCTGTGTGTGGCAAAAAGAAAAAAAAAAGGCCCGCAGTGCGATTGGCTGTGTGTGAAAAAAAAGGGTCTATGCTGCGATTCGCTGTGTGTGGCAAAAAGAAAAAAAAGATGCCCGCAGTGCGATTGGCTGTTTGTGAGGAAAAAAAGGATGACTGTGGTGCGATTGGCTGTGTGTGCCAAAAAGAACAAAAAACCTGCCCGCAGTGCGATTGGCTGTGTGTGGCAAAAAGGAAAAAAAAAAGATGCCCGCAGTGCGATTGGCAGTGTGTGGAAAAGAAAGGGTGTCTGTGATGCGATTGGCTGTGTGTGGCAAAAAGGAAAAAAAAAAGATGCCCACAGTGCGATTGGCTGTGCGGCAAAAAGAAAAAAAAGATGCCAGCAGTGCGATTGGCTGTGTGTGGCAAAAAGGAAAAAAAGAAAAACAGATGCCCGCAGTGCGATTGGCAGTGTGTGGAAAAGAAATGGTGTCTGTGATGCGATTGACTGTGTGTGGCAAAAAGCAAAAAAAAAAAAGATGCCCGCAGTGCGATTTGCTGTGTGTGGCAAAAAGCAAAAAAAAACATGCCCGCAGTGTGATTGGCTGTGTGTGGCAACACGGAAAAAAAGAAAAAAAGATGCCCGCAGTGCGATTGGCGTTGTGTGGAAAAGAAATGCTGTCTGTGATGCGATTGACTGTGTGTGTGGCAAAAAGCAAAAAAAAAAAAGATGCCTGCCGTGCGATTGGCTGTGTGTGGCAAAAAGGAAAAAAAAAACATGCACGCAGTGCGATTGGCTGTGTGTGGCAAAAAGAAAAAAAAGATGCCCGCAGTGCGATTTGCTGTGTGTGGCAAAAAGAAAAAAAAGAATATGCCTGCAGTGCGATTGGCTGTGTGTGGCAAAAAGGAAAAAAAGGAAAAAAGATGCCCGCAGTGCGATTGGCAGTGTGTGGAAAAGAAATGGTGTCTGTGATGCGATTGACTGTGTGTGGCAAAAAGCAAAAAAAAAAAAAGATGCCCGCAGTGCGATTGGCTGTGTGTGGCAAAAAATAAATATGCCGGCAGTGCGATTGGCTGTGTCTGGCAAAAAGAAAAAAAAAGATGCCCGCAGTGCGATTGGCTGTGTGTGGAAAAAAAAGGATGTCTGTGGTGTGATTGGCTGTGTGTGGCAAAAAGAAAAAAAACATGCCCGCAGTGCGATTGGCTGTGTGTGGCAAAAAGAAAAAACAAAAAAGATGCCCGCAGTGCGATTGGCTGTGTGTGGCAAAAAGCAAAAAAAAAAAAGATACCCGCAGTGCGATTGGCTGTGTGTGGCAAAAAATAAATATGCCCGCAGTGCGATTGGCTGTGTGTGGCAAAAAGAAAAAAAAAACATGCCCGCAGTGCGATTGGCTGTGTGTGGCAAAAATAAAAAAAAAGATGCCCGCAGTGCGATTGGCTGTGTGTGGAAAAAAAAGGATGTCTGTGGTGCGATTGGCTGTGTGTGGCAAAAAGAAAAAAAACATGCCCGCAGTGCGATTGGCTGTGTGTGGCAAAAAGAAAAAACAAAAAAGATGCCCGCAGTGCGATTGGCTGTGTGTGGCAAAAAGCACAGAAAAAAAGGATGCCCGCAGTGCAATTGGCTGTGTCTGGCAAAAAGAAAAAAAATACATGCCCACAGTGCGATTGGCTGTGTGTGGCTAAAAGAAAAAAGAAAGACGCCCGCAGTGCGATTGGCTGTGTGTGGCAAAAGAAAGGGTGTCTGTGATGCGATTGGCTGTGTGTGGCAAAAAGCAAAAAAAAAAAAGATGCCCACAGTGCGATTGGCTGTGTGTGGCAAAAAGAAAAAAAGAAAAAACATGCCCGCAGTGCGATTGGCTGTGGGTGGCAAAAAGAAAAGAAAAAGATGCCCGCAGTGCGATTGGGTGTGTGTGGCAAAAAGAAAAAAAAAAACATGCCCGCAGTGCGATTGGCTGTGTGTGAAAAAAAAAGTGTCTATGGTGCGATTCGCTGTGTGTGGCAAAAAGAAAAAAAAGATGCCCGCAGTGCGATTGGTTGTTTGTGGAAAAAAAGGATGACTGTGGTGCGATTGGCTGTGTGTGGCAAAAAGAACAAAAAACCTGCCCGCAGTGCGATTGGCTGTGTGTGGCAAAAAGGAAAAAAAAAAAAAAAAAGATGCCCGCAGTGCGATTGGCAGTGTGTGGAAAAGAAAGGGTGTCTGTGATGCGATTGGCTGTGTGTGGAAAAAAGAAAAAAAAGATACCCGCAGTGCGATTGGCTGTGAGTGGGGGAAAAAAATGATGCCCACAGTGCGATTAGCTGTGTGTGGAAACAAAGAATGTCTGTGGTGCGATTGGCTGTGTGTGGCAAAGAGAAAAAAAAGATGCCCGCAGTGCGATTGGCTGTGTGTGGCAAAAAAAATAAAAAAAAGATGCCCGCAGTGCGATTGGCAGTGTGTGGAAAAGAAAGGGTGTCTGTGATGCGATTGGCTGTGTGTGGCAAAAAGCAAAAAATAAATATGCCCGCAGTGCGATTGGCTGTTTGTGGGGAAAAAAAGGATGACTGTGGTGCGATTGGCTGTGTGTGGCAAAAAGAACAAAAAACCTGCCCGCAGTGCGATTGGCTGTGTGTGGCAAAAAGGAAAAAAAAAAGATGCCCGCAGTGCGATTGGCTGTGTGTGGCAAAAAGAAAAAAAAAACATGCCCGCAGTGCGATTGGCTGTGTGTGGCAAAAAGAACAAAAAAAAACATGCCCGCAGTGCGATTGGCTGTGGGTGGCAAAAAGAAAAAAAAAAGATGCCCGCAGTGCGATTGGCTGTGTGTGGCAAAAATAAAAAAATAAAAAGATGCCCGCAGTGCGATTGGCTGTGTGTGGCAAAAAGAAAAAAAAAACATGCCCGCAGTGCGATTGGCTGTGTGTGGCAAAAAAAGTCTGTCTATGGTGAGATTGGCTGTGTGTGGCAAAAAGAAAATAAAGATGCCCGCAGTGCGATTGGCTGTGTGTGGCAAAAAGAAAAAAAAAAAGATGCCCGCAGTGCGATTGGCTGTGTGTGGCAAAAATAAAAAAATAAAAAGATGCCCGCAGTGCGATTGGCTGTGTGTGGCAAAAAAAAAACAAAAACATGCCCGCACTGCAACTGGCTGTGTGTGGAAAAAAAAGTGTGTCTATGGTGCGATTGGCTGTGTGTGGCAAAAAGAAAAAAAAGATACCGGCAGTGCGATTGGCTGTGTGTGGGGGGAAAAAATGATGCCCGCAGTGCGATTAGCTGTGTGTGGAAACAAAGAATGTCTGTGGTGCGATTGGCTGTGTGGTGCAAAGAGAAAAAAAAGATGCCCGCAGTGCGATTGGCAGTGTGTGGAAAAGAAAGGGTGTCTGTGATGCGTTTGACTGTGTGTGGCAAAAAGCAAAAAAAAAAAAGATACCCGCAGTGCGATTGGCTGTGTGTGGCAAAAAGAAAAAAAAGATGCCCGCAGTGCGATTGGTTGTTTGTGGAAAAAAAGGATGACTGTGGTGCGATTGGCTGTGTGTGGCAAAAAGAACAAAAAACCTGCCTGCAGTGCGATTGGCTGTGTGTGGCAAAAAGGAAAAAAAAAAAATAAAAGATGCCCGCAGTGCGATTGGCAGTGTGTGGAAAAGAAAGGGTGTCTGTGATGCGATTGGCTGTGTGTGGAAAAAAGAAAAAAAAGATACCCGTAGTGCGATTGGCTGTGAGTGGGGGAAAAAAATGATGCCCACAGTGCGATTAGCTGTGTGTGGAAACAAAGAATGTCTGTGGTGCGATTGGCTGTGTGTGGCAAAAAGGAAAAAAAGAAAAACAGATGCCCGCAGTGCGATTGGCAGTGTGTGGCAAAAAGGAAAAAAAGAAAAACAGATGCCCGCAGTGCGATTGGCAGTGTGTGGAAAAGAAATGGTGTCTGTGATGCGATTGACTGTGTGTGGCAAAAAGCAAAAAAAAAAAGATGCCCGCAGTGCGATTGGCTGTGTGTGGCAAAAAGAAAAAAAAAAACATGCCCGCAGTGTGATTGGCTGTGTGTGGCAAAAAGGAAAAAAAGAAAAAAAGATGCCCGCAGTGCGATTGGCGTTGTGTGGAAAAGAAATGCTGTCTGTGATGCGATTGACTGTGTGTGTGTGTGAGGCAAAAAGCAAAAAAAAAAAAGATGCCCGCAGTGCGATTGGCTGTGTGTGGCAAAAAGGAAAAAAAAAACATGCACGCAGTGCGATTGGCTGTGTGTGGCAAAAAGGAAAAAAAGATGCCCGCAGTGCGATTTGCTGTGTGTGGCAAAAAGAAAAAAAAGAATATGCCCGTAGTGCGATTGGCTGTGTGTGGCAAAAAGGAAAAAAAGAAAAAAAGATGCCCGCAGTGCGATTGGCAGTGTGTGGAAAAGAAATGGTGTCTGTGATGCGATTGACTGTGTGTGGCAAAAAGCAAAAACAAAAATAGATGCCCGCAGTGCGATTGGCTGTGTGTGGCAAAAAATAAATATGCCCGCAGTGCGATTGGCTGTGTGTGGCAAAAAGAAAAAAAAAACATGCCCGCAGTGCGATTGGCTGTGTGTGGCAAAAATTAAAAAAAAGATGCCCGCAGTGCGATTGGCTGTGTGTGGAAAAAAAAGGATATCTGTGGTGTGATTGGCTGTGTGTGGCAAAAAGAAAAAACAAAAAAGATGCCCGCAGTGCGATTGGCTGTGTGTGGCAAAAAGCTAAGAAAAAAAGGATGCCCGCAGTGCAATTGGCTGTGTCTGGCAAAAAGAAAAAAAATACATGCCCGCAGTGCGATTGGCTGTGTGTGGCAAAAAGAAAAAAGAAAGACGCCCGCAGTGCAATTGGCTGTGTGTGGCAAAAAAAAAAAACATGCCCGCAGTGCGATTGGCTGTGTGTGGCAAAAAGAAAAAAAAAAGATGCCCGCAGTGCGATTGGCTGTGTGTGGCAAAAAGAAAAAAGAAAGACGCCCGCAGTGCAATTGGCTGTGTGTGGCAAAAAAAAAAAAACATGCCCGCAGTGCGATTGGCAGTGTGTGGAAAAGAAAGGGTGTCTGTGATGCGATTGACTGTGTGTGGCAAAAAGCAAAAAAAAAGATGCCCGCAGTGCGATTGGCTGTGTGTGGCAAAAAGAAAAAAAAAGATGCCTGCAGTCCGATTGGCTGTGTGCGGCAAAAAGAAAAAAAAAAGATGCCCACAGTGCGATTGGCTGTGTGTGGCACAAAGAAAAAAAAAAGATGCCCGCAGTGCGATTGGCTGTGTGTGGCAAAAAGAAAAAAAAGATGCCTGCAGTGCGATTGGCTGTGTGTGGAAAAAAAAGGGTGTCTGTGGTGCGATTGGCTGTGTGTGGCAAAAAAAAAAAAACATGCCCGCTTTGCGATTGGCTGTGTGTGGCAAAAAGAAAAAAAAAAGATGCCCGCAGTGCGATTGGCAGTGTGTGGAAAAGAAAGGGTGTCTGTGATGCGATTGACTGTGTGTGGCAAAAAGCAAAAAAAAAGATGCCCGCTGTGCGATTGGCTATGTGTGGCAAAAAGAAAAAAAAAGATGCCTGTAGTGCGATTGGCTGTGTGTGGCAAGAAGAAAAAAAAACATGCCCACAGTGCGATTGGCTGTGTGTGGCACAAAGAAAAAAAAAAGATGCCCGCAGTGCGATTGGCTGTGTGTGGCAAAAAGAAAAAAATAAAAAGATGCCCGCAGTGCGATTGGCTGTGTGTGGCAAAAAGAAAAAAAAAACATGCCCGCAGTGCGATTGGCTGTGTGTGGCAAAAAAAGTCTGTCTATGGTGAGATTGGCTGTGTGTGGCAAAAAGAAAATAAAGATGCCCGCAGTGCGATTGGCTGTGTGTGGCAAAAAGAAAAAAAAAAAGATGCCCGCAGTGCGATTGGCTGTGTGTGGCAAAAAGAAAAAAATAAAAAGATGCCCGCAGTGCGATTGGCTGTGTGTGGCAAAAAAAAAAAAAAAACATGCCCGCACTGCAACTGGCTGTGTGTGGAAAAAAAAGTGTGTCTATGGTGCGATTGGCTGTGTGTGGCAAAAAGAAAAAAAAGATACCGGCAGTGCGATTGGCTGTGTGTGGGGGGAAAAAATGATGCCCGCAGTGCGATTAGCTGTGTGTGGAAACAAAGAATGTCTGTGGTGCGATTGGCTGTGTGGTGCAAAGAGAAAAAAAAGATGCCCGCAGTGCGATTGGCAGTGTGTGGAAAAGAAAGGGTGTCTGTGATGCGTTTGACTGTGTGTGGCAAAAAGCAAAAAAAAAAAGATACCCGCAGTGCGATTGGCTGTGTGTGGCAAAAAGAAAAAAAAGATGCCCGCAGTGCGATTGGTTGTTTGTGGAAAAAAAGGATGACTGTGGTGCGATTGGCTGTGTGTGGCAAAAAGAACAAAAAACCTGCCCGCAGTGCGATTGGCTGTGTGTGGCAAAAAGGAAAAAATAAAAAAAAAAGATACCCGCAGTGCGATTGGCAGTGTATGGAAAAGAAACGGTGTCTGTGATGCATTTGACTGTGTGTGGCAAAAAGCAAAAAAAAAAGATACCTGCAGTGCGATTGGCTGTGTGTGGCAAAAAGAAAAAAAAAATGCCCGCAGTGCGATTGGCTGTGTGTGAAAAATAAGTGTCTATGGTGCGATTCGCTGTGTGTGGCAAAAAGAAAAAAAGATGCCCGCAGTGCGATTGGCTGTGTGTGGCAAAAAATAAATATGCCCGCAGTGCGATTGGCTGTGTGTGGCAAAAAGAAAAAAAAAACATGCCCGCAGTGCGATTGGCTGTGTGTGGCAAAAATTAAAAAAAAGATGCCCGCAGTGCGATTGGCTGTGTGTGGAAAAAAAAGGATATCTGTGGTGTGATTGGCTGTGTGTGGCAAAAAGAAAAAAAACATGCCCGAAGTGCGATTGGCTGTGTGTGGCAAAAAGAAAAAACAAAAAAGATGCCCGCAGTGCGATTGGCTGTGTGTGGCAAAAAGCAAAGAAAAAAAGGATGCCCGCAGTGCAATTGGCTGTGTCTGGCAAAAAGAAAAAAAATACATGCCCGCAGTGCGATTGGCTGTCTGTGGCAAAAAGCAAAAAAAAAAGATACCTGCAGTGCGATTGGCTGTGTGTGGCAAAAAGAAAAAAAAAATGCCCGCAGTGCGATTGGCTGTGTGTGAAAAATAAGTGTCTATGGTGCGATTCGCTGTGTGTGGCAAAAAGAAAAAAAGATGCCCGCAGTGCGATTGGCTGTTTGTGAGGAAAAAAAGGATGACTGTGGTGCGATTGGCTGTGTGTGCCAAAAAGAACAAAAAACCTGCCCGCAGTGCGATTGGCTGTGTGTGGCAAAAAGGAAAAAAAAAAGATGCCCGCAGTGCGATTGGCAGTGTGTGGAAAAGAAAGGGTGTCTGTGATGCGATTGGCTGTGTGTGGCAAAAAGGAAAAAAAAAAGATGCCCACAGTGCGATTGGCTGTGCGGCAAAAAGAAAAAAAAGATGCCAGCAGTGCGATTGGCTGTGTGTGGCAAAAAGGAAAAAAAGAAAAACAGATGCCCGCAGTGCGATTGGCAGTGTGTGGAAAAGAAATGGTGTCTGTGATGCGATTGACTGTGTGTGGCAAAAAGCAAAAAAAAAAAAGATGCCCGCAGTGCGATTTGCTGTGTGTGGCAAAAAGCAAAAAAAAACATGCCCGCAGTGTGATTGGCTGTGTCTGGCAAAAAGGAAAAAAAGAAAAAAAGATGCCCGCAGTGCGATTGGCGTTGTGTGGAAAAGAAATGCTGTCTGTGATGCGATTGACTGTGTGTGTGGCAAAAAGCAAAAAAAAAAAAGATGCCTGCCGTGCAATTGGCTGTGTGTGGCAAAAAGGAAAAAAAAAACATGCACGCAGTGCGATTGGCTGTGTGTGGCAAAAAGAAAAAAAAAACATGCCCGCAGTGCGATTGGCTGTGTGTGGCAAAAAGAAAAAAAAGAATATGCCTGCAGTGCGATTGGCTGTGTGTGGCAAAAAGGAAAAAAAGAAAAAAAGATGCCCGCAGTGCGATTGGCAGTGTGTGGAAAAGAAATGGTGTCTGTGATGCGATTGACTGTGTGTGGCAAAAAGCAAAAAAAAAAAAAGATGCCCGCAGTGCGATTGGCTGTGTGTGGCAAAAAATAAATATGCAGGCAGTGCGATTGGCTGTGTGTGGCAAAAAGAAAAAAAAAGATGCCTGCAGTGCGATTGGCTGTGTGTGGAAAAAAAAGGATGTCTGTGGTGTGATTGGCTGTGTGTGGCAAAAAGAAAAAAAACATGCCCGCAGTGCGATTGGCTGTGTGTGGCAAAAAGAAAAAACAAAAAAGATGCCCGCAGTGCGATTGGCTGTGTGTGGCAAAAAGGAAAAAAAAAACATGCCCGCATTGCGATTGGCAGTGTGTGGAAAAGAAATGGTGTCTGTGATGCGATTGACTGTGTGTGGCAAAAAGCAAAAAAAAAAAAGATGCCCGCAGTGCGATTGGCTGTGTGTGGCAAAAAATAAATATGCCCGCAGTGCGATTGGCTGTGTGTGGCAAAAAGAAAAAAAAAACATGCCCGCAGTGCGATTGGCTGTGTGTGGCAAAAATAAAAAAAAAGATGCCCGCAGTGCGATTGGCTGTGTGTGGAAAAAAAAGGATGTCTGTGGTGCGATTGGCTGTGTGTGGCAAAAAGAAAAAAAACATGCCCGCAGTGCGATTGGCTGTGTGTGGCAAAAAGAAAAAACAAAAGAGATGCCCGCAGTGCGATTGGCTGTGTGTGGCAAAAAGCACAGAAAAAAAGGATGCCCGCAGTGCAATTGGCTGTGTCTGGCAAAAAGAAAAAAAATACATGCCCACAGTGCGATTGGCTGTGTGTGGCAAAAAGAAAAAAGAAAGACGCCCGCAATGCGATTGGCTGTGTGTGGCAAAAGAAAGGGTGTCTATGGTGCGATTGGCTGTGTGTGCCAAAAAGAAAAAAAAAAAAGATGCCCGCAGTGCGATTGGCTGTGTGTGGCAAAAAGGAAAAAAAAAAAGATGCCCGCAGTGCGATTGGCAGTGTGTGGAAAAGAAAGGGTGTCTGTGATGCGATTGGCTGTGTGTGGCAAAAAGCAAAAAAAATAAAGATGCCCACAGTGCGATTGGCTGTGTGTGGCAAAAAGAAAAAAAGAAAAAACATGTCCGCAGTGCGATTGGCTGTGGGTGGCAAAAAGAAAAGAAAAAGATGCCCGCAGTGCGATTGGCTGTGTGTGGCAAAAAGAAAAAAAAAAACATGCCCGCAGTGCGATTGGCTGTGTGTGAAAAAAAAAGTGTCTATGGTGCGATTCGCTGTGTGTGGCAAAAAGAAAAAAAAGATGCCCGCAGTGCGATTGGTTGTTTGTGGAAAAAAAGGATGACTGTGGTGCGATTGGCTGTGTGTGGCAAAAAGAACAAAAAACCTGCCCGCAGTGCGATTGGCTGTGTGTGGCAAAAAGGAAAAAAAAAAAAAAAAAAAGATGCCCGCAGTGCGATTGGCAGTGTGTGGAAAAGAAAGGGTGTCTGTGATGCGATTGGCTGTGTGTGGAAAAAAGAAAAAAAAGATACCCGCAGTGCGATTGGCTGTGAGTGGGGGCAAAAAATGATGCCCACAGTGCGATTAGCTGTGTATGGAAACAAAGAATGTCTGTGGTGCGATTGGCTGTGTGTGGCAAAGAGAAAAAAAAGATGCCCGCAGTGCGATTGGCTGTGTGTGGCAAAAAAAATAAAAAAAAGATGCCCGCAGTGCGATTGGCAGTGTGTGGAAAAGAAAGGGTGTCTGTGATGCGATTGGCTGTGTGTGGCAAAAAGCAAAAAATAAATATGCCCGCAGTGCGATTGGCTGTTTGTGGGGAAAAAAAGGATGACTGTGGTGCGATTGGCTGTGTGTGGCAAAAAGAACAAAAAACCTGCCCGCAGTGCGATTGGCTGTGTGTGGCAAAAAGGAAAAAAAAAAAGATGCCCGCAGTGCGATTGGCTGTGTGTGGCAAAAAGAAAATAAAAAACATGCCCGCAGTGCGATTGGCTGTGTGTGGCAAAAAGAACAAAAAAAAACATGCCCGCAGTGCGATTGGCTGTGGGTGGCAAAAAGAAAAAAAAAACATGCCCGCAGTGCGATTGGCTGTGTGTGGCAAAAAGAACAAAAAACCTGCCCGCAGTGCGATTGGCTGTGTGTGGCAAAAAGGAAAAAAAAAAAAAAAAAGATGCCCGCAGTGCGATTGGCAGTGTGTGGAAAAGAAAGGGTGTCTGTGATGCGATTGGCTGTGTGTGGAAAAAAGAAAAAAAAGATACCCGTAGTGCGATTGGCTGTGAGTGGGGGAAAAAAATGATGCCCACAGTGCGATTAGCTGTGTGTGGAAACAAAGAATGTCTGTGGTGCGATTGGCTGTGTGTGGCAAAAAGCAAAAAAAGAAAAACAGATGCCCGCAGTGCGATTGGCAGTGTGTGGCAAAAAGGAAAAAAAGAAAAACAGATGCCCGCAGTGCGATTGGCAGTGTGTGGAAAAGAAATGGTGTCTGTGATGCGATTGACTGTGTGTGGCAAAAAGCAAAAAAAAAAAGATGCCCGCAGTGCGATTGGCTGTGTGTGGCAAAAAGAAAAAAAAAAACATGCCCGCAGTGTGATTGGCTGTGTGTGGCAAAAAGGAAAAAAAGAAAAAAAGATGCCCGCAGTGCGATTGGCGTTGTGTGGAAAAGAAATGCTGTCTGTGATGCGATTGACTGTGTGTGTGTGTGAGGCAAAAAGCAAAAAAAAAAAAGATGCCCGCAGTGCGATTGGCTGTGTGTGGCAAAAAGGAAAAAAAAAACATGCACGCAGTGCGATTGGCTGTGTGTGGCAAAAAGAAAAAAAAGATGCCCGCAGTGCGATTTGCTGTGTGTGGCAAAAAGAAAAAAAAGAATATGCCCGTAGTGCGATTGGCTGTGTGTGGCAAAAAGGAAAAAAAGAAAAAAAGATGCCCGCAGTGCGATTGGCAGTGTGTGGAAAAGAAATGGTGTCTGTGATGCGATTGACTGTGTGTGGCAAAAAGCAAAAAGAAAAAAAGATGCCCGCAGTGCGATTGGCTGTGTGTGGCAAAAAGAAAAAAAAAACATGCCCGCAGTGCGATTGGCTGTGTGTGGCAAAAATTAAAAAAAAGATGCCCGCAGTGCGATTGGCTGTGTGTGGAAAAAAAAGGATATCTGTGGTGTGATTGGCTGTGTGTGGCAAAAAGAAAAAAAACATGCCCGAAGTGCGATTGGCTGTGTGTGGCAAAAAGAAAAAACAAAAAAGATGCCCGCAGTGCGATTGGCTGTGTGTGGCAAAAAGCAAAGAAAAAAAGGATGCCCGCAGTGCAATTGGCTGTGTCTGGCAAAAAGAAAAAAAATACATGCCCGCAGTGCGATTGGCTGTGTGTGGCAAAAAGAAAAAAGAAAGACGCCCGCAGTGCAATTGGCTGTGTGTGGCAAAAAAAAAAAACATGCCCGCAGTGCGATTGGCTGTGTGTGGCAAAAAGAAAAAAAAAAGATGCCCGCAGTGCGATTGGCTGTGTGTGGCAAAAAGAAAAAAGAAAGACGCCCGCAGTGCAATTGGCTGTGTGTGGCAAAAAAAAAAAAAACATGCCCGCAGTGCGATTGGCTGTGTGTGGCAAAAAGAAAAAAAAAAGATGCCCGCAGTGCGATTGGCAGTGTGTGGAAAAGAAAGGGTGTCTGTGATGCGATTGACTGTGTGTGACAAAAAGCAAAAAAAAAGATGCCCGCAGTGCGATTGGCTGTGTGTGGCAAAAAGAAAAAAAAAGATGCCTGCAGTCCGATTGGCTGTGTGCGGCAAAAAGAAAAAAAAAAGATGCCCACAGTGCGATTGGCTGTGTGTGGCACAAAGAAAAAAAAAAGATGCCCGCAGTGCGATTGGCTGTGTGTGGCAAAAAGAAAAAAAAGATGCCTGCAGTGCGATTGGCTGTGTGTGGAAAAAAAAGGGTGTCTGTGGTGCGATTGGCTGTGTGTGGCAAAAAAAAAAAAACATGCCCGCAGTGCGATTGGCTGTGTGTGGCAAAAAGAAAAAAAAAAGATGCCCGCAGTGCGATTGGCAGTGTGTGGAAAAGAAAGGGTGTCTGTGATGCGATTGACTGTGTGTGGCAAAAAGCAAAAAAAAAGATGCCCGCTGTGCGATTGGCTGTGTGTGGCAAAAAGAAAAAAAAAGATGCCTGTAGTGCGATTGGCTGTGTGTGGCAAGAAGAAAAAAAAACATGCCCACAGTGCGATTGGCTGTGTGTGGCACAAAGAAAAAAAAAAGATGCCCGCAGTGCGATTGGCTGTGTGTGGCAAAAAGAAAAAAATAAAAAGATGCCCGCAGTGCGATTGGCTGTGTGTGGCAAAAAGAAAAAAAAAACATGCCCGCAGTGCGATTGGCTGTGTGTGGCAAAAAAAGTCTGTCTATGGTGAGATTGGCTGTGTGTGGCAAAAAGAAAATAAAGATGCCCGCAGTGCGATTGGCTGTGTGTGGCAAAAAGAAAAAAAAAAAGATGCCCGCAGTGCGATTGGCTGTGTGTGGCAAAAAGAAAAAAATAAAAAGATGCCCGCAGTGCGATTGGCTGTGTGTGGCAAAAAAAAAACAAAAACATGCCCGCACTGCAACTGGCTGTGTGTGGAAAAAAAAGTGTGTCTATGGTGCGATTGGCTGTGTGTGGCAAAAAGAAAAAAAAGATACCGGCAGTGCGATTGGCTGTGTGTGGGGGGAAAAAATGATGCCCGCAGTGCGATTAGCTGTGTGTGGAAACAAAGAATGTCTGTGGTGCGATTGGCTGTGTGGTGCAAAGAGAAAAAAAAGATGCCCGCAGTGCGATTGGCAGTGTGTGGAAAAGAAAGGGTGTCTGTGATGCGTTTGACTGTGTGTGGCAAAAAGCAAAAAAAAAAAGATACCCGCAGTGCGATTGGCTGTGTGTGGCAAAAAGAAAAAAAAGATGCCCGCAGTGCGATTGGTTGTTTGTGGAAAAAAAGGATGACTGTGGTGCGATTGGCTGTGTGTGGCAAAAAGAACAAAAAACCTGCCCGCAGTGCGATTGGCTGTGTGTGGCAAAAAGGAAAAAAAAAAAAAAAAAGATGCCCGCAGTGCGATTGGCAGTGTGTGGAAAAGAAAGGGTGTCTGTGATGCGATTGGCTGTGTGTGGAAAAAAGAAAAAAAAGATACCCGTAGTGCGATTGGCTGTGAGTGGGGGAAAAAAATGATGCCCACAGTGCGATTAGCTGTGTGTGGAAACAAAGAATGTCTGTGGTGCGATTGGCTGTGTGTGGCAAAAAGGAAAAAAAGAAAAACAGATGCCCGCAGTGCGATTGGCAGTGTGTGGCAAAAAGGAAAAAAAGAAAAACAGATGCCCGCAGTGCGATTGGCAGTGTGTGGAAAAGAAATGGTGTCTGTGATGCGATTGACTGTGTGTGGCAAAAAGCAAAAAAAAAAAGATGCCCGCAGTGCGATTGGCTGTGTGTGGCAAAAAGAAAAAAAAAAACATGCCCGCAGTGTGATTGGCTGTGTGTGGCAAAAAGGAAAAAAAGAAAAAAAGATGCCCGCAGTGCGATTGGCGTTGTGTGGAAAAGAAATGCTGTCTGTGATGCGATTGACTGTGTGTGTGTGTGAGGCAAAAAGCAAAAAAAAAAAAGATGCCCGCAGTGCGATTGGCTGTGTGTGGCAAAAAGGAAAAAAAAAACATGCACGCAGTGCGATTGGCTGTGTGTGGCAAAAAGAAAAAAAAGATGCCCGCAGTGCGATTTGCTGTGTGTGGCAAAAAGAAAAAAAAGAATATGCCCGTAGTGCGATTGGCTGTGTGTGGCAAAAAGGAAAAAAAGAAAAAAAGATGCCCGCAGTGCGATTGGCAGTGTGTGGAAAAGAAATGGTGTCTGTGATGCGATTGACTGTGTGTGGCAAAAAGCAAAAACAAAAAAAGATGCCCGCAGTGCGATTGGCTGTGTGTGGCAAAAAATAAATATGCCCGCAGTGCGATTGGCTGTGTGTGGCAAAAAGAAAAAAAAAACATGCCCGCAGTGCGATTGGCTGTGTGTGGCAAAAATTAAAAAAAAGATGCCCGCAGTGCGATTGGCTGTGTGTGGAAAAAAAAGGATATCTGTGGTGTGATTGGCTGTGTGTGGCAAAAAGAAAAAAAACATGCCCGAAGTGCGATTGGCTGTGTGTGGCAAAAAGAAAAAACAAAAAAGATGCCCGCAGTGCGATTGGCTGTGTGTGGCAAAAAGCAAAGAAAAAAAGGATGCCCGCAGTGCAATTGGCTGTGTCTGGCAAAAAGAAAAAAAATACATGCCCGCAGTGCGATTGGCTGTGTGTGGCAAAAAGAAAAAAGAAAGACGCCCGCAGTGCAATTGGCTGTGTGTGGCAAAAAAAAAAAACATGCCCGCAGTGCGATTGGCTGTGTGTGGCAAAAAGAAAAAAAAAAGATGCCCGCAGTGCGATTGGCTGTGTGTGGCAAAAAGAAAAAAGAAAGACGCCCGCAGTGCAATTGGCTGTGTGTGGCAAAAAAAAAAAAACATGCCCGCAGTGCGATTGGCTGTGTGTGGCAAAAAGAAAAAAAAAAAGATGCCCGCAGTGCGATTGGCAGTGTGTGGAAAAGAAAGGGTGTCTGTGATGCGATTGACTGTGTGTGGCAAAAAGCAAAAAAAAAGATGCCCGCAGTGCGATTGGCTGTGTGTGGCAAAAAGAAAAAAAAAGATGCCTGCAGTCCGATTGGCTGTGTGCGGCAAAAAGAAAAAAAAAAGATGCCCACAGTGCGATTGGCTGTGTGTGGCACAAAGAAAAAAAAAAGATGCCCGCAGTGCGATTGGCTGTGTGTGGCAAAAAGAAAAAAAAGATGCCTGCAGTGCGATTGGCTGTGTGTGGAAAAAAAAGGGTGTCTGTGGTGCGATTGGCTGTGTGTGGCAAAAAAAAACAAACATGCCCGCAGTGCGATTGGCTGTGTGTGGCAAAAAGAAAAAAAAAAGATGCCCGCAGTGCGATTGGCAGTGTGTGGAAAAGAAAGGGTGTCTGTGATGCGATTGACTGTGTGTGGCAAAAAGCAAAAAAAAAGATGCCCGCTGTGCGATTGGCTGTGTGTGGCAAAAAGAAAAAAAAAGATGCCTGTAGTGCGATTGGCTGTGTGTGGCAAGAAGAAAAAAAAACATGCCCACAGTGCGATTGGCTGTGTGTGGCACAAAGAAAAAAAAAAGATGCCCGCAGTGCGATTGGCTGTGTGTGGCAAGAAGGAAAAAAAACATGCCCGCACTGCGATTAGCTGTGTGACAAAAAAAAAAGATGCCCGCAGTGCGATTGGCTGTGTGTGGCAAAAAAAAGAAATGTGCTTGTGGTGCAATTGGCCATGTGTGTCGAAAAACAAAAAAAGATGCCCGCACTGCGATTCACTGTGTGTGGCAAAAAGATCATTTGGCTTTTATAACGGTCGCTAAAAGTAACGCTGCATGTTCTACTTTCATGCGTTGCAGCGTGTTTCTGGAGTGTGTTTTTTACTCTTGTAATGCCGCTGGGAGAGAGAAAAAAGTGATGTCATCGGTGTTACTACAGAAAATATGCTGTAAAGACGCTGCTCTCAACGCTGAAAAACGCAGCGTGTTTATAAACGTTTGTGTGGGAGTGGCCTAAAGTTGAAAAACAGCGAATGTTTCTTGGATGTGTTTTGAGACTTTTCCAGCTTTCTGGTTTCTTCACACATTGCAAATTCACTGGATTTTCTGCAGCTACAAGATTCGCACCAAATCCGTGCTAAATGGCGCAGGTTTTGATGTAGATTTGCCACGGATTTCAGCCCTTCATATGAAAGTGTGAACATGCCCAGTATGAATTGACCTGCTGTAGATGTAAAATCCGTGGCACGGGTCAATTTATGCTGCACTTTTTTTGCAGCCTGTGGATGGAATTTTTTGAAATCCTATCCATAACGCTCGTCCTGTAAGATGCTGCAGATGTTCTGCAGCATTTCTGTCCTGTGTGAACACACTCTAAGGGTGGCTTCACACGAGCGTGTGCGTGTGCCGTGCATAGGTGCGCACAAAAGTGCGTACCCATGTATGTGCACAAACACGCATGAATGCAGGTCTGTGCCCATTGCCTTCAATGGGGCTGCAACTGCTGCCGATGGCCCCATTGCAAGCAATGGGCTGCCAGCAACCCCTGCAGTGATTTTCAGGGAAGGGCTTTAAATATCCCCATAGCGCAGAGAGAGTTGGTGGGGCTAGAGAGTGGATAGAGCTATAGGGCTTCTCTCAGATTTCCCATAGCAAATATATAGAGGGTGGGGCTAGAGCGTGGATCCTCTAGCCCCACCCCCTCCACCCACGCTTTCTGGAAAGCCCTCCGGAAAGCCCCGTAACTCCACCCCCTCTGTATTCCTGCTATATGGAAATCCCTGGGGGAGAGAGTCCCCTACTGCTCTGAACTGCTGGGGAATTGCCCACCAGCAGAGCTGGAGGAATACCCCGCTGGTTACAGCAGGACATTTTAAAACATGCTGCCGAGAAGCACATTGTAAATGTCCTGTTGTAAATTCCTGTTAGTCCCCGCAGGGATTAAGGGAACCCTCAGGGAGTCTCCTCATCTCCGCGAGGACTAATAGGAGTTTACAGCAGTCATTTAAAATGTGTGTCTGGACAGCAGGTTTTAAATGTCCTGCATAAGCTCCTGCTCCCATAGGGGTCAATGGAAACTCCTGCACAGAGCACACCAAAAATAGGACAGGTCCTATGTTTGGTGCACACCGCAGAGCTGCATGTGACCTGCAGCATGTCCTATCTTTGTTAGGTGTGCGAACCGTTTTACTCAACTACATTCTTTGATGTGAGCCCTTCTATAGGAACCCATTGGTTATTTTAGAAGCGCTTTTTTTGCCCGCGCAAAAAATAAACACTTGCCTGACTCAGAAAAAGCCTTTAAATGAAATGTATAACCGGGTCACTAATGAATCACGTCAGCAAGGGGATTGGAATACCTAAGAGATGGTCTCTTGCCAGGAAAAACTGGGACAAGCCGGGAGGCGGCTAATTCTGACTAGGGGGCACAATTTTTTTCAAATTTTAAGGGGGATTTCCTTTTCAGGTAGACACCTTTTTTTCCCCAGCAAATTTGTAGTGTTCACCTGGTTCATATATTCCCTGTGACACAGAGGGACAACCAACAGCCAATGCATGGCTATTGGCTAATCATTTCATTGACAAATATAGGATCCACCTTTTAGCTCTCTTCACCGGGGTCATCAGCTGTCAAGTCCACAATACATAGGAATAGGAAAGGAACTACTGTATCCACCTATGTATTGTATCTACTATGGTGGACTAATAATTGTGGAAATGAATTGATCTCCCAACCACATGTAAGGTATGGGGCTGATGGATCGAGAACGTAGGATGTTAATGCTGATTTTCTGGTTGCATCGTCTTATTTGGTATTGTGATATAACCTGAAAAAGTTTTTGGCAGATTACTGAAGGCTCGTGGTTGTCATCTGGCAGAGAAGCTACTGGACGAGCCCCCACAGAAGATACTTTGGTGCAGATGGAGAAACAAGCAGGTATGTGAAATTATCCACTTATTGGTATGTAATAAACTATGGTAGGAGCTGGTGCTGTGCGCATGGCTGAACCACCAGGGAGCTCCAGTTACCGATGTGCTACAGAAGACTGGGAGCTCTAGCTATCAATATACCACAAAGGAATGGGAACTATATCACCAGGGCCTTTAAATGTCACCGGGTCGCCAGGGCCTCTGGATATTGCGGGGTCGCCAGGGCCACCAAAGACTGGGTGCTGGCAGTTATGCACTTGAGAATCTTAATGAGGTCATTCAAATCATTTGGGTTTCATTTTCTTGCAGCCTGGAAGAGTCATGAGGAAGAGGAAGGACCCCAACCCCAGCCTGAAGTTCTATGAGGGAAGAGAGCTGTCCAGATGCCATACAGATTCCCTGTCAGATTGCAGCTGGAACAAGCGGAGGACATTGAGTGCCAGATTCGGAATCCTTATTTTCCCAGTTTTCAAAATAAAGATTTCAAAATAAAATGGAGTTTTAACATGTGCTGTTCAAGGTTTTTTTTGAAAGGGCAAAAAAAAGGGCCAACATTGAGGACTGTAGATGCAGTGGTCGGCTAAGGGAGGTTGATGCAGTAGATGAAAGACACATGCTTACTTCCCTTCCAAATCGGAAAATACCCAATAGTGCCATCGGCTCAGAACTAGTAGAGACCAGTGGGACCCAGGTACACCCATCTACTGTTCAGAGAAGTCTGGTCAGAAGTGATCTTCATGGATGAATTGTGGCCAAAAAGCCAAACCTTCCAAGTAGAAACAAGACCGAGCGACTCGACTATACAAAAAACATAGTGCAGCAGATGAAAAACACATCAGAGCACATTTACAAAAGAGCACATTTCCCACAGTGAAAAAGTACGCAGATGCCTGTAATTTCCTGGGACTGAGTCCCTTAGGACTATTTCAGACGACCTTATATCGGCTCGGTTTTCACGCCGAGCCGATATACGGTGTCCTTGTCTGCAGGGTGGCGAGGATAGAAGAGCCAGGAGCAGAAACTGAGCTCCCACCGCTTCCCTGCCCCTCACCACTATTTGCAATGGGAGGGGCGGGGGCGGAGCTAAGCACCGGGACTTAGCTGCGCCCCTGTCTCGCCCTCTCCTATTGCAAATAGTGGCAAGGGGCGGAGAGGGGGCAGGAGCTCAGTTCCTGCTCCTGGCTCTTCCATCCTCACCCCCCCTGCAGACAAGGACACCGTATACAATATATATACGGTTGTCTAAATAAGCCCTTAGGCAGAGATCCCTTCACATGTGCAATCCTCTGGTAAGTGTTATGCCCAAAAGTTTATAAACTCCTAGAGACCTAAGGATGTAGCAGAGCCAGTAGGGTGTAGCTGTGTTTTCTCCAGTCATGGTAAGATTACGGCAACTCGCAATGAATCTTGTGATCATCAAAAGAAAATCTGACTGCATTCTCATAAGTAATTGTTCAGTTCAGAAAATGGTGACTGCCCTGCACTGGTGCCAGGTTGGCATTACCCCCTCAGTATGTGTTGTACATGGTACCAGTAATGTCTTCTTTTGCCTTGACAGAATTTGCAGTCATGACTGATGTCCGCACGGCTCCAGGATCCAACCTCTCCGCCTGTGCCCCAACCTGCCACTGAGATCCAACCCCCCTCTCAGGACACAGGCACTACCGTCTCCTGGCCTGCACCCACACCCTCACCTCCGCTGTCCTTGGCCCCATCCAGCAATGTCTCTCAGCGTAGCGTCCAGACGTCGCTAGCGCCACAGTTTGAGCGCAAGCGCAAGTACGACGCCACGCACACGCACGCTCAAGCGTTAAACGTGCACATTGCAAAATTGATCAGCCTAGAGATGCTGCCGTATAGGCTTGTGGAAACAGAGGCTTTCAAAAGCATGATGGCGGCGGCGGCCCCGCGCTACTCGGTTCCCAGTCGCCACTACTTTTCCCGATGTGCCGTCCCAGGCCTGCACGACCACGTCTCCCGCAACATTGTACGCGCCCTCACCAACGCAGTTACTGCCAAGGTCCACTTATCAACAGACACGTGGACAAGCACAGGCGGGCAGGGCCACTATATCTCCCTGACGGCACATTGGGTGAATTTAGTGGAGGCTGGGACAGAGTCAGAGCCTGGGACCGCTCACGTCCTACCCACCCCCCGAATTGCGTGCCCCAGCTCGGTGGTGGTATCTGCGGGGGTGTATGCTTCCTCCACTAAACCACCCTCCTCCTCCTCCTACGCAACCTCTGTCTCGCAATCAAGATGTGTCAGCAGCAGCACGTCGCCAGCAGTCGGTGTCACGCGGCGTGGCAGCACAGCGGTGGGCAAGCGTCAGCAGGCCGTGCTGAAACTACTCAGCTTAGGAGAGAAGAGGCACACGGCCCACGAACTGCTGCAGGGTCTGACAGAGCAGACCGACCGCTGGCTTGCGCCGCTCAGCCTCCAACCGGGCATGGTCGTGTGTGACAACGGCCGTAAGCTGGTGGCGGCTCTGCAGCTCGGCAGCCTCACACACGTGCCATGCCTGGCCCATGTGTTTAATTTGGTGGTTCAGCGCTTTCTGAAAAGCTACCCCCACTTGTCATACCTGCTCAGAAAGGTGCACCAGCTCTGCGCACATTTCCGCAAATCACACATGCACGCTGCCACCCTGCGGACCCTGCAACATCGGTTTAATCTGCCAGTGCACCGACTGCTGTGCGACGTGCCCACACAGTGGAACTCTACGCTCCACATGTTGGCCAGACTCTATGAGCAGCGTAGAGCTATAGTGGAATACCAACTCCAACTTGCGCGGCGCAGTGGGAGTCAGCCTCCTCAATTATTTACAGAAGAGTGGGCCTGGTTGGCAGCCATCTGCCAGGTCCTTGGAAAGTTTGAGGAGTCTACCCAGATGGTGAGCGGCGATGCTGCAATCATTAGCGTCACCATTCCTCTGCTATGCATCTTGAGAAGTTCCCTGCAAAGCATAAAGGCAGACGCTTTGCGCTCGGAAACAGAGTCGGGGGAAGACAGTATGTCGCTGGATAGTCAGAGCACCCTCCTGTCTATATCTCAGCGCGTTCAGGAGGAGAAGGAGGAGCATGAGGAGGATGAGGAGGAGGGGGAAGAGACAGCTTAGCCCACTGCTGACGGTACCCATGCTGCTTGCCTGTCATCCTTTCAGCGTGTATGGCCTGAGGAGGAGGAGGAGGAGGATCCTGAAAGTGATCTTCCTAGTGAAGACAGCCATGTGTTGCGTACAGGTACCCTGGCACACATGGCTGACTTCATGTTAGGATGCCTTTCTCATGACCCTCGCGTTACACGCATTCTGGCCACTACGGATTACTGGGTGTACACACTGCTCGATCCACGGTATAAGGAGAGCCTTTGCACTCTCATTCCCGAAGAGGAAAGGGGTTCGAGAATGATGCTATACCACAGGGCGCTGGTGGACAAACTGATGGTAAACTTCCCATCCGACAGCGCTAGTGGCAGAAGGCGCAGTTCCGAGGGCCAGGTAGCAGGGGAGGCGCAGAGATCAGGCAGCATGTACAGCGCAGGCAGGGGAACATTCTCCAAGGCCTTTGCCAGCTTTATGGCTCCCCAGCAAGACTGTGTCACCGGTCCCCAGTCAAGGCTGAGTTGGCGGGAGCACTGTAAAAGGATGGTGAGGGAGTACGTAGCCGATTGCAGCACCGTCCTCGGTGACGCCTCTGCCCCCTACAACTACTGGGTGTCGAAGCTGGACACGTGGCCTGAACTCGCGCTGTATGCCCTGGAGGTGCTTGCTTGTCCTGCGGCTAGCGTCTTGTCAGAGAGTGTGTTTAGTGTGGCTGGGGGAATCATCACGGATAAGCGTACCCACCTGTCAACCGACAGTGCCGACAGGCTTACACTCATCAAGATGAACAAAGCCTGGATTTCCCCAGACTTCTCTTCTCCACCAGCGGACAGCAGCGATACCTAAGCAATACGTTGGCTGCACCCGTGGATGGAAGCATCGTTCTCTCTCACCATCCAAAACGGGGACATTTCTGCTTCATCAATCTGTGTATAATATTCATCCTCCTCCTCCTGAAACCTGACGTAATCACGCCGAACGGGCAATTTTTCTTAGGCCCACAAGGCTCAGTCATATAATTTTTGTAAGCAATTTTTATACGTTTCAATGCTCATTAAAGCGTTGAAACTTGCACCTGAACCAATTTTTATTTTAACTGGGCTGCCTCCAGGCCTAGTTACAAATTAAGCCACATTAACCAAAGCTATTAATGGGTTTCACCTTCCCTCTTGGTTGGGCATGGGCAATTTTTCTGACGTACATTAGTACTGTTGGTACACCAATTTTTTGGGTCCCTCGCCTACAGTATAATCCAATTAATTTTTTGCCCACCTGCATTAAAGCTGACGTTACATCAGCTCTGCTGGGCACTGCAATGGGATATTGCACACGGAGTTGTAACTGCATGTGTCCACTTCTAAAGAACCCTAGTCTGACTGGGGCATGCAGTGTGGGCCGAAACCCACCTGCATTAAAGGGGTTGTCCCGCGAAAGCAAGTGGGTCTATACACTTCTGTATGGCCATATTAATGCACTTTGTAATGTACATTGTGCATTAATTATGAGCCATACAGAAGTTATAAGAAATTTTTCACTTACCTGCTCCGTTGCTAGCGTCCTCGTTTCCATGGAGCCGCCTAATTTTCGGCGTCTAATGGCCAAATTAGACGCGCTTGCGCAGTCCGGGTCTTCTTCTTTTATCAATGGGGCTCCATGTAGCTCCGCCCCGTCACGTGCCGATTCCAGCCAATCAGGAGGCTGGAATCGGCAATGGACCGCACAGAAGCCCTGCGGTCCACCGAGGGAGAAGATCCCGGCGGCCATCTTCAGCAGGTAAGTAAGAAGTCACCGGAGCGCGGGGATTCAGGTAAGCGCTGTCCGGTGTTCTTTTTTAACCCCTGCATCGGGGTTGTCTCGCGCCGAACGGGGGGGGGGGGTTGAAAAAAAAAAACAACCCGTTTCGGCGTGGGACAACCCCTTTAAACATGACATTACCTCAGCTGTGATGGGCAATGCAATGGGATATATTTATGTACCGCCGTTGGCTTCCTGGCACCCACCCATGCTGTCGGCAGACGGCACACAGCAGAGCGGAGTAGACACTGGAGGAAGTAAGACGTGAGGGTCACTGCAGGAGCACGGCTCGCATCCCACTGTGAGAATTCCCGCAGCGGAATCCGACCCAGCACTCTGCATGAGGCCTGATCATCGCTCAGTGAATGGAGGTGTAGGCAGCTGGGGATCTTTCCGTCCCACGCGCCTCCATTCACAGTAAATATGCAGTAATTCATAAATGTCGGTGCATGCACGTACACTGAACGATAAGCGCCAAAATACTCACCAATGTACTACAACACCCAGACAGATGGAAATATCTAACAAGTTAGTACACACAAGGGATTGTATTTTGGCCAGAATACGTAAGCCCACAAAACCACGTTGTCTATATGGTGACAGGCAGGAACACACACTGAACTGGAAAATTCACACCTAATGTGTAAACACCTACATACAGACTTTGAACATGTCACTGTTCACACAAACAAAGAGACAAGGGAATCCTACCCAGAACCTCATGTGTGCAATAACACCAAAGCAGAACATGCATGATGCCAAGCTCCACAGTTCTGAGAGGGAATGATATAAATGACAAATGACTAGAACCCTCTAGTAAGAGGGGCTGGTATATATGTGCAACAGACCGATGGAGGTTGGCTAGCTGGAGCAATATACACCCAGCCAGCTCAATCATCCCACACTTCTGGAAACGTGCTGCTGGAAACCCGTAGCACTACAGGTCCCAGTAGCACAACATGACAGACGCATGCCGGTGTCAATATAGGTAATTCCTGCACTCCAGTATAGTAGTGCATTAGAAAGCCTATGAGGTTAGTATAGGCTGAGCCTCCTCGGCCACAGACCTGGAGGCTACATCCAAGCTTCTGGGTTCCATAGCAACCCACTGAGACCTCGTAATCACATTACGGGGGTCCAATGGGTGACAGAGGGAGCCCCCTTCCTTTTTCTGCTTCTTATATTCCGCGGTTACACTGCAACGTGCAAAGAGTTAAATAGCGTGTAACAAAAGGTATCTTCAGTCCCCACTGTTAGAACAAGTGCTCAGCCATTATCTGACAGCTGAGCACCCGCTCCCTCTGGCAGAAGAGACCTGCGATGGACTTCTAATGCAGCGCCATATTTCTACGGCGCTGAAGAGAAAAAAAACAGCTTTAAATGGCCGTATCTGGAAGCAGGAATGCTGCATAATTTGCCACATTCCACAGCATTTCCGCCAAGTATAAACATAACCTAAGTCAGCTTAAGGTATTCTGCAAAGTGGCATCAATAGTAATAGTGCTTGCCCTATATCAGCCCCAGTAGTAATATTGTCCCCCACAATGGCCTCAGTAGTAATATTGTCCCCCACAATGGCCTCAGTAGTAATATTGTCCCCTATATCAGCCCCAGGAGTAATAGTGACCTCCACAGTGGCTTCAGTAGCAATAATGTCACCTTTATTGGCCCCAGCAGTAACAGTAGCCTCCACAGTGGCCTCATTAGTAATACTGTCCTCTGTATCGACATCAGTAGTAATAGTGACCCCCACAGAGGCCTGAGTAGTAATACTGTCCCCTGTGTTGGCCTCAGTGGTAATAGTGACCCTCATAGTGGCGTCAGTAGTAAAAGTGTCCGCTACATCAGCCTCAGTAGTAATAGTGTCCCTTATATCAGCCCCAGTAATAATAGTGACCCCCGCAGTGGCTTCAGTAGTAATAATGTTATATATATATATATATATATATATACCGTGTTTCCCCGAAAGTAAGACAGTGTCTTACTTTCTTTTTATCCCCAAAAGTTTTATCCCCGCCTCCAGAAAGCTAATACACAAGCCGTCAGCCAGTTACAGCCATTCAATGACAGCATTGAATGGCTGTGATTGGCTGAAGGCGCACGTGGCTTCAGCCAATCACACTATTCAATGACATCATTGAATGGGTGTGATTGGCTGAAGCCACGTGCGCCTTCAGCCAATCACAGCCATTCAATGATGTCATTGAATAGTGTGATTGGCTGAAGCCACGTGCGCCTTCAGCCAATCACAGCCATTCTGTAACTGGCTGACGGCGTGTGTATTACCTTTCTGGAGGCGGGGATTTCAAGCCCCCGCATTCAGAAAGCTATGCTGCGCCGGGGACGAGGAGCGAGCGACATCCTGCCGGAGCGCGACGGAACGCCGGGGGAGGTGAGTAATGATTTTTTTTTTCTACGGTATGTCTTACTTTCGGGGTACGGCTTACATTGGCCGACCCCCCTGACACCCCCGATACGTCTTACTATCGGGGAAACACGGTATATATATATATATATTGGCCTCAGCAGTAACGGTAACCCGCACAGTGGCCTCAGTAGTAATACTGTCCTCTATATTGACATCAGTAGTAATAGTGACCTCCACAGAGGCCTGAGTAGTAATACTGTCCCCTCTACTGTCGCGCTTAGTAATAACAGTGACCCTCAGTGGCCTCAGAAGTAATACTGTCCCCTCTATTGGCCTCAGTAATAATAGTGACCCTCAGTGGCCTCAGTAGTAATACTGTCCCCTGTATTGGTCTCAGTAATAATAGTGACTCCCCACAGTGGCCTCAGTAATAACAGTGACCCGCACAGAGGCCTCAATAGTAATACTATTACTGCTGGGGCTGATACAGGGGACACAATGACTAATGAGAATGTTTAGAATTTTAAGAATCATAAGATTTTTTGGTGACCTTTAAAAAAGAAAAGAATTGGTCACTAATTGTATTTTTAAAAAAAATCCCTAAAATGCTATATTTTCATACTGATCATCAGCCCAATTTTTCCTGTTCTGTACGGAAAACTTTTCAGCAGTCACTATTATCACAGGCAGGATTGCAATGAAAGGTAACACCTACAATACATGTAGATAAAACAGGGTGTACCATTTAAAATAGGTAATGGTCACAGCTCACCTCTTCCCCCTCCCTGCGAAATTACCTTTGAACATATCAAAGCACATGTCTAGAACAGTCTCCCATAGAAGCAATGAGTCCCCTTCTGTCCGTTGTGTAAATGATCCATGAGGCTGCTGTAAAGAGTATCTCTAAATGCTGTTGAATGCAGAATGGGCACCCCCATAGTCATGCACTGATAATAGAATTGAAGAAAAATCTACAAATTGGAAAATAAAAACAGATTACAAAAATAAAATGTGCTATTACCGGGTTTTAATTAGTAAAACCCTTTAAGGAACAGGCTATTATGCACCTTAGGGACTGGACACTTTTTAAGGAATTTACCCATGTGCTGGTTTTACTGCCCTATTGTTTTTCCTTCAGCTACCAACATAATTTTTCCCCTGACATACAGGGCTATTTTTATATCTTTTTTCAATGACTTTTTTTTCAATTTTTTTTTTGTTTTATTGGCGGTAAAAATCTAAAAAAAATGATTTTTTGAAATTTATACCTGTTTTTTTCTTAGTATATTTACGCTTAAATAAAGTACAGGAATGGGTTCCTCATTTTGTTTTGGATGTTTAGATATATATTTTTTGTATAGCTTCGGATTACAGGATGCATACGATGACGGTTTGGGTTGGTGTCGGCTTTGGGTCATTTTCTTTTTTACGTGTATAATTTTATTGTATTGTTTTGTTCTTTTACCAATTTTTAAAATAATTTTTGTTTACTATCTATGATAGCCATGACGTCGTTTTCACGACCGGCGGATATATGCTACCATCTGAGCTGTCTTCCACTTTCCCTCCCCCTCCCCGACTCACTGCCTCTCCTCTCCTCCGGCTGTTTGCAATGGCTGTGGAGAACAGGTGGGGAGGGGGCAGCAGCTTAGCTCCACCTCCGTCTCACCCCTCCCATTGCAAACAGTCAGAAGGGAGTAGAGATGTAGAGAGCTGTTGAGAGGGAGGAAAAGAAGAAGAAAGCTCAAATGGTAGTGTATATCGCCGGCCGTGAAAACGGCGGCCGATATACGCTCCTGTGAATTTTTTTTGCTCGTACCAATGGTAAAGATTAAAAATATTGCAGCAGGTTCTATTTTGAGTGATTTTGTTCAAGAATGCCCACTATTTTCTGTGGGTGCATGAAAAAAAGGCCTCTGGCTTCCATGACACCTGGACGGCTCCAGCTACGATTGTCAGAGCAGAGGCGTATTCTAAAGTGATAATGCGCTAAAGGTCAGTTTATTTGACGGTCACTTACCTTGCAACCTTTGCATCACATTTGCGATGTCCCTGGTGCTTCTGTTCGCGAGCCGTGAGGTGGCCATGTTGACTCTTCAGGGTATCCTTAGCTATAGGAATGTTGACTCCAAGTTTAGCTCTTAAGATGTCACACAATATCTTGCACGGCTCTCCTGAAGCATGCTCTACCTCCTATTCCCACTAGGCGGCTGATGCTTGAGTCGCTGGCACCAAAACAACAGCAGACCACTCACGACTGCGCTGCCGCTTTCAATCTCTTCTCATGGGTCCTGTCCTTAAGCTGCCTGAAAAGACACAGAGGTAGGATTTAGAAGAGACTTGCATGCTTTCTTGCAATGCTAAAACCTGTAAATCTCATTAGCAATTCTGACAAAGATTGGCAGGCCAGGATATGCAGTATTATTTGTGCCAAGCAGACAGTTACTGTTGAAAGCGCATTTCCTGCAGCCGCGGTGTATAGAGTGAAATATCCGTAAATATAGTCATCCGTGTGAGCGATGCGCCAGTACTTTATATATCGAAGACGTAACTGCTACCTAGTACTATCCAAGATGCTTCTAATATACTCTAACCCCGGACTTGTACGAAAGGCAACAAAACCATCAGCAAGAACACTATAAACGTTCTAAACAGGTAAATGCTGTATAATGGGTTTAATCATTTCAAGCCTAATGCCCTCTAAGATGATTAAATACTGCAAATATATATACACCGAGGGTGTGAGAGCAGTGATCCCCGTAGAGGGACTGTCCATATAGCTGCTGTATGATCCGCGCCGGGAAAAGTCATTCTACACGCCAATATCCCGGTCTTCTGCTGTGTTAGGGCATGTAAGGGGTGTAAAAGACATTAAAGACCTCTGTGCAGGAAGATATGGGTAACTTCTAAGATATGATTAAAGGGAATGTCCTAGGGATAAAGAATAAGCATCTGATTGGCAAGGGTCTGACTGCATGGATCCCAACGATAAAGAAATCAGGAACTTTCACATGTCCATGAATGTTCGGACCGGTGGTCATGCGTGTGCACTACCTCTCCATTCATGACAGCCAAAGATACTAGAGCGATTGGCTTGTCGATGTGACTACCACAGCCATGTGACCACTACAACCAATCACTGGCCTCGCTAGCATGTATGGCACATGTCTACTGAGGCCTCGGATTGGCTGAGGTTGTTAACCAGAAGTATAGTGCATCACTGCACCAGGAGAATAAAGAATGGCTGGGACCCCAGGAGCATCGGCACCAGAGCGCTGGGTGATTTAACGGAAGTGTAATGATTGCTATTTTTATAACATTTTACTGTTAGCTTTATTTCTTAAACTCTTGGACAATCCCTTTAAGAGACTGCAAAAGTGAAATTGACCAAACATAAACCCCTGACTATAATCCCTGTGGATGCCATAGAAGGTGGCTCCCGGCTCCGGATCCTTCTGTATGTGTGTCGCTCTATAAGACCAATTTCTGCATTGGCAGCACAACCCATAAATACATGACATTACCGGGCATCAGAGCAGCCGGATCAGGGCTGATCACTATTGATTTCTATTAAAAAAAAAGGGATGGTCTACCGAAGACAGATGTTTTAAAATTGAACACCTTCACCATAAAGGGCGTATATATACGCCCTCCTGGGGAAGGTTTGTGTGGAGCGGGACTGGGAGCCAATTTTACTCCAGAGATGGTGAATACCGACTATTTTTGACAGCTGATAATTCACCACAACTGCCATGATCAGCGTGAGCGCTAACACCGATGGTTAACCCTATAAATATCCAATCGGAGATTGAGAGTCCCGAACGGCGCCCTCGTGATGAGATTGCGAGGTGCTGTTCGCTTGTCATGGCAGCCCAAGGCCTTTTGAAGCCCTCAGGGCTCCCTGTGGCCCGTCATAATAGAATGCTGATAAAAATACCATATACAGCAATAAGTATTCCATCAAATGTTAAAGTCGATTAAACAACCTCAAGTTCAAGTACCCTAAGGGGACAAAAAAAAATTTATTGTAAAAAACATACTAAAAGTTAAAAAAAAAACAACTTTTCTTGTATTTATAATTAAAAAATACAAGCAAAAAAACCCCCCAAATATATTTGGTACCGCCGCTAATGTAAAAGTCTGATCTAAAAAATAATGCATTATCTATCCTGCAGGGTGGACGCGGTCAGAAAAAAGAAATTACACAATGCCACAATTGCGCCTTTTTGGTCACTCTATGTCCAAGAAAAATCACTCTGCATTTCATCTAACATTTTATTTTCTTGTGTGAATGCACTGGGGAATAAACCTTTTAACAGATTTGCTTTCTCCCCATCACCCTCTACCATTCTTACAGGGCCTACACATTCCATTTTAATCTGTTTATATACTGTTTATAGGAGAAGGGGCTAATAGATCCATTTTGGTGCACAGATGAATTATTGATTTACTTGTACTTGTAACACATAATCGTGTTATTACTAGTTGGGAATATTACCAGACTTGGCAGTCCTGGAGGTCACTGTTTGGCCTCAACCCATTAGTCCAGCCGTGAATCAACTCATCCACTCGCTGACGATTTGTGTCAGTGGTCGCAGCTGATGGTCTCCCACTGTGTGGTTTGTCTTCAGTGCTGGTTTCACCTTCTGTAAACCTCTTCATCCACCTGTGAACATTCCTCTTGTCAATGGTGTCATTCTGCAGCCTTTTGTGGATGTCGGACAGCCTTCATCCTTCCTTCATCAAGAACTCTATGACAGCACGTTGTTTCTGTTTGGAATCCATTACTGACCTGCAAGGAAGAACAAGATTCTGAAGGCCCCGTATAGAGGAAGAGTCCCTCCAACTACATGTGCAAGTTGAACAATCTACATCAATTAATAAAGAATTTATGACCACTTCTGCACTTTCGGTACAGCCCGCAGATATATATACGTTTTTTTTTCTTTACTAATTTTAATAATAAAATGTCTTCTTTAATAATATAGTATTTTCTGTTGCCGTCTTCTCACCGCCATAACCTTTTTATCTCTTAAAAAGCCGAGTCACAAGTATAGATCCGTGACGGGAGGTGAAACTTTTTAAAAATCTTTTACGTGATCGCCGTTATCCATTGGATAGCAGCGACCATGTGACCAAGGACCACGGCCCCCTGTGGCATCTCCAGACTCTCGGCAACGTTTCGTAGCCAAGAGCGGGGGGATTTTATATTATCCCGGCTTTTGTGCATGCGCCCGCTATTTTGGCGACAGGCACGTCCGCAACAGCCAGGGTAAGGTCCACATATAAATCCGAGGGCCGATCGTAATCTCATCTCCCCTCACGGACATAATCCATGATGGGAGAGGTTTTCTTTTACACCTTTTTTAAACTTTTACATGGTCGCTGTTATCCATTGGATAACAGCAATGAAGTGACCGGGAACCACATACAGCAGCTTCCGGTGACAGCTCTGTGCTTTTGACTACTCATACTATGATCATGGGTTATTCGGGCGATACTGGCGATCGTGTAACTGTGGGAAGGGGGCTTCCTGCGGCCCCCCCATGACAGCTCCAGGTTGTCGGTTATCTCCGGGAGCTGGCAGCCAGGAACTGCGATGTCCAGAGCCTGCAGGGCTTTAATCCCCAGAGGAAGCATGTTTTTACGTCCCCGGGAATTACAGCTCACTTAGGCAGGACGTAAAAACACTATGGAGTGGTCAGATTAGCATTAATTGTGAAAACATGTCTCTAAAAATTACCAAAGAAGTATTTTAGTCAACTTAACTTCCTGGCAGAGGATAGGATAGGAATTCTTCACTTTCACCCCAAAACATTCATAGCCACAGTGTTGTAAAAGTGCTTGGGCTTCGCTATCGCGTTTCAAGTCATACAGGTGTCACACGGGTGTATTATTATTGTGCATGCGCACTTCTCCTATATGCAGCTCGTGATGTCGTTAGCCCATTGACTTGTATTGGATCGCTCACATCTGCGGGTTTTCACACGTGTATTACTGGTGCAGAGAATAAATCCACAGCATGTTCTATCTGGACGTGTATTACGTGTGCGTGGGGATTGGCGGGCGCAGCGAGTATGAATGTCACTGTGTGAGCCCGGCCATATACTCAGCATACATAAAGGGGTCGTATGACATTAAAACACGGACAGCGCAACGGCTTTCTTAGGCTGGGTTCGCACAGGGCGGATTTCTCAGAATTGTTGTCCACACGGGACAGCGAATCCGTCGCGGCAAAGCCGGCAAAAGCCGGTGCTGCGGCGCGGATTCGCTGGCCAGGCCGCTTCAAAACCTGCGGCACAGTGCCGCGGGTTTTGAAGCAGCGCTTTTCCCGGAGGAAATCTCACGCATGTGAGAACCCAGCCTTACATTACAGGACCCTGAGGGGCGGAATACGGCAGGATTACTTCATGTCCCTAAACTGTTGATCTAATTCCATGCTAGTCATCATACCCGCTCAGCTCCATGCCAGCCCTCACACCCCCCTCACCTCCATGCCAGCCCTCATATCGCCCTCACGTCCATGCCAGCCCTCATAGCCCCCTCACCTCCATGCCAGCCTTCATACCCCCTCTCATCTCCATGCCAGTCCTCACAGACACCTGAACTCCATGCCAGCCCTCCTACCCCCTCACCTCCATGCCAGCCCTCATACTCCTCTCACCTCCATGCGAGCCCTCATACCCCCCTCACCTCCATGCCAGCCCTCATACCCCCCTCACCTCCATGCGAGCCCTCATACCCCCCTCACCTCCATGCCAGCCCTCATACACCCTCACCTCCATGCCATCCCTCACACCCCCCTCACCTCCATGCCAGCCCTCATACCCCTCTCACCTCCATGCCAGCCCTCATACTCCCCTCACCTCCATTCCAGCCCTCATATTCCCCTCCCCTCTCTGACAGCCCTCACACCCCCTCGTGCAGGGCTTCCCTCCGCAGCCTCCTCTCCTCAGGCAGCCTTGTGTTGTGGCTGACAGTCCTGCTCCTTGGTAACCAAGTACAACAACTAGTCCGGGCTGCATGCTGACTAGACCAACTTGTTACCCCCGTGCCGTACAGCTGACATGTCCTCCCGACCCCCATGCACACATACAGTATATACACACAGCAGTCTGTCTGTCTGTCGGGATATACACGATATCACTGGCGTACATATAGGGGGTGCTGGGGGTGCGGTTGCGACCCGGCCCCTGAGCCCCAGGGGGCCCACGGGGCTTACTTTGCAGTCAGTCAGGCGACACTGACTGACTGCACTTACTTTCACTATGGTCTCTGCGCAGGCAGGAAGCCTCTCCGGGCACATCGGCGCTCCTCCCAGGACCTCCGCTCAGACCCCTCCCCCATCTGGTTCTCCAGCACAGAGATCATCAGAGGGGAGGAGTCTGAGCGGAGTTCCTGGGAGGAAACGCCGATGTGCAAGAGGGGCTGCCTGCGCAGAGACCATAGTGAAAGTAAGTGCAGTCAGTGAGAGGGAACGTCCTCGGTATGATTAAGAGGGGGGAGGGGAGTGAGGGGTGTTCTGTGTGTGATGGTGAGTGGGGGAAACGAGGGGTGTTCTGTGTGATGGGGAGTGGGGGTGAGTGAGGGGGGTTCTGTGTGATGGGAGTGGGGGTGAGTGAGGGTTGTTTTGTGTGATGGGGAGTGGGGGTAAGTGAGGGGGGTTCTGTGTGATGGGGAGTGGGGGTAAGTGAGGGGGGTTCTGTGTGATGGTGAGTGGGGGAAACGAGGGGGGTTCTGTGTGATAGGGAGTGGGGGAAACGAGGGGGGTTCTGTGTGATAGGGACTGGGGGGGCGAGGGGGGTTCTGTGTGATGGGGAGTGGGGGTGAGTGAGGGGGGTTCTGTGTGATGGGGAGTGGGGGTGAGTGAGGGGGGTTCTGTGTGATGGGGAGTGGGGGGTGAGTGAGGGGGGTTCTGTGTGATGGGGAGTGGGGGTGAGTGAGGGGGGTTCTGTGTGATGGGGAGGGGGGGTGAGTGAGGGGGGTTCTGTGTGATGGGGAGTGGGGGTGAGTGAGGGGGGTTCTGTGTGATGGGGAGGGGGGGTGAGTGAGGGGGGTTCTGTGTGATGGGGAGTGGGGGTGAGTGAGGGGGGTTCTGTGTGTGATGGTGAGTGGGGGAAACGAGGGGGGTTCTGTGTGATGGGGAGTGGGAGGGCGAGGGGGGTTCTGTGTGATGGGGAGTGGGGGTGAGTGAGGGGGGTTCTGTGTGATGGTGAGTGAGGGGGGTTCTGTGTGATGGTGAGTGAGGGGGGTTCTGTGTGATGGTGAGTGAGGGGGGTTCTGTGTGATGGTGAGTGAGGGGGGTTCTGTGTGATGGTGAGTGAGGGGGGTTCTGTGTGATGGGGAGTGAGGGGGGTTCTGTGTGATGGGGAGTGAGGGGGGTTCTGTGTGATGGGGAGTGAGTGAGGGGGGTTCTGTGTGATGGGGAGTGAGGGGGGTTCTGTGTGAGGGGGAGTGAGGGGGGTTCTGTGTGATGGGGAGTGGGGGGGGTTCTGTGTGATGGGGAGTGGGGGTGAGTGAGGGGGGTTCTGTGTGATGGGGAGTGGGGGTGAGTGAGGGGGGTTCTGTGTGATGGGGAGTGGGGGTGAGTGAGGGGGGTTCTGTGTGATGGGGAGTGGGGGTGAGTGAGGGGGGTTCTGTGTGATGGGGAGTGGGGGTGAGTGAGGGGGGTTCTGTGTGATGGGGAGTGGGGGTGAGTGAGGGGGGTTCTGTGTGATGGGGAGTGGGGGTGAGTGAGGGGGGTTCTGTGTGATGGGGAGTGGGGGTGAGTGAGGGGGGTTCTGTGTGAGGGGGGTTCTGTGTGATGGGGAGTGGGGGTGAGTGAGGGGGGTTCTGTGTGATGGGGAGTGGGGGTGAGTGAGGGGGGTTCTGTGTGATGGGGAGTGGGGGTGAGTGAGGGGGGTTCTGTGTGATGGGGAGTGGGGGTGAGTGAGGGGGGTTCTGTGTGATGGGGAGTGGGGGTGAGTGAGGGGGGTTCTGTGTGATGGGGAGTGGGGGTGAGTGAGGGGGGTTCTGCGAGCCGGCACCTGACTTCACTATTAGAGGTATGCTAGAACCGAGCCGCTGTATTGGTGACTGAGGGCTCAATGCCACAGCTGTAAGCCTACAACACTGTGGGAGACCACCGGCATCTCACACATTTCCCAACTATGCACGCTGCCGGCAGGGACCACATATGGCCTTGTGTAGCACTGCACATGCACAGGGGGATTCTTTTTTTAATTCCCCACTCTGTTTAGAGTGACAATGCGTATGAAAACAATGTAATGTGTATGGGCAGTGTATCATACAAGTGTACAGGGCTCACGTTACGTGGTACGCAGAGAAAGAGAGCATGCTGGGATTACCACGTGTGCATAATACGTGGTGAAAACCTGGTCGTGGACATGAGCCCTAACATGTGATAAAAGTTAGCTCATGCTGTCTCCAATGTATGTGTGCCTGTATTATGTATGTGTATATAGAATTATTTTTTTCTTTCCTGAGGAAGCAAAGCGTGCCTTGAGGCTTGTGTTCTGGATGTTTTAAAAATCTAAAACCCCTGATTACTAATGATCCATTGATGGGTCATTAAAAAAAACAGTAATGTAGCTAAAAGTGATATACAAGGAGTAGCTGTGAAAAGGAGTGGTGGGTGGACGGGTCTGGAAGGGGGCCCCAAGCTAAACTTTTGCACCCGGGCCCATGAGCCTCTAGCTACGCCCCTGCACGATATATCACAGCTCATCCTCCCGTCTCCCCCGACTCACCGTGTTCCCCGCCAGTGATGACTGCCGCATCCTCCTGTCAGCAGCCCGGCTCCCATCACCGGAGTAATGTCCTCCGTCCGAGACTGTAGCACTGAGGCGGAGAGTGAGGCAGCCGAGGAGGAGGGCTCTGCTCTGTCACCAGCCTGGAGGATGTCACGACAGGGGCCGTCTACAGAATACATGTCCCGACAGACGGCTGCAGTCCCCTTCCCACGGCCGTTCACACACTGCGGCAGCGGCCCCCATTCTGTAGGGAAGCAGCTGGTGGCCCTATTGGGGCAGATGAAGAAGCCATGGCTGGTGGCTGAGGGTTCTGCGATGGCTGTTACCTCACAGCCTGTCTCAGGGCTAGTCACACATCCGTATGTTTACAGCGTATTACATGGGATCTGTACGCCGTGCGATACGCGGTAACTCAACATCACTTACATTGCTGTACGCTTATCAGAAGGAACTGCGTAATACACAAGCACCATTAATACGTGAGTTAGAGCCCATTATTCTCTATTGCCAAGCATATATACGCGTATGTATATACAATTACATGCATACGGGCGGGGGGGTATACGCATCATCACTAAGGGGAGTATAAAAAGACACAGGTGTGCTGCGCATGGCGGGGTGCGTGAGTACACAGTCATGTGCAGTAGGATTTTGCCGCCATATGCAGGGTCACAGCCGGCTCCACGCTGCGCTTTACACTTTTGGCCGTGTGAGCCCGGCCTTAGAGCTTCTTCACACGACCATATGCAGAAAAACACTCGCCGCAGCGCATTATAGTGAATTAAGTATATTTGCGCTCGTGTTTGCGTGTAGTTCTGTACTTTGTGCGAACGCAGGGCCAGGTCACACGACACACCCCTCCGTGGATTAAAAAACCATTTAGCTTTAAAAGCTCCAGATGTGTTGTATTCCCCGTGTTTTGCGCAGTGTTTCACGCTCCCTCTTGCGTATTTGCGCTCCTCCCATAGACTTCTCTGGGGGACTTTGCTGCACAAACCACAGGAAAATACAACAGTTCCTACTTTTGTCCAAGTACGCAAAATCCTCGTGCAAAACGCACTCATCGGAGTAAATACATTGACGTTCTATTACACCTTTGCTTTAGGTACGCAAAAGCATGCGCAAATATGGTCATTATGTTGGCCATCGCTCCCGGGCCTGGCGTCAGCTGAAGGTCTCCCTCTCTTCCCTCAGGCGGCTGCAGCCTATCGGCCATGCTGGGGCCAAATGTATGAGCCCCCCAGGCAGGGCATCCCTCTCCAGGTAGTCGGAATAATGACAGCCCAGTTCCCTAAGGGCTCATGTCCACGGGCAAAAGAAGAATTAAAATCCGCAGCGGATTTTAACTCTTCTCCTGCCCGCGGATCCGCGTCCCATAGGGATGCATTGACCACCCGTGGGTAGATAAATACCCGCAGATCGTCAATAAAAGGGATTTTAAAAAAAATGAAGCATGAAAAAATCTGGACCATGCTCCATTTTCGTGCGGGTCTCCCGCGGGGACGGCTCCCGCGGGCTTCTATTGAAGCCTATGGAAGCCGTCCGGATCCGCGGGAGACCTAAAATAGGAATTTAAAAGAATTTACCCATCCGGAGCGGACCGGGAAGGTCTTCTATTCCTCACGGCCGGATCTTTCTTGCTTCGGCTCGGCGGATGTGCCCGGCGCATGCGCGCAGCACGCCGGCGACGTGCCGAGTTCATCCGCCGGCCGAAAAAGGAGATCCGGCCGTGAGGAAGAGAAGACTTTCCCGAACCGCTCCGGATGGGTAAATTCTTTTAAATTCCTATTTTCAGCGCTCATGTCCGCGGGGCAGGAGGGACCCGCTGCAGATTCTCCATGGAGAATCCGTAGCGGGCCTAATTTTCCCCGTGGACATGAGGCCTAAGGGCTCATGTCCACGGGCAAAAGAATTAAAATCCGCAGCAGATTTTAACTCTTCTGCACGCGGATCCGCACCCCATAGGGATGCATTGACCACCCGCGGGGTAGATAAATAACCGCGGATGGTCAATAAAAGTGATTTAAAAAAAAAATGGAGCATGAAAAAATCTGGACCATGCTCCATTTTCATGCCAGTCTCCCGCGGGGACGGCTCCCGCGGGCTTCTATTGAAGCCTATGGAAGCCGTCCGGATCCGCGGGAAACAAAAATCAGATTTTACTCACCCGCTCCGTTTCTTCTCTTCGCCGCCGCGTCATCTTCTCTCAGTCGCGGCCGGATCATTTTGCTTCGGGACGGCGCATGCGCGGGGCACGTCACCGACATCATCCTGCGCATCCGCCGGGCCGAAGAAAGAAGATCCGGCCGCGACGCAGAGAAGATGACGCCGCGGCGAAGGAAGTATCCGGAGCGTGCGGGAGGTGAGTTAATTCTGATTTATTCTGATTTTCAGCGCTCATGTCCGCGGGGCAGGAGGGACCCGCTGCAGATTCTCCATGGAGAATCCGTAGCGGGCCTGATTTTCCCCGTGGACATGAGGCCTAAAGGTGCCTACAGGCGGAGCGATTATCGTTCAAACAAGCGAAAGTGAATAAAAATCGTTCAGTCTAAAAGCGAGCCAACGACTGGACGACAAACGATATTCATTCGCGTTTCATTCATTTTCTGCAGGCATATACGCCACCATCGGCTCCTTCACTTATTGTTCCGTTTATACAGACTGAATGATTCAACAATGGATCTGCCTGTCTAAACAGAGAGCACAAGTGAACGAGGCCGCGGTGACGCCATTCGCCCGGTCGAACAATAATATAATCGGCTCGTCTAAAAGGACCTGAAGACAACTTTATATTGAACAACCCGATAGCTAGGTTCAGTCTCCGGGGGACGGAGGTTGCAATTAGTTACAAACCCGCAACTAAAGAATAAGGCCAGTTTCACACGGCTGATAAGATCGGGTGAGATTTCTGCGTTGCGAGACGCACAAACATGAATCCCATTCATTTTAATAGGTTCATACACATGAGAGATATTATCCCACATGGCAGCACGGTGCTATGTGAGAAACAGATCGCAGCATGTTCTATCTGGCTGCGATATCGCCCATTGCTTATTGAAAGCAATGGGAGAACTCGGTCATCCTCCATTACAGCAGCGGCAGGAGATTCCTTCATCCTCTCGGGGAATCCCTTAAGATGTGGTGGGGAAATCCCTTCAGCCCTGACTGGGGTGAAGCGATTCCCTGCGGGGATGAAGGAATCCCCTGCTGCTGCTGTCACAGAGAATCTCCCAGAGTTCTCCCACTGCTTTCAATGGGGCTGGCGCTGCTGCCACATGAAAATGCCTCACATCCACAGGTCTTTCACGTGACCTTCTGTAACTAGTGCTGCTTAGAGTATATACAAGATTACTACTTGTACCCATTAGGCCGTGTTCACATGGTTGGACCTCCTGTAACTAGTGCTGCATAGAGTATATACAAGATTACTACTTGTACCCATTAGGCCGTGTTCACATGGTTGGACCTCCTGTAACTAGTGCTGCAAAGAGTATATACAAGACTAGCTGATATACCTGGCTTTGCCCGAGTTAATTTGGTACTGGTGTTTATCTGGTGTTCACACGGAAAATCTTACGAAGTCGTGGTTACTTTAGAGATACTGAAGAAAAACATATGTTCACCATTTTGCATAGTTCTCTGCGTTACCCAGGAAACACCACGTGGAGGAAACCATGCAACGTTTCCTTTATATAAAATGTCATCAGGAAGTGAGAGAATTAGATTACGTACATAAAATTTGGACACTAATTCTTTTGCGCTTAGAATTGGCTAATCGAGTTGGGACCCATTAACTTTTCATATTTATGACACAATCAATGCTTGTGTCAAATTTCATGTTTTTATGACATTGGGAAGTGAGAGATTTTCATTATCTACGTAACATTTGGACGCTAATTCTTTTGCACATAGAATTGAATAATGGTGTTGGGACCCATTAGCTTTTCCTGTTTATGACATAATCAATGCTCGTGCCAAATTTCCCATTTCTATGACACCGGAAAGTGAAAAAATTACATTCCGCACGAAAAATTTTGAAGCCAATTCTTTTGCGCTAGAATTGAATAATCGAGTTGGGACCCATTAGCTTTTCCTATTTATGTCATAATCAATGCCCGTGCCAAATTTTAAGTTTCTATGACATTGGGAAGTGACAGATTTAGATTATGTACGTAAAATTTCGACGCCAATTCTTTTGCGCTAGAATTGAATAATCGAGTTGGGACCCAATTACTTTTCCTATTTTGGAGATAATCTATGCTCGTGCCAAAATTCATGTTTCTACGATATCGGGAAGTTGGAGAACGTTTGGCGAGTCAGTCAATCAGTCAGTGAGTCAGTCAGTCAGTGAGTCAGTGAGGGCTTTCAGCTTTATATATACAAGATTACTACTTGTACCCATTAGGCCGTGTTCACATGGTTGGACCTCCTGTAACTAGTGCTGCATAGAGTATATACAAGATTACTACTTGTACCCATTAGGCTGTGTTCACATGGTTGGACCTCCTGTAACTAGTGCTGCATACAGTATATACAAGATTACTACTTGTACCCATTAGGCTGTGTTCACATGGTTGGACCTCCTGTAACTAGTGCTGCATAGAGTATATACAAGATTACTACTTGTACCCATTAGGCTGTGTTCACATGGTTGGACCTCCTGTAACTAGTGCTGCATACAGTATATACAAGATTACTACTTGTACCCATTAGGCCGTGTTCACATGGTTGGACCTCCTGTAACTAGTGCTGCATAGAGTATATACAAGATTACTACTTGTACCCATTAGGCCGTGTTCACATGGTTGGACCTCCTGTAACTAGTGCTGCATAGAGTATATACAAGATTACTACTTGTACCCATTAGTCCGTGTTCACATGGTTGGACCTCCTGTAACTAGTGCTGCATAGAGTATATACAAGATTACTACTTGTATCCATTAGGCCGTGTTCACATGGTGGAATCTGCATTAGTCTGTGTGCACACCTACCGTGTGTGCAAGTTGCGCCCGAGTGATTGGGGTTTAACTTGCATCGGACAACACGCGGACACTTGTCCATGTGCTGTCGGACTCACTTGGATATAGCACATAGCCATGCATCAGCGTGATACGGACAGGAATAGAGCATGCGATGAGTTAGCGGTCCTCGTTAATCTGCATAGACCCATAGGCTATAATGGGGTCATGTGCTGCGCGGGATTTACCACAGACAGCACATGGCCCAAAGGCTTCATGGAAAGAAGAGAAGTGACATGTCCCTTGTTGATGTGGATTCCGCAGCGGTGTATCCACATACAGACTGAATGCAAGTAGTTGGTGTGCGTACGTACGGCAGCTCTAATCCAGATCCATGTCAGAGATCTACCGTTAACATGCAGATTTATGCCATGGATTTCCATTGAAGTCCGTGTTGGATGTTTCTGACGCTGAATACGGCCTGACTACTGGAAGACGGGGAACAAGGGGTCTGGTGGGACAACCGTCATCGGTGGGGGGCATCAGGAGACGTCAGCAGCCGCAGGCACAAACTCTTCAGCTACTTGGTTTATGCAGGTTGAAAACAGACAAATATCCATCAAGTCCAACCTTACTAAGCGATTAAAATCACGCCCGCAAAACGTGACCAATGGTTTCACAAGCCGACATCCACAGAAGATCTGTACTTAGCTCTCCAAGATGTCTGGAACAACCTCCCTGCCGAGCTCTTTCACAAACTGTGTGCAAGCGTTCCTAGAAGAGCTGATGCTGTTGTGAAGGTAATGGGCGGTCACACCAAATACTGATTTAGATTCCTCTCTTCACTCACTTTGCATTTTGGTTTTTGATGAAACTGAGAACACTTCTTCTCTTTCTGAAAGCATTCTCACTTTGCAGCATTTTTCACACCTGCCTACGGTCTCCCTCATAGAGACATTTTTTACCACGACTAGAGCGGCGTTTTCAGCATCGCGGTATAGCGCTCCCATTGTTTTCGATTAGACCGCTCAGACAGCCGCTCGATTGCAGTGACTTTTAGCGCTGTGATTTTCCAGCAGGGTTTGTTCTATTTTTGAGCGTTTCGCGTTCCTCATCAAAACTAAAGTAAAATGCTGCAAAGCCCCTCAATATAAATCGTAGCGCTTACCACAACGCCTGTGTGAGGGAAGCCTGAAACTACTGTTGTTGTATGTGTTACATTAAGATTAGAGATGAGCGAGCGTACTCGGCCAGGCCCTTTTTTCGCCCGAGCGCCGCGATTTTCGAGTACTTCCATACTCGGGCGAAAAGATTCGGCAGGCGCCGTGTGTGAGTGGGGGGTTGCAGCGGGGAGTGGGGGGAGAGGGAGAGAGAGAGGGCTCCCCCTGTTCCCTGCTGCTATCCCCCGCTCCGCCACGCCTCCCCCCGGCGCCCCCCGAATCTTTTCACCCAAGTACGGAAGTACTTGAAAATCGCGGTGCTCGATCGAGTAATTACTCAATACGAGTAGGTTCACTCATCTCTAATTAAGATCAAAATGTTTGAGATTCTAAAACATGAAATGACTTGGAAGTTCTGACAAACACATATATCCCACATACAAAACACGAGGCACAGGGATTACAGAATAAGGCCGCGCTCACACCTGCGTGACGGTCAGTTCACGGTTTCCATTTTTAGAGGAGAGAAAAAATGATTTATTACCCAAGTGATTTCAATGGGGTTTGAAAAATAACAGAAAGGCTTCTGTTTGCCTTCATTCTGTCAGGCCTACGGTTTTTAAACAGAAAAATCACGCTGCAGACTGCGCTATTTTATCATCCAAAGAAACGAAAATCTAATGAAATGGAAGCATACGGAAGCCTTTCTGCTTTATTGAAACCCCATTGGAATCAATGGGGAAAAAATGGATTCGTTGTTTTCTGTTTTATTTCAGTTTCTGTTCTCCAAAAATGGAGCAGAGAGACGGAAACCCTGAAGCGACCCCAACGCAGGCGTGACAGCAGCCTTATACTGCTAGAGAAGAAATTTGTCACATCTTAGAGAAGCGATTCGAGGAGCATCTGAGACCTTCCGGAATCAGCAGTAGTAATACTATAATAATGCTGACTAGTAATACAAAGTATAAGGGCAGGATCAGAATCTCCATGATTTTGCTGTGATTTGGTGATAAATCCAGTCTCATGTAACACTATCTTGCTGCAGGTTTGTATTATATAGCATCTTGTAAGATCCCCGATGAATATCCTTGGTAAGGGCCTCAACACACGGGCCGTTATGTGGCCGCATGATGGGACGATACGAAACCACTGATCACTGGTTTAGTTTCCACTACCGGGACGCTCGCATGTTGTGTGCAAGAAGAGTTACGGCAGGACCCGTCTTTTCACGCTCACACACACTGGCGCGAAGTTCGAAGAGTCAGAATATGTTGGGGTTTTTCTTGTTTTTTTTTAAAACCCCGCTTCATACGCTAGAACAACAGGAGCTAAAATAATTCATGCAGATTAAAAATCAGCTTCATCCCTTTTAGCAGTGATTACTTGTGTGCAGTGACCTCTTCTTCTGCTTGTGTAGAGCTTGTTGACCACTAGACGCCTCTAAGACACACAGAAGGTTTTTCGTGGGATGTAAGAAGCTGGATGGTCATATTAAGGAATTGCCGACACCTGGACCTTTCTGACCAGACTGTTAGGAGGTGTTGGGACCAGTGGATGTGTAAGGGCACACAAGGGGACTGGGCTCAGGACCCCCTCGACAGACCACCAGTAGACAACATCATATGATCGTTCGACAAGTATGAGCAGTTCAGAAACAGGTGACACCATCGTTAGACCCCTGCATCTGTTGTATCCATTTCCAGGTGTTTGGCTAAAGGACCTTTGGTCTCATGGCACACATGATGTGTACTGCCTTTGACACCCACCATCACCATTTGTAGTGGTGTTATGCACGATTAAACTGGATGCTACAAAGTGGATTCCAGTTGTCTTCAGCGATTAATCCAGGTTTAGTTTGGGCATTGATGGCGGCTGTGTTCGTGTTTGGAGACCTGAGGGTGAACACTGCAATCCTGCCTTTGCTGTGGAGCGGTACACTGCTCACACTGCTGGTGTGATGATCTGGGGGCCATTGCATGACAGTCGGCTACCGCTAGTGGTGGTACGAGGGACAATGGCAGCTCAGTGATATGTTCAGCACATCCTGCAGGCACATGTGTTGTCTCTCATGGCGGCCTCCAACAGGATAATAGTTGGCCGCCCACAACAAGGGTTTCTAGGAATGTCTCTACAACACTGTCACACTTCCATGGCTGCCCAGTTGCCAGATTTATCGCCAATAGAACATGTATTGGACCATCTGGGATGCCAACTTCGACAGTCTACGAGTTTGCATGTTCTAGAGGCTCAATTACAGCAAATGTAGACCTCCTTCCTTGGTCTCTCACAACTCACAGCCTCTCCCACTCACAGAGATGGCAATACTCTTGATCTAGTCTTCCTCCGTCTCTGCTCTGCTTGCCACTTCACTAACTCCCCTATCCCGCTCTCGGACCATAACCTCCTCTCTTTGCCTGTCAAGCTGCCTAGAATCTCATCAGACCCACCAGCCTACCATATGTACAGGACCTTCAGACTGTTCACACCCAAAACTCTGGCATCTCCCCCTCCTAATTCAAATAGGCTATCATATCCCAACTGCTAAAGAAATCGACTCTTGACTCGACCGATGCTGCCAACTACCGACTCTTCTCAAATCTCCCCTTCATCTCCAAATTATTAGAAAGCCTAATTTACTCCCGCCTTAAAAGCTATCTATCAGAAAACTCTCCTCTTGACCTCCTACAGTCCAGCTTCTATCCTCTACACTCGACAGAAACTGCTCTGACTAAAGTGTCAAACAACCTCCTAACGGCTAAATCGAGGGGCAACTATTCCCTACTGATCCTCCTCCCTTGCTGTTGGGGTCCCCCAGGGCTCAGTCCTCTGCCCCCTCCTTTTTTCCATTAACACAGCCACTACCATCAGGACAGACCATCAGGAGATTTGGCTGTCAGTACCATCTCTACACCGACGACACCCAGTTATACACCTCCTCTCATGACATTACAGCACCGTTTCTTCAGTATGCAACCGGATGTACGTGGTCTCTAACCCTATGTCCACTCTCTACCTTAAACTGAACCTCCCAAAAACTGACCTTCTCCTGTTTCCGCCCGCTACTAACCGACCTCATCCTGACATCTCCATCTCAGTGTGAGGCACCACAGGCCCATTCGACTCCAATCCCTCCTTTACCCCTACATCCAATCTCTGGCCTGAACAGTTCGCTTGCACCTCAAGAATATTGCTGCGCTCCAGTCGGCAGCTCTGTCCAGGTCTTGGACAGCTCCTCTGCTGAAACCTAGCCATGCTTCTCTGTTTCCCTGTCTTGTCCCCACCATGTTCCTGATTAGGCCTCCTATATAAAAATGGCCATGCTTCTGTTTCTGATTAAGCCTCTTATATAAACCAGGCCATGTTCCCGCCTCCTTTGCGTGAATATTGTGCCTCAGCAGCCATTGATCAAGCTCTACTACTGCCTGCTTCTCTGCTATTCAACGAAGACCTTCTGATAAGACCCCTGGCTTCCCTTCCGACAACGTGACCCACTTTCTCCATTTCTAACTCAACACTGAGACCTTCTGATACCGACCCCTGGCTTCCCTCTTGACAACACGACCCATCTACTCCATTTGTTCTGCCCATAAGACCTCCTATTGCGGACTCCTGGCTCGTCCCCAACTACTCTTTCCACATCTGCGGCTGCTACACCTAATGCTCCAACCCAGTACCTAAAACAGCTATAGAGATAATGTATGAATGTTCCTTATGAGAGGAATTATATACAACTGTAGAAGTGTCATGAGGATTTTTTACGGGGGTTCCAGGAGTAGGTGAATGAGCAGATTCCGCCAACCTGGAGTCTTAATGCCACACTGTATGTGAATGATAGATAATAAATGCAAGGCATTGGTTGGATGTTGGCCAAGATACATGAGCCCACTAGCCACTTCACGGTTCCTTGCGTTGTAGTGGGTCCCTACACTAATATAAATGCATCACAGAAGGGGAAATCAAGAATTAAAAACAATCACAGAAAATGGCCGTTACTTACTGAGTAAGGAGTGCATATAGATGCATCCTCTCACCATGCAGGTAGCTGACCACCAAATGGAGGAGCCAATAACACCTGTGCAGGAGACCGATAAAACAACCACTCACACTGCCTCTTGATAGTGAGGGGGGTCCTGCACAGGTGTTATTGGCTCCTCCATTTGGTAGTCAGCTACCTGCATGGTGAGAGGATGCATCTATATGCACTCCTCAGTCAGTAATTAACGGCCATTTTCTGTGATTGCAATGGGGCCGCCAACAGCAGCCGTGGCCCCATTGAGGGCAATGGACACAGACCTGCATTCATGCATGTTTGTGCATGTACATGGGTGCGCGGTTTTGTGTGCACCTATGTATGTACAAGCTCATGTGAATGCACTCTCATGCTGAAAAAAGACACATCCATCCAGGTGAGCCTATTACTCCCAAATGTTGATCCAAAGGAAGGCAAATAAACAAACAAACAGTGAGGTAGAAGCCAATTTTCCTCAATGAGGCTGGATGTCCATGGGCGAGGTGTCATTGCGAGATTCGTGGCAATAAATCGCACACGGAACTCGCATGCCAGGATTACTATGGAAAGCGTAGCCTACTGCACACAAGCAGAAAATGAAAGCGATTTTCCGCTCGTGTGATTAAAATTGCTGCATGCAGCGACTCTTCGTGGTGAGCCTATCATTAATATAGGCTGATCGCGAAGACCTTTTATTGCTTCCCCCTCCTCCCCTATGGCAGAGGGGGGAGCACTAAGGCTGCCTGTTCATGGGTGTTGCGGTTTTACGCCCGCGGGCAAGCAGATTTCTGTCGTGGAAGGACACTAAAGTCACCGCAATTATCCTATCATTATGATAGGTTCATCGAGGAAAATATCGTGACATGCCGCAAATTTTATACTTGAGCGGAAAATTGTGGCGGATTTCCATTTGTGTACATCGGGCTGCGCTTTCCATAGTTGTCCTATGGCAAGCGTTCATTGTGTTACCCGCATGTGGATTATCGCCGCGGATAACGCAATGCAGAATTGCCCGTGGACAGGAGGCCTTAGGGCTTTTACCCACTAGCGTTTTTTTCATGCTGCAATATCGCTGCGTTCCCATTGAAAAAAGCGCAGCGATATCACAGGGGAAAAAAAATCCTCCATGACTCCAATCTGGCGATTAGAATAATCCCCGGATCACCAAACCTTCTGTAGTAATCAGTGATATAACATGTAAGATTGTATCGCTCAAGAAAGGCGTCCAGGCCCCTCTTATATTCTTTTACCAACTTTGCCATCACCACGTCCTCAGGCTGAGAGTTCCATAGTCTCACTGCTCTTACAGTAAAGAACCCCCTTCTATATCGGTGTAGAAACCTTCTTTACTCTAGATGTAGAGGGTGCCCCCTTGTTACAGTCACAGTCCTGGGTATAAACAGACGATGGGAGAGATCTCTGTATTGTCCCCTGATATATTTATACATAGTTATTCGGTCGCCCCTCAGCTGTCTTTTTTCTAAACTAAATAATCCCAATTTTGATAACCTCCCTGGGTATTGTAGTCCGCCCATTACGTTTATTACTTCAGTTGCCCGCCTTTGTACCCGCTCAGGCTCTGATACGTCCTTCCTGAGTGCCCCTAGACCTCTTTTAATGCATCTGATGATCCTATTTGCCTTGGCAGCAGCTGCCTGACACTGGTTACTTCAGTTAAGTTTACAGTTAACTAAAACCTCCAAGTCCTTTTCCATGTCAGTGTTACCCAGTGGTTTCCCATTTGGTGTGTAATGGTGACATGTATTTCCCTACCCATGTGCAGAACCTTATATTTATCATTGTCCCTGCCATTTCTATGTTTTGCCTCTAGGTGGCAGAACTTACCTTACTATGATTTTGTACTTGCTATAGGGCACAGAGCTTTCCCTGTACAGTTCCACAGAGTTTATGGTAAAAAAAAAACAGACAAATCCCATTACTATAAAAGTAGTTATTTTATATGAAACATAACTATGTTTTAACCAGCCAGCTCCTTTGTGAAGACCCGATGTCCAGGTGCGGATTTTAATTATAAAATCCGTGCGTGTCTCCTGCACAGGAGATCTGCGCGTCTTGCCACCCATAGGGATGTATTACCATCCGCATGGCAAGTAAAAGCATGCGGATATGATTTTTTTTCCAGTGTGCGAGATGCACGCATAGGAAGGAATCGCAGCATGCTTCAATTTCCAGCGGGTCCAACAGCGACGGGTTCTATTGAAATCAATGGAATCCACCCTCACCACAGCACACCTGCAGCTGTCACTGTGGAGGTGCTACAAATCCACAGGAAAGCAGGAGATTTGAAGGGGAAAAAAAAAGCCCAGACACATCCGCAGTGCTGAAGAAAGAAGATCCAGCCTGTACGGAGGGGAGCCGCGCTGGATTCGGTGAGGTAAGATAATGTTCTTCTCCTCTCCATGTCCCCGTGCACACATGGATTCAGCAGTGTAATCCGTGCATGCAAGTGGACATAAGGCTTTAGGATTAGTTTTGACCACTCACAGATACAACTGAATATACAATTTATTCCACCATTATGGTTATAGTGTACAATCCACATGAATTAGGAGAAACAGAAAGAAACATAATTGCGGTTTCATGTCATGGTCAAAATTCTTGCAAATGGTGCAAATTTTCAGCAGTTTTTTCCTACATAGATAAGTGATAATGATGCATTATAGTAGCAGCATTCTGCTGTTTTATTACAGCTAGGCTACTAACATGACCAGCCTTTGCAATGTCTTAACCCTTTCCAATCCACTGTCTGATGTCTGAAGACATTATGATTTAAGGCTGTACAGCTCCGATGTTAGAAGACGTCCATCGGGGTTCTCTTACTGTATATTGCCAGCCTCTCTGCTGTCGGAGCCTATCCAACGTGTCACCTCATGCAGTACTTGCTTTAGCCAACAGATAGCGCCATTGTATAACAGCAGAAAAAGAGTAAGTCCCCTAGGAAAACCAGGATACAAATTGGATTGGAAAGGGTTAATAGTTGTAATAATGGTATAATGATAAGGTCTTATGATTAAAAAAAGATCAATTGATTAAATGTGTTATAATTGAGAAAGCGACCTGGCTATGTGCTAGGAAAGTAAAGGGTTTTAAAGAATACCAATACCCCTTCCCTTTTATCCATATGGCCCAGACTGCGATCATGACTTCTCCCAGTCACAACCTGTGTCTGCAGAATTTGACACATAGACATCTGTGACTCCTCAATTTTCTAGCCACCTGCCTTTGTTTTGCATACTTCTACATAATCTTCCTATCCAGAGTGGCCCAGATAGTAATAAAGCATAAGAGTATTCCCTTTTTGTGCTCTCTGTAGGCACCACAGAGTAAGTACCACTTTTAGTGCCCCATACAAAGTAAAAGTGCCTTCTTTTATACTCTCACTAAGTAATAAAATCCTATACGGGCTCCTTTAAGTAACAATGCCCCTACTGTCCCCGTTCAGTAATAATAATGCCCCTCATGGCCACCTTCTAGTAATAAAAATAATGCCTCACTTGTCCTTCTTTTGGTAATAAGAATACTCCTCCTGATCATAATAATAATATCCCCTTTGCCCCCTATTGTATGCATTAAAATTAAAAGCCACATACACTCACCTGGGTTTCATGGTCACGTAATCGCTACGTCTAGTGCCAGTCCCTAGCATTGGTGAGGCTGGAGACTGATTGTAGCAACCACGTGACCGTGTAATGTGAAAATCAGTGCAAAACCAATGCTGAGTGAACTTCAGAGCCCATGAGCCGAGAAGACAGACCCCGGTGAGTAAATGTGTTTTTTTTATTTTATGTCACTTCTGCAGTCAAATTAAAAAAAAATTGTCACCCCCAGCACCGGCCCCAGGACCCAATCGACCCACTGGGAATTTTCCTGGTGAGTTCACTGGCCAGTCCACCCATGCCTATCATCAATAGAAGACCTGAGAACAAAGATCCCCATTTCAATTTTCTGGTTTCGCCTGTCGCTAGCTGGTAATTTGACTCATTTTGACCACTACATTCCTCACTGTTTATTAGCAAGAGCTAACCTACTGGCAGAAAGCTACACGATAAGATGTGCCGCTAAAGTAGAGGATGTATATATACATTGTAGCTGCATGGTGCATCAACAAATACAAATGCTGAAGGGGTTAATATTTGCAGTTTCAGTGCACTGGTGTTGATTGACAGTTCCTGATCAATTCTGAATTAAAAGGGATTTTAATATCATATAGCTACAAGAAAAAGTAAGTGAACCCTTTGTAATTAACTCTTTTTCTACATTAATTAGTAAAAAATGTGGACTGGTTGTTATATACAGGACAATTATAGACAAACAACTGTAGTTGCCTGAGGTTGGGGCCCCCACAGCTCTTGTTTGGCTATCTCATGTGGAATGTGTATGTGTGTATGTCTGTGTCATTGTTGTCCCAACCAACTTGTATGTTCTTGCACCCCTGTCACCCTAACCTGCTCTGTGTGTTGTGAGCGGTTTCTGTCTGGGTTAGGATTGATTGGGGGGCAGAGTTTAATGTAGGGAGAGAGACAGAGAAGAGAAGATGTGGTAGGAGAGATCGGACACAAGAGGGAAAGCTGAGTCTCAGACCAGCCAGTCTGAGCCAATCACAAGCCAGGGAGATAGTGATACAAAGATGGTGGACCCAGCCGTCAGAGAGACTTTTTCCTCCCTGCAGCAGCGAAAGTACGAGTCAGAGCAGACCCCACGGAATCTGGAAGGAACACAGGCCTAGGCATTGTGAGTGCAAATTATCCCAACTAGGTCAGAAGTCCAATAATATTTGTGTATATTTATTAAAAGCGCCAAAATTGGGCAATTTTTTTTTAAATTCTCATTTTTTCACATTTTCAATTGTAATATAATAAATATGTACAAACATACTGTACACATTTTTGCTAGGATATATATTTCCATCCGTTTACCTTATTTTGGATGCAGATTTGAAAAGCTTTCGTTTTTTTAACCATTTAGAAGCCGTACAAATTTAACATTGATTACACTGCCCAATGATGATTTTGTTTCGGGCTCAAAATTAGCGTATTCTTATGTATTTTCATCTGCTGAATTCAAAAATCAACATACAAATGACCGATTAGCTCTTGCTTTGGAGATACAGTGACATATCATTTCTTAGAGTTTACATTCTTATTTTGTTGGAGGTTTTTTTGGGGTGGGGGTAGTTCTCACACCTCTCATCTGACATAACACAACGTTCTCCATATGTTTGTAGGTTATAAACATAATAAGTGTTGCTATGACTGAGTTTCATATTGTTTTTGCTTTACCTTTTCTCAGAATTTCTGGTTTTGGAGTGCCTTTGAAGTGTAACATTTTCTATATCAAAATGCCACAAAAATGTGTAAATTTAGTGAAGAATTTTTGTTACATTTGTGGTGAAATAACATTTTCGTCTCAGAAACGCAATCTTATAAAGACTGCCTATCAGCATTATTTTGGTATGAATGTAGGGGACCATGATAAGTCATGGGCTCCACATATATGTTTCAACTCTTGCTCAGTTAAACTACGAGATTGGCTGAAAAATAAAAAATTATCTATGGCTTTTGCCGTGCCTATGGTTTGGCAGTAGCCTACAAACCATACAGATGACTGCTATTTCTGCTTGACTCAGCCTATAAAGGAAGGATTGTCAATGAAGAAAACAGGAACAGTTCAATACCCAAATCTTCCATCTGCTATTCCACATTCAGATAGTTGACCAGTTCCTATTCCACCCCAACATTATGAGTTTAAAGTAGAAACTGAAGAAAGTGTGGAAAAAGAAGAACTCAACAAGCCTTCCACATCCCATGACCCTGACTTTGAGGTAAAAGATGATACATGGCACAGACTGAGTCACGCGGAGTTGAGGGATCTCATTCGAAAGCTTGACTTGTCAAAGGAGAAGGCGTAACTTCTAGGGTCAAGACTACAGCAATGGAGTCTTCTCCAACGTCAGGGGGATCTGCTTCTTTTTTTCGGAATAAAACCAATCTGGTTGCTTGCTGCGACGTTAATGGCTGGATAAAATGTTTGAATCTGAACCATGATCCAACTAAATGGAGGCTATTCATAGACTCCTCCAAGCTTAGTTTGAAAGCTGTATTACTTCACAACAGCAACCGTCTTCCTTCTTTTCCTGTTGGTCATGCAGTTCACGTGAAGGAGACTTTTATGCAAACATGACAGCCCTCCTCGACTCAATCAAATATGCTGAACACAAGAGGAAAATCTAAAAGTCATGGTTGTACTCTTAGGAATGCAACTGGGGTACACTAAATACTGTTGCTTTTTATGTATGTGGGACAGTAGGGATAGGAAAATATTTGAAAAGAGGTCTGCAGCACTTGGAGTAGGGATAGGAAATCAGATTACATTCAAGCGGACTGGCCTGCAATAAATCTTGACTCTGCCGAGAAAAATGTCGTTGCTGAGCCTCTTGTGGACCCAAAAGATGTTCTTCTTCTACCCCTTCATAAAAAGCTTAGTTTAATGAAAAAACAAAATGGTAAGAATTTTGCCATGGATTTTGGTGCAGTTTGCCTTAGGTCTTAAAGGTTGAATTCTGCTCTCAAAACCCACATACAGATTTAGAATCCGCCATGTACACTCATTGTCAAAAAACAATCTCTCCCATAAGAGAAGTTGTTGGAATGGAATGAAACTTTCTCTCTGATATTTGATACAAGTAAGTGATTACAATATCAGTGCAAAAGGATAATTTATTGTGAAAAACTGACCCCTTGAAAGGAGGCTCTAGTACCCTGCTGTATCGTCTCTATCTTGCATACAAGATTTGATAAGGGGGAGCATGGAGGCTCTAGTACCCTGTTGTACCGCCTTTTGCTTGCATACAAGATGTCATAAGGGTGGGCATAGAGGTCTAATACCCTGTTGGGCCGCCTCTAGCTTGAATGCAAGATGTGATAAGAGATGCATGAAAGTTCAAGTACGCTGTTGTACTACCTCTAGCTTGGATGCAAGATATGATACAGGTGGCTATGGATGTCAGAGAAATTCTAAGTACAGCACCAATCAGGCCCACCCCACTTGCCCCGCTGCCGGCGGTAAAGAAGAAAACACCACACACGGAAGTCTGGTATAGTTCCTCACACGGGGACATGACTGCGCCGCGCGCTTTATTACAGATTACATGGGATCTCATACCCTTTGGTCTCATAACTAGAAATGGGTGATGAGCTCATTGGCTCAACTCCACCGTATAACCATATATGGAAAGTCCGGATTTCCGGCCTGAGATAGTGAAAGTTCAGATGCATAGTTGAACAGTCGTTATCTTGATATGGCGCCTCTGGCTTATGTACAGAAAATCACGTATTCAATTAACTCCAGTGCAAAGAATCACCCACTCAATTCTAAGAAAGCAGCTAAGCATGCATTCTCCATATCTCTTCTCTCCTTCACTTTAACCTTCATCCAGTTTCTTTGGACATTCTTTCTCTGTTTGCCTTGCAAAGCATCTTGTCATATCTGATGTAAGGCGAAGTATTGTTTTTCATAGAGTTAGTACATATGAGAATAAAGTTAGTATACATATAAAAAGAAAGGCACATAACTATATCTATATAAATGTATATATTCCAGTGTTTTCTTTTCTACCTACAAGGATATATATATTTCCTTCTCAAACCCCCCTAAAAACTTAATACGGAGATCAAGCACCAGACCTTGCACTCTTCCTCGGTCGCCTCTCCCTTGTGTCAGGGTTTCTCCACTGCCCGTAAGTCCCTACTCCTAGGAGGGGGGATCCCTACCTCACCTCAGAAGGAGGCCATGGATTCCCTGGGCTTATTTCCGGGCATCCATACCCTCTATCTGTACAAGTTAACACCCCACAGGGTGTCCCCTCGCCGGAAGCTAAGGTCTTCTGCACTATCCCTAGGCAAATGGGAAGTCCACTGACAGTTCATCTTAGGAGATCGGGGCAGGCGAAGTACTAGTACATTTCTCCATTCTTCTGGTAACTTACGTGGTTGGCATTATCGGAACTGGCTCTTCATCTTTTTCAAACAAGGGAAATTTTGGTGTCATATTGTCCAGTCCCTTACTCACACTCTTTTTGATCAAAGGGATAATACACATACAGAAAGTTGCATACCCAACCTCTTTCTGCTAAAATCATATCCAGGGCCACTCTAGGGCCATGGATGCAGTGGGCCCTAACTGGTCAGCTAACCCTTGTAAAGCATCTCTGGTGTAGTTTACAAATCTCTGCCGATTGTAATAGATATAATTCATCCAATCTACATTATTATTAACAGTGACAATAGCAAATAAGGACTCAAAACCTGCTTTAATCTGATCTCAAGAATTAAATTCATCCCGCACCCCCCTTGGCACTCCTATTACATCTATGTATACATGTGGATCAAAGTTACCACCTTGAGTGTCAACATCTCTCTTAGCACGATGCGGTGTTGGATTCTTACCCTCAGTGTACTCTTCATATTGCACATTTGATTGTATTAATTTGTTCTGAAACAGGGGGCTAGTGTACAGTAGTCAAAGGTGTGTGTTAGAGGAATTGTACCACATTATAGCATGTAAAGGATATGCAGGATCATGAGTTTTTTCAGTGCGAAGTGTGGATCCAAGTGGGCTTTCCTTCGAGCTTGACTGCAGTGGGGGTGGTAAGCAACATCTGGTAAGGACCTTTAAACAGGGTTTCTCTCTCAAACTTTTTACATAGACCCTGTCACCTGGGTTCAGATTGTGACACTCATCTGTAGGACCTGGGAGAAAAGCAGAGACTGCAGAATGCATTATTGACAATTCCTTGGAGAGACCTATGACAAAATTAACAAGAAAATCATTCCCCAAACTCTGATACTGTGGCATGTACCCTCCTAAGAAAAAGAAAAACCAATGGGAGACACTCAATTCAAGATTTGCCCGTTTTCTTCATTGCCTTTTGTATCTACTTTCCCACTACTCCGTGGATGGTAGGGTGTGTGAAAAGCCTGGAATATACCCAAAACAGACATGATGTGTTGCATTATTTCACCTGTGAAGTGTGTACCTTTGTTTGACTCAATCACTTCCGGTACCCCGTATCTCCGGATTACCTCATTCATGAGCTTCTATGCGGTTACCTGCTTATTTACTTTGGCAACAGAGTAGGTCTCCAACCTGAAAAACATCAACAACAACAACAAGCACATATTCATGCTTCCCAACAAGTGGGAGCTGAGTGTAGCCAATTTGCAATCCCTGAAATGGGTAGAGTGGTCTAGGCAAGTGTTATGTGGCAAATTTACTTCTGCCCTGTTGCTTACGGCAAAGATCATGCAAAATTGGACAAATGATGCAGCAGCTACAGAAAACCAAGGAGCCACCCGTCCTCGTTCATGCGTTGACATAGAGGTGCGTCTTTCCGTGCGTCAGCTGGGCCATCATGGGGCACAGGGACCGTGGTAGGCAAGTGCTGTTGACTGTTCACCATATGCTGTCCCTTTTTATTCCATTTTTTCTTTTCTTCCTTGCTGGCTTGTAACTGTAAAGTCTTTAGCATATCAAAGTTCAAAGTTTGTATCAAAGTCCAAATTCATATCAAAGTCCAAGATCATATCAAAGTCCAAGGTTTAGTCAAAGTTATTGTTAAATTCTTCTTTTCTTCTTTTCTTCCACGGCTTGAGGGCCGCTACTTTTGCTGTGTGGTCTGTGATGGTGTTGCCTCTTGCTTCTCCGGTGTAGGAATTGATGTGAGCTTTCCACTTTGTCGGGTAGAAGTAGGGCCTCCGTGAGACCGCTGCATCATTTTTAATTGGCTGTCCTGCTGAGGTAAAAAACTGTCTGGCCTTCCCTGTTGGGCCGTAATCATGAGCTATGCCAAATGCATACCGGGAGTCAGTGTAAAAGGTTGCCGTCTTACCTGTGGCCACTCTACTCGCCTCAGTGATGGCCTTTTTAGTTCCGCTTCTTGTACTGCGACATGCGGAGCATTCTGCTTTTAGGACATCTTGTTGTGTGACCACTACATATCCAGTGTGGAGTCGTCAATCACCCTGGTACCATCTATAAAAAACAACTCAAAATATGCATTGTTAACAAGGGCTTTCAGTAACTTTTTAAAACTTAAATTTTCTTGTTGCATCAATGCTAGACAATCAGGCTGATATTCTATTTCAAAAAGATCAGAATCTTGTTGCAAAAAATTTAAAAATGGCTGATTTGCAATACCTAGATCACCTATGCCTTCTCCCCCCCCCCCCTTTGAACCAGGATACTCAATTGTAAGAAGAGTAGCCGAGTTCAAGGTAGTATCACATTGTAAAAAGATTTGATGGATGCAGATAAGGCCTGTAAGATGTTAGCACCAATAACAGAGACATGAGTTACATCGGGGCAGAATAATCTACAAACATCTATTAATATTGGAAATGTGATATCCTTTAAGCAAATTCATTATTAATCTGATCCTGCCTGCAATGTCTTATCAAATTTGAGAGAGAGAAAAAAAAACAAAAAAACTTTTACTAGCTGCTCAAGATCCTCACCCCCTCCCTTGTGGACAAGAGGGATGAAACATTACGTCCTTTACATCATCTAGCTCCACCCCTTCGATATTGGTCGCTTGCGTCTTTTTTTTTCACACCTTCATTTCAGCTTAACCGTCCAAGCATCCACATCACAACCAAGTAAAGTCCCATGCATGGGGGGGACCTCCATCCCTAGTCAATATCTGCATCACACATCCCACATTCATCACAGCCTGAGCACTGGGCATTAACTTTCATCCATCCATGCGCTCAAGTCTGCTCCGTCACCCCCTATTGAAGGTGTCCCAGTACACACAGACGCACAGACAAAAAAAAGTTTGACAAACAAACATACATCAGTTGAAAAACATTGAGGTGAGTGCTATAATGTTATAAAGTACATGATTCTATTGAGATGAGATTGTGAATGAGCGCTATCTTTGACAAATTATGTGAAAAAAGTTTGCTGAGTGACTGAGACATTCTCTCTTTCTTATTTACTGAAGCTATTATATGCTATATTAAACGCTAAAGTATTTTAGTTTCTGTGACCCTGAGTTTGGAGTGAAATCTGAAAGCCCCCACCTTTGTAAAACCAACTGTTATCTCTCCGAATATGCATTCACTGACTGAGTTGTTTTGCATTTTCAACCCCTGTATAAGTAAGAATATACCTTAGAAATTGCTATATTTCCTGCCTTGTAAGACAGTATAATTAATTAAATTCATTATAAGCTTTCATTCCATTTAAGCAAGCAAAGATATTTTCCAGGGTCATTATTTCATTCTCTCTACTTTATCGCTTGACCTTGAAAACTAAACACAAGCTCTGCAGCTTCATGTAAACAATCTTTCTCATCTAAAAGCAAGCTCAGTTAACCATTTGCACATACAGTATATACATATATACACATATATATATCCATCTAGTATGGATTATACATATTATACACCTTTTCCTCTCTCTTTGCCAACAAATCACATGCATTGTAACCTTCTTCTCGACTTTGCTTGTTCCCCATATTTCTCTCCCTACCTAACTGCCAATGTAACCTTCAATAGACACTCTCCCGACACCCTCTTGATCACTTACTGTACTTTCCAACATTTCACTTACGGATACTTTACTAAACAAATAATGTGTACATACTTAACTCTCTCTGACTGTCTCTCTCTCCTCCTCACTCCAGCACTTTCTAGGAAACCTTGATCTTTCAAGGCACGCTTCTTGGTCCTAAAGACCTCCTCCCAGACACCATGCTGTAATCTACCGTGCGGGTCCTTGTTACACATTTTCATAAGTTTTCTTACATTTTACACATTGGAACTCCTGTCTCTCCTCCACCAATTGATCCGCACGGCGGCGGCCCATAAAGGGCTCTGTCTTCTTTAATAAGATCTTACGCATATTAGAACAACAACAATAATAATAACACGCTCCATAGAGTGCATCCCTCTTAATTCCAAATTGTCAGCCCCTTATATACCGGCAAAACAACCGAGGGTCCTTTCTCCTATGGAACCAGCCTCACAGAATGCATCTCTCTGAAATCAAATCGTTAGCCCCATATATAAGGCAAAACAACCGAGAGTCCCTTTTTCTATGAGACCTATCTCATAGAGTGCATCTCCTCCTCTGCTAAACCATTAACTAACTAAACTAAAACCGAGGGTCCCTTCTACTATGAGACAAAATGAAAAGTAAGAGGAAAAAAAATTCTGCAGATACAACAATCTCCACTATTGTTAAAACACTATGGACTTCAAAGTACAAATAGACTACAGACTAGTTTCTGGGTGAGCGATTAATGCGCATATCACGGTCAGTGGTCCATGACGGCAAACCCGAAGCCCACACGAGTTACCGTGTAGAACTCTTAACCCAACCCGTCCGGTCACAAAACACAGATAGTCCCTCCTGCTGCAAGACTCGCAGTGTAAAACACAACATAAATATATGCTGGTCTTACCTGGAGTTCTGTGAGTTGATCAGGCTCGGTTGCAGCAGGACGGCTTCCCCGTGGCGTGGATCCGGGTGGACAGGGCTGCACGGCTCCGGTTTTGTCGTCCCGGGTTTCGGCACCATTTGTCAGAGAAATTCTAAGTACAGCACCAATCAGGCCCACCCCACTTGCCCCGCTGCCGGCGGTAAGGAAGAAAACACCACACACGGAGTCTGGTATAGTTCCTCACACGGGGACATGACTGCGCCGCGCGCTTTATTACAGATTACATGGGATCTTATACCCTTTGGTCTCATAACTAGAAATGGGTGATGAGCTCATTGGCTCAACTCCACCGTATAACCATATATGGAAAGTCCGGATTTCCGGCCTGAGATAGTGAAAGTTCAGATGCATAGTTGAACAGTCGTTATCTTGATATGGCGCCTCTGGCTTATGTACAGAAAATCACATATTCAATTAACTCCAGTGCAAAGAATCACCCACTCAATTCTAAAAAAGCAGCTAAGCATGCATTCTCCATATCTCTTCTCTCCTTCACTTTAACCTTCATCCAGTTTCTTTGGACATTCTTTCTCTGTTTGCCTTGCAAAGCATCTTGGCATATCTGATGTAAGGCGAAGTATTAAGTTTTTCATAGAGTTAGTACATATGAGAATAAAGTTAGTATACATATAAAAAGAAAGGCACATAACTATATCTATATAAATGTATATATTCCATTGTTTTCTCTTATCTACCTACAAGGATATATATATTTCCTTCTCATGGAGGCTCTAGTAGTCTGCTGTACCACCTCTAGCTTACATACAAGATGTGATAAGGGCAGCATGGAGGCTCTAATACCCTGTTGTACTGCCTCTAGCTTGCATACAAGATGTGATAACGGTGGGCATAGAGGCTCTAGTATCCTGTTGTACGGCCTCTAGCTTGGATGCAAGATGTGGTACAGCATGCATGAAGGCTCTAGTACCCTGTTGTACCACCTCTAGCTTGGATGCAAGATATGATATGGGTGGCTATGGAGGCACTAGTACCCCGTTGTACCATCTCCTGCTTAGATAAAAGATGTGATATGGGCAGGCATGGAGGCTCTAGTACCCTGTTGTACCGCCTCTAGCCTGGATGCAAGATGCAAGATGGGATATGGGTGGGCATGGAGGCTCTAGTACCCTGTTGTACCACCTCTAGCTTGAATACAAGATGTGATACGGGGGCATTGAGGCTCTAGTACTCTGTTGGGCTGCCTCTAGCTTGGATGCAAATTGTGATACAGGGGGGCATGGAGGCTCTAGTAACCTATTGGGCTGCCTTTAGCTTGGATACAAGATGTGATACAGGCGGGTATCCTGTTGCATCATTTGCAGGGAACGGGGCTTATGGCTGGCATCAGTATTGTGGAGGGAGTGTGGGGACTCCCACTGCTTCCCTAAAAGAAGCTCTGCAACTTCCTCCTACACCAAGTCCCTCCGGCTCCTGATATGGTACTCCACTCTCCTGATGTACCACAGGATGGGGTGCCCCTGCACCAGATAGATCAAGTGCTCCTCGTCTATATAAATGTATGTCGTGTTTTTGAAAGTTGCCAACAACTCCTGCCTCCACGCTGCTCCAAACAGGCCTCCACACTGCTAAGAAGCTGATGAGCACGTCCGCTTAAATTTGCATATATTCCCATAGCAATACGCATGAAAATGCATCACAGAAACATTGCAAGACAACACAAGGCAATGCGAGAATACAGAGGGTCCTTAGGAACACATGGGCAAGAAGACATACCATTCTGAAACAAGACAGGACATGCTGCGGTTTTTAATTCTCGCAGGATCACATAAAGAGAAAAGTCGCACATGGGAATAAACACATTGAAAAAAATACATTTCATAGTTGTGTCATTTTCCGGGCTCTTGCATCGCAGAAAACTGGCGCAAGTTTCTCGCCTGTGTGATTCCGGCCTTAGAAGTAAAGAGACATTCATGTCTGAAAATTATTTTGATAGTGTATATTTTGATGTTCTGCAGCAGCTGTGGCACAGCACTAAAAAATACACCCTGCAGCTGGTAGGATAACGGTGTGAGAATGGCATTTTTTGCCACATTTTAGAGTCCTAAGGAAAATGATCATACTATATACATTTAGAAGAACTTTTATATATGGCTTTAAGCTAAGCACAAAACTTTATATTCCCAGTAAAGTAATGGAGCAGCTTAGAGTTAAGATAAGTAGGTATATTTTCATAGATGCTAAATAAACAAAAATTAACTTCAAAGTCAATTAGTTTGAATTATTATGTTTAGTTTACCTGTTTGTACAACAGCTTCTTGGATTTCGCATAAACATTCATCTTGAGCTCCCAAAGCTTTTCTGAAATTTAATTTGTTTTAAAGGGGTTGTCCCGAGGCAAAACCGCAAAATTTTATATTATTAGCCCATTCCCCCTGTCACCCCCCGTCATAAAGCAGCCCTTTTGAGCGGTTATAAACCGCATCCTACTTACAGTTTAGCAGAAATAATAACTTTTAAACTTCTCCATGTAAGATGGCGCCTGCGTTGTCCCTGGGTGCGTTCCACGGTGCAATGCTCGCTCTTCCTGGAGGCCTTCATGCGCGGTCCCGAGACGCCGGTCACGTGAGCAGGTGACTGACGTCATCGGTGGAGGCGTGCACTTGCAAATGAATGAAACGCCGCTCCAGCCGCCACATTGGCTGGTCGGCAGAAAGCGTCACAGCGGGAGGTGGAGTCTACCGGAGAAAACAGCAAACAGCTGTTTCTCCCATCTCTTGACCACACAGAAGCGCAGGTAAGTGCACCTTTCCGCGGTACTCTTTCATGCTTTTATTAGCACAGGATCATTGCCTTATGCAGTGAGTCTGTGCATGAAAAATGTATTGTGCATGCCCTGTATAGTAATGTGTCTTACATTTTTATAGTGCCTGCCATGTGCTGCGTTTTTTTTTTCCTGCTGTGTGCTGCTATCGCGACTGTAGTGTTTATTGTGCATGCCGCCTGCTTCCATTCGCCTGCCATGTGCTTATTTTTTTTTTTTTGTGCCTACCGTGTGCTTTCATGTGCCTGCCGTGTATTTTTTTTTTCTTTTTTTTTGTGCCGGCTTTTTTTTTTTTTTCTTTATTTTTGTGCCTGCCGTGTTCTTTCATGTGCCTGCAGTGTATTTTATTTTATTTTTTTGTGCTTGCCGTGTGCTTTTATGTGCCTGCCGTGTGCCTGCCAGGGGTATTTTTTATTTTTTTGGTGCCTGCCGTGTGCTTCCATGTGCCTGGCGTGTTCTCGTTTTTTTTGTGCCTGCCGTGTGCTTCCATATACCTGCCGTGTGCCTTCCATGTGTTTTTTTGTTTTATTTTGTTTTTTGCCTGCCGTGTGCTTCCCTTTTTTTTTTTTGTGCCTGCTGTGTGCTTCCATGTGCCTGCCGGGTTCTAACATGTGCCTGCCGTGTGCTTCTGTGTGCCTGCCATGTGCTGCTTTTTTTTCTGTGCCTGCCGTGTGCCTGCCATGTCCTTTTTTTTTTAATTCTTTTTTGTGCCTGCCGTGTGCTTCCATGTTTTTTTTTTTTTTTTTTTTTGTGCCTTCCGTGTGCTGTTTTTTTTTTGGTGCCTGCCGTGTGCTTCTTTTTTTGGGGGGGCCTGCCATGTGCTTCCATTTGCCTGCCGTGTGCTTCCATGTGCCTGCCGTGTGCTTCCGTTTGCTGCTTTTTTTTGTGCCTGCCGTATGCTTCCATGTGCCTGCCTTTTTTTTTTTTTTGTGCCTGCCGTGTGCTTCCATGTGCCTGCCATGTGCTGCAATGTGCATGTGACTGCAAACCGCTTTGAATCAGCATACATTCCGCACAATTCATTCATACAATTATCATGCAATCTTCGGAAAATTTGCATGGAATAGACATAGCATCTGCATGCAATCTACACACAAACACTGCCTTCAATCGACACTATTAACCTGCATTCTACATACAATATGCATGCTATCTGCCTACAGACTGCGGATAATGCTAGCTATCAACAATCTGTCCACAATCGCCCAGTAATCAATCTAAAATTTGCCTAAATTATGCCTGCCATGGACCTTTAAAAGATTGTTATTAGAAAATGCTGCTGCTTCCATAACTGTTATTGAAGTGCCACTAACTTGGTGTTTTTTTGTTTTTTTTAAAGTTTTTTTGTAGTCCAATTCAAGAACAAACATGTACCAGGAAGATCTTGAATTTGAGGAGCTTGATTATTCATCCGATTCTTTTGGAGAGGTAAGTTTTTGCTGAAAATAGAAAGGTTGCAGCAAACCAATGGTAATAAACAGAATACATTTTTTTTTTTTTTAGCAGGACTTTTAATCTGATAGCGAGGAAAATGATGAGGATTTCCCCGAAACTCGGCATTATTCGGCGGTATGTGTTGAAATATGTATAAAATTTTTTTTGTTTATTGTTTGAAACCGCAACTATGCATCAGTCCTGTACAATTTATTATTTCAATACATTATTTCATGTGTGTATATACATACACACACGTGTGTATATACATACACACGTGTGTGTGTGTATATACACACATGCGCGTGTGTATCTGTATATACATACACACGTAGGAACGAGTGTATGTGTATATACAGTCACACGTAGGAACGAGTGTATGTGTATATACAGTCACACTTAATTACGTGTGTACACACACATTATATTTAATATATATATATATATATATATATATATATATATATATATATATATATATATATATATACACACACAGACACACGCGTGTACGTGTTTAGGCATACACCGGTACGCACGCGTGTACGTGTTAATGCATACACACCCGTAAGTCAGTATATACATACAAACACGTACGTACATCTGTGTATATACATACAAATTCGTACGTACGTCTGTGTATGTATGCACATATACATACAGGAATCTGTGCCCTGCCTAATAAGGATGATCATGCCGCTTTCAGCAACACCATACAATTAAAAATGTACCCCTTCCTTTTTTCCTAAAACATTAAATACAGTATTCTTCATATTAATCCCTTCTTAGGTTCAACAACAACTGGCAGACTCGCTATATGCTCAGGCGGACATAAGCAGTCTCCAGTGTTTTCAAAACGATCCGCAGGGTGCACCAGAAGCGGGTGCTTCAGGATCCACTGAAGATCCCCATGGCAGGCTTGCCAACAAAGAGTGGTGTCACTGTGGGCAGTGCATTTGCATGCCCACAGTGGCGGAGTGTGTCTGTTGTCGAGAACACAAAGTAGTCCTACAGATGTTACCAGAAGCTTGCGTATGTGTTACACAACATCCGTTATTTGCTCAGTATGCGCTTGTGCGCGAAAACATAGAACACGCGATAAGACTATCTGCACTGGTCACCCAGAGACAGTACGACACCACAAACAATAGGTATTTATTACAATTTTATTGTACAACACACAAGACAATGCAAGTATAATTTTTAACAAAGGAAAAAGTTTATTTGAAAAGGAAAAAAGGTTAGTGAAAAAGGCAACATGGAAAAACATAAGATATCAATGCGTCTTTTTTTTTTGTTTTCATGTAGACTATTAAAATTTTTTTAATAAGTTTAGAAATATTAATATATTTCCTTTCGTTTTTTCTTAGGGTTATGCGTGTGGGCGCATATCGCTCTTATACAGCGTGGATACATGGATTCTTGGGGAAAAACAATAGAATCCCCATACCAGCGTGTGTGATTAAATCAATACGGACAGCTTACCCTGATCCGCAAGGAAATTACACTGGTTTCCAGTTCTACATGGACCCGACTGAAAGCAATTTGGATTTCCAGTTGAACTTGTAGGATGTTTTAATTTGTGCAATTTTGTATTCAGGCTTTACAGATTTTAAAATGTTAATACATTTTTTTGTGAAATATAGTGTGTGGTTTTTTTATTTGGAACGTCTCGACTATAATCACTAATCGTTCTATCATTATGTATATACATGACTACATATGCGTATGTTAGTGTGTATAATATATACACACACACAAACTGTGGGTTGTGAGTGTATGTATTTTGACACACATATATATCTGTATGCCTGTGTATCTGTCTGCCTCTCTCTATCTATCTGTCTGCCTCTCTCTATCTATCTGCCTCTCTCTATCTATCTGCCTCTCTCTATCTATCTGCCTCTCTCTATCTATCTGCCTCTCTCTATCTATCTGCCTCTCTCTATCTATCTGCCTCTCTCTATCTATCTGCCTCTCTCTATCTATCTGCCTCTCTCTATCTATCTGCCTCTCTCTATCTATCTGCCTCTCTCTATCTATCTGCCTCTCTCTATCTATCTGCCTCTCTCTATCTATCTGCCTCTCTCTATCTATCTGCCTCTCTCTATCTATCTGCCTCTCTCTATCTGTCTGCCTCTCTCTATCTATCTGCCTCTCTCTATCTGTCTGCCTCTCTCTATCTATCTGCCTCTCTCTATCTGTCTGCCTCTCTCTATCTATCTGCCTCTCTCTATCTATCTGTCTGCCTCTCTCTATCTGTCTGCCTCTCTCTATCTGTCTGCCTCTCTCTATCTATCTGCCTCTCTCTATCTATCTGCCTCTCTCTATCTGTCTGCCTCTCTCTATCTATCTGCCTCTCTCTATCTGTCTGCCTCTCTCTATCTATCTGCCTCTCTCTATCTGTCTGCCTCTCTCTATCTATCTGCCTCTCTCTATCTATCTGCCTCTCTCTATCTGTCTGCCTCTCTCTATCTATCTGTCTGCCTCTCTCTATCTATCTGTCTGCCTCTCTCTATCTGTCTGCCTCTCTCTATCTATCTGTCTGCCTCTCTCTCTCTCTATCTGTCTGCCTCTATCTGTTTTTCTGCCTGCCTGCCTGTGTATTCCTTTGCAGGTCTCTATAAGGGAGGAGGGAGCTGTCCAGTGCTGAACCTTTCCCCTGCACAGCGAGGCAAGGCTTCGTTATAGCAGGGAGCTGTCGAGTGCTGAAGTCTCAGCAGAAAGTACTGTAATAGCTGCAATGCACTCCCAACATCGATGGTGTGATGGAACAAATAGTTTTCTTCACCAAAATATGTGTGGGTATATATGCGTGTACACACATATATATAGTATACGCGTGTATGTCTATGTATGCATGTATGTAACATACCCACAGGTGTGTGTGTATGTGTGTAATACATACATATATGCATACGTCTGCGTGGGTGTGTATGAGAGAGATTATATATATAAATATATATATCTCCCAGACAGACGTAACCATGTACACATGTACGCTTGTACACTTGGACAAGTGGACACTTGGACAAGTGGACACGTGGACACTTGGACAAGGTGCGCGTGCGTATGTATTCGCAAACACATGCACCTACTTTGTAAGTCATGTTAGTACAATAACTTACATCAAAAAAAATTTGCAATGAGGTATTGGTTAATAAAATGACCAAATTAAGAATTTTTGTGCAAAAACATTTTATAAATATTATGGCTATACTTTTAAATACGAGTGTCATTAATTTGGTCATTTTACCGTAAGCCCGCAATCCACGACAAGGATCCTCATTCTCTTGCGAGACCAATCTAAAAAAATTAAAAATTCCCTAACTAAAAATTCTACCGTAAAGGACCGAATTTTTTACAAAATTTAAAAAATTAATAAAAAATGTAAAATTAGTTAGAAACACCCGTGGAAAAATGCATAGGATTTATGGGATAAGACCGGCAACATTTCACATTGTACCCGTTATACATTCTATACAAAAAAGACATTTTATGCAGATGATTGCAAAGAGTAAAAAGGGATGTTAATGCGATTAACAAAAGGGACTAGAGGGCATAGGAAATAAATAAGGATAAGTGACCAAAATGTTAAATAAATATCACTATACACTAGAGATGAGCGAACGTGTTCTTAACGAACACTTACGCACCCGGACACCGGCTTTACCGAGGACTTCAGTGTCCGCGCGTAAAGATTCGGGGGGCGCCGGGGGGCGGGGAGAGGCACGGCGGCGCGGGCGGCAGCAGCGGGGAACAGGGGGGAGCCCTCTCTCTCTCCCTCTCCCCCCCACTCCCCGCCGCACCCCCCCGCGCTGCCACGGCGACCCCCGAACTTTTTTCGCCCGAGCACGGAATTGCTCGCAAAGTTCGGTGTTCGGGCGAAAAGGGGCGGAGCCGAACACGTTCGCTCATCTTTACTATACACACATGGAAATAAGATTGCAACGCACATGTAAACTATACAAAAGACAAAGTAAGTAATAAAGAGACACAGATAAAAGAGACAGACGAACCGTTGAAAATTGTAGTTCACTTATTTACAATAGACAGACATGAAACAATGGTTGCACATGATACAAAAATATTACTAAATTTTTCGTTAAAGTTTGTTGGTTTTTTGTTTTTTTTTTTATACCCACCAAAATTTTTTCTTGATTACCTTGGAAATCGACTTTGAAATTTGTGAACCAATTCCTCTTCACTGGGTTTCACAACAGGTGCAATATTATGAGGGAATTCTGAGGATTTTGAATGCCAGGAGATGGACATCTCACCTTTGGCGAACATCACAATCTCACGAATTATGTCAAATACAAATGCAATGGACTTAGGCTCATAAAGAGCTTTCAAAATTCACTGCTTCCGTGCTTTTGAGTACTCCACTCGGTAACACTTCCGGTCCTCTATCCCGTCTTCTGATTGTGTTTTTCTGAGCTTTTGAATCCTACCTACGTTGTAATTGTGGTCTAGAACAGCAAGTTGCGTTCTAGCCACCATTCCGTCATAAAAAAAATGAATTCGTTTGGGCCTGTATTTCAATACACTTGCGTGAAAAATCTCCAAATCGCCAGTGTGACAAAAATTGGAAAGATGGCGGATGTCTTTCAGTAAACTTGTTTTCAGAACCACGGTTTTGAATTTGGTATGTGCTGTAGTGTTAGGGGCTAACCAAGCGGTGGTTGGTTCAAGAAGGGCGTGACTGCAGCGGTGATATTGGGCATTGTTCTCCCACTCGTGAACGTTGATAATGTGATTTGTTGCCGATTTCCATTTTTCTACCAGTAATTCGGGATTTTTTTGACTGGTATGCGAACACCACCACAGATGATTTTTGAGGCTCGATATCCACGGGGAAATGGTTGCGCAGTGTGTGCTTTTGGAAGCCACAAGCAACTGCTTGCCGACAGCTTTGGCCACATGCCAGACATCAAATTCATGCATAATTTCTGGGAATTCCTGGCGCATTACCTTACGTATGGAGACATGCCGATTAGTTGTGACTATTTGAATGTTTAATTCATCGGCGATCAATTCAATTAGTGTTTTCTGGAATGCAGTGGTTTCGAGCGAAACTGACGAAGCAGGTGGAACAAGTTGTTCCAACGTGAAGCCCACAATTTTTTTTGCTCTTCAACTCCAAAAAAGTATAAACGGTGTACTTTGCTGAAAAACCCAGGCTATCGGATTGCCCATCGCCAGCTAAATACAAGGGTGTTGATTTCATTTCTGCTATTAGATTTGCCCTCTGCTGCATCCAATGATTATCTATCACTGAGAATAATAAGTGATGTTGGTGGCGGTAGAAAGTGGTTTTTGAGATTCCTTGAAGTTTCAGAATATGTAGCATATTACTAACTTTTGCAAAATTAGATCTGCTAAGAAGGACACTGGAAGCAAGTAAAATGTTCCCCGCCGGGCAATTGTGGATGAGTGGTTGGCTTCGCCACAAGTTGCAGGTGTAGCCTCTTTCACAGAAAGATTTCACAATTACCATTGATCCCTTTGGGAAAATCTTGACATGAGTTAGTTTAAGAAAGCATTGATTTCGGTAAGGGCAAGGGATCATTGAAAATAAACCCATCAAGGAGCTTTTGAAAACTATGTACTTTTCTTCAGCGGATGGGTCCATCTCTGTTGGAGCTAAGGTTACAAATTCTGGTAAGGGGTAGCTCAAGGGGTTATTGGAATCAGAAGGAATGGCAAAATCCTCACTACCGGAACTCTCCGATGCTTGCGATGCTTTGAATGTCGAGTCGTTTTGATCATCAGAAAAAACACTTGAAAGGCTTTCCTCAAAAGTAGAAGCAATATTGCAACTTGAGGGTTGCATATTGATTCTATCGGCCTCATTGGCTGTTTTGGATATTGGGCTCTCTTCTGGTATCTCTTGGAAGGCAGTATTACCCATATTGGTTTTTAATGGTGTAGAAGAGCACGGAGTGCCCTGTGGGATTTTAAATGAAATTGGATTCCGGTGTGGACTGGCTTCTACTTCATTGCATTGGATGCCAATGCTTCTTGACTGGAGTTGTGTCCTGTGTTGCGATTTATTTGCCGCTGCTTGACAGGCCTTGCATTTACCCCTCCCTGCATTGCTTGCTTCGTTGTCGGTTTCTCTTTGCTCAAATTGTCTTTTGAAATTGACAATTACCTTTGCATCTACTGTACAACCTTCACTGATTACTGTCATAGGAATTTCTAGCTGTGTTTCATCACCTTGTAGATACACGTCGACTGTCATTTCTTGAACCGCGCTAGGTGCAACCAGGGTAGATTCTTCGTGCGAAGTCTCTTCCCTCGAAGTTTCTGTGGCTGAACTTTCTGGCTGCTGCGTCTCCCCAATTCTTCTGCGTTTTCTTGAAGGTTCACCTTTCTTCGCTAACCGGGTCTCAATTTCCAACGCTGTTGGGAATATACTTGGCACAGCATTGGGCTTCAATTTTTTACGGTCGCCGACTGTTATGTAGCAATCCTCCAAGAAATGTTTGCTGCACAAACGATAACTGTAAGAATCTTTTTTTGGGGAAATCTTAGTAAGCCACTCTTCAACGTCAACAAAGATGTGAGGAGCCTGCTGTAGCCAAAGTCTTGTTTTTTCGATATTCGTTGGAAAGACATGAAGACAAGCACTTTCGCCTCCCTTCTTCCAGGATGTAGTGCAAGTTGGAACCACGCAGCTAGGCATTGTGATTTTGTGTTTTAAAGTGACTGATCTGCTGTGTGTGGGAAAGAAAATGTGGTGCAAATACTCACCCTCCTGCAGTAACTTCGGAAGAATATCACGAGTCCAAACCCAGGAATCTCCAATGGCCACCGATGCGCTCCGACGTATACGCTCTGCATTTTAAAGACAAGAAGGTGTAGATCAACAGAGATGCTAAGCTACAACAACCAACCCACCCACCCACAGATACAGACCAACAGACACATCCATCCATCTGCACATACACATACATACATGCATGCATCCATCCCTATACACACACACACAACCACACACACATCCGCCCATGCGGCCCCATCCATGCATCCACACAGACTTATGCACGCATCATCACGTACAAACACATCCGCCCTTGCGGCCTCATCCCAACGCCCATGCGGCCCCATCCATGCATCCACACAGACTTATGCACGCATCATCACGTACAAACACATCCGCCCATGCGGCCTACACACATCCACCCATGCGGCCCCATCCATGCATCCACACAGACTTATGCATGCATGCATCATCACGTACAAACACATCCGCCCATGCGGCCCCATCCATGCATCCACACAGACTTATGCACGCATCATCACGTACAAACACATCCGCCCATGCGGCCTACACACATCCGCCCATGCGGCCCCATCCATGCATCCACACAGACTTATGCACGCATCATCACGTACAAACACATCCGCCCATGCGGCCTACACACATCCGCCCATGCGGCCCCATCCATGCATCCACACAGACTTATGCACCCATCATCACGTACAAACACATCCGCCCTTGCGGCCTCATCCCAACGCTCATGCGGCCTGCACACATCCATGCATGCATTCATTCATTCATTAATTCAGCCTCATCCATCCATGCATCCGCACGCACTTATGCACACATATCCAGCCATGCATTTATTCATGCACCCCAGACACCTCACCCCCCCACCCCCCAGCGCCCACAGCACCCCAGACACCTCACCCCCCCCCCCCCCCCAGCGCCCACAGCATCACAGACACCTCACTTACCCAGGCAGCTGCACGGCTTGGATTGTGTTCGTCCCGGCTGGCGGCTGCTGGTCCCGTGTGGCTCCCGGCTGCTGGTCCCGTGTGGCTCCTGGCTGCTGGTCGGTTGTCCCGGCTGGCTGCTCCTGGATAGTCCCGGCTGGCTGCTCCTAGATGGTCCCGTCTGGCTGCTCCTGGATGGTCCCATCTGGCTGCTGCTGATTCGGGGTGAAAGGCTAGACTGCTCCTTCACCCGTGTTTAAAGGGACGCCGGGAACTGAATAGCCGCCCCTGCGCGCTCCCGTGCAGTGATAGCTCGTCTGCGCATGCGCAGATGAGCTGTATCGCGTGGGCACGCTGGAGAGGCTCGTTCACAGAGGGAAGAGAAGAGACTGCGCAAGCACGTCTAAAACGGACTGGTGAGGAAGAAATTAGACGGCACCATGGCGACGGGGACACAGAGACAGCGCGAGGACGGAGACAAGTAAGTGAATAACTTCTGTATGGCTCATATTTAATGCACAATGTATATTACAAAGTGCATTAATATGGCCATACAGAAGTGCTTACCCCCACTTGCTTTCGCGGGACAACCCCTTTAAATGCTTTATGCAGGGCTCTTAAAAATGTACATCCTGCTTGTACCCAGCAAGATAATCATTATGTTATATGAGTAATGTATGGAGGGGGCAATATACATTAAAAGGAGCTTGGATAAACAAACAAAGGCTTCAGCCAAAAAAATAATAATGAACCCACAAAAGATAATTGGTTCACCAGCAGACGGTCTTTCAGAATGTTTGCACAAAACATAATCAATGTTAATACTTTTGATGGGTACATAATTTAGTTTTATGCTTTCTTTAGAATTTAGCATTTTGAAGGACTTGTGTACAAGGTAGAGCTGTAAGCACTGTGTGCTGCCTTATGGTGCCTCCATAAGCTGCCATATCAAGGATATTTTCTGCCGAGAAGCAATGGAGCATAATCACTCAGACTAGCATTTCATATGCTGATCTAAGTACTGCTGTTCACCGTGATCGATCAGATTTTTGCCAAATTGGATTGGGACTCTTGCAGCCTCTGGTACGGCAAGCTCCTGGGTACATTCATGACTACACAGGTGTCCACAGGAATTCTGAGCCTAAAGTTGGTCTTCTCAGTTTTTTTTGGATAGGACGTGATGCGGTTTCTATTCATACTTGTATCCCACATGATGTGGCTATGTTGGCTTAACAGTATCATTTGAGACATTACAGCAATTATATGATTGATCTACAAGAATTTATCACAGAGGCCATGCTGATAAGTCTTTGGCTTTACCCAGAAAGAAACAAGATAGGAAGATGAAACTTTACATTTATTCCACATACTCTCCACTGATATCAACACTCTTCTTACATCGGTATTCCAAGTTCTGTAAGCCTTGCGAAAAGAAGGATTTCGGTTGTGCCTCAAACCAGTCATCCGTACCAGCCATGGTATCAGAATTGGTGTGAATTTTGGTACTCTTGAGGTGTTTCTTCAGGTTTGAAAACAGATGAGAGTTGGAGGGAGTTAGATCTGGTTAATAAGGTGGGTGGTCAACCAGCTGGAAGCCTAGCTCCACCAGTTTTGCCGTGGTTGCTTGTGCAGTGTGAGCAGAGGCGTTGTCTTGCAGGAACAAGATTCCTTTGGACAGCTTGCCATGCCTTTTGGCCTTCAGAGCTGCCTTCAATTGGTCCAAAAGTTCAATGTAATACCTTGAATTGATGGTGGAACCATTTTGAAGGTAGTCCACTAGTAGCACGCCCTCCTTATCTCAGAACACAGAAGCCATCACCTTAGTGACTGATTTTTGCACCCTGAACTTCTTTGGGCGAGGAGAACCACTGTGCCTCTACTCTATTGACTGCTCCTTGGTTTCAGGGTCATACAAATAAATCCAGGTCTCATCCATAGTGACCAGTCGATCCAAGAAGTTCTTATCAGTCTGGAAACGCTGACAAATGGACTGGGAAGTTTTCACTCGCATGCTTTTCTGATCTTTTGTCAAACATTTGGGGACCCACTTTGCAGATAGCTTCTTCATGTTCAAATGTTCATGGATAATGACACAAACACGTTCACGAGAAATCCCCATGATGTCTGCTATTCCTTTAGCTGAAATTCTCTGATTCTCCAGTATGAGGTTGTGCACAGCATCGACGATCTCCAGGACAACAACCTCTCTCGGTCGTCCAGGACGTACCTCATTATTGGTGCTGAAGTCGCCCGTTTTATATTTGGCAACCCAGTTCTTAACTGTAGAATATGAACGGCATTGATCCCCAAATGTCTGTGACATATCACCATGAATATCATTTACGGACTTTCCTTGCAGAAACAAGAATTTTATCACTCCTCTGCTCTCATTTGCTGTGAATATCACCTTAGACTCCACCATTTTGTTTTCCCGACTGCCTAGATCACTGTTGCCATAAGCTACAAACAAAAAATTTTGAAAACATATATTAGACATATAAGGCTTTCATGTGATGTAACATTCGTTACCATAGAAACAAAAAAAGAACACAAAGCCAAAGACTTATCAGCACCCCCTCGTATCAGTTCTGTCTGGTAAACGGGGCTTTGAATACCCCGCCTCCAACAAAGCGAGCACTGTGATAGGATCGAACGCCGGCTATGACTGGCTGGCGCACGATCCAATCACAGCGCTCGCTTTGCTGGAGGAAGGGTATTTAAAGCCCCGTCACCAGAAAGAAATTATATAACATCAGAATGTGCCTCAAGCAATTATATGTATATAAATAAAAGTGGAAGGTGAATATGTAACTCACCTGGTGCTCGAAAGGTTAATTCATCTCACTGGGAGAACCCTCCGGCACCTGTTGTCCAAGTCGGCTTTAGGAAGTTTCTTTTTCTGTCCACTTTCTCCTTGGTGGGGAAGAGGCGTCCAGGGTAACACAGGCTTTTGCTCTCAGGCAAAGCCAGTTCAGGAATATCACTATATACTATTTAAAACCTACCCGCGCCATTATGAACTACGAAACTTCTATTGATAAAATCTTTTATTCCGCTACGTGTTTCAGAACTATTATTGTGACTTTGTGAAGTTTAATACATTGTTACACAGTTACATCTTCCGCCTTCCAATTCATGACGTAATGGATGTGGGAGGGATTCCCCTCTTTCTAACGTGAATCATCACCCGATTTAGTTTGGACCGCAAGGTGCGTCTCAATTTCTCTATCAACTTTATTGACCATCCTGTGATCTCAACAGGATTTATCTAAGTGCTCCGCCCTCAGTCATACACTGGAGATAGAATTCTTTTCATCATTATTATAAATTCATTCTTAAAACCTTTCCCTAAAACCATCTACCAGTATAATACTGTATAGATAAAATGTTGTTAACCAATTATATCTCATTTAAAAATATTTTGTACACAAACATTATAAAATATGCATATGCATATTAGAAAAGCCTGTTAATAACCAGTGCCATCATAATCATAAATTAAGGATCATATTTAAAATATGTTACAATTAGAGATGAGCGAACGTACTCGTCTGATGCTCGGGCGAATATTAGGGTGTTCGGGATGCTCGTTACTCTTAACGAGTACCACGCGATGTTCGGGTTACTTTCAGTTTCCTCTCTGAGACGTTAGAGCGCTTTTCTGGCCAATTGAATTTCTGGCCCTGTGACGTTCAAGCCCTATACCACCCCCCTGCAGTGAGTGGCTGGGGAGATCAGATGTCACCCGAGTATAAAAGTCGGCCCCTCCCGCGGCTCGCCTCAGATGCCTTGTGACTGAGTTAGCTGAGGGAAAGTGCTGCTGCTGGTGCTGCTGTAGGGAGAGTGTTAGGACGGAGTGTAGGCTTCAAGAACCCCAACGGTCCTTCTCAGTGCCACATCTATCCGTGTGCAGTACTGTGGAGGGTGCTGTTAGCAGTGTTGCACAATTTTTTTTTTTTCAAAATCGGCTGTCTGCAGAGCATTGCGCCCTGCAGTAATAGTCCAGGGACAGAAGTGGTGGTTAGGCAGGGAGAGTGTTAGGAGTGAGTGTAGGCTTCAAGAACCCCAACGGTCCTTCTTAGGGCCACATTTAACCGTGTGCAGTACTGTGCAGGCTGCTGTTAGCAGTGTTGCATTTTTTTTTTTTCAAAATCGGCTGTGCAGAGCATTGCGCCCTGCAGTAATACTACAGGGAGAGAATTGTGTAGGCAGGGCCAGAAGACATATATTATCTGATTGAATATAGTCAGTGGGCCTTTTCTTTTAAAAAAAAGGGAAAAATTGTATGTGCCCTGCCTCTGTCAGTCCTCAGCGTTCTGTGTACGTGTGTGGTGGGTGGAGATAGTAAAAAATGCATACGCAGCCAGCTACGTTTAACAGCAGGCTTGCGCCAATTTATTTCCTGCCTTCCTGGGAAAAATCACCGCTCTGCTGCACTTCATATAACTGCATTTCTGTGGAACAGATTTCTTATCTGATTGAATATAGTCAGTGGGCCTTTTCTTTAAAAAAAAAAAGGGAAAAATTCTATGTGCCCTGCCTCTGTCAGTCCTCAGCGTTCTGGGTACGTGTGTGGTGGGTGCAGAACGTTAACAAAAAACATACGCAGCCAGCTACGTTTAACAGCAGGCTTGCGCCAATTTCTTTCCTGCCTGGGAAATCAAATCACTGGTAATACACCATGCTGAGGGGTAGGGGTAGGCCTATAGGATGTGGACGCGGGCGAGGACGCGGAGGCCCAAGTCAGGGTGTGGGCACAGGCCGAGCCACTGCGGTGGCCAGGGGTAGAGGCAGGGCCAGACCGAATAATCCACCAACTGGTTCCCAAAGCGCCCTCTCGCGCCATGCCACCCTGCAGAGGTCAAGGTGCTCTACGGTGTGGCAGTTTTTCACAGAGACGCCTGACGACCGACGAACAGTGGTGTGCAACCTTTGTCGCGCCAAGATCAGCTGGGGAGGCACCACCACCAGCATGCGCAGGCATATGATGGCCAAGCACCCCACAAGGTGTGACGAAGGCCGTTCACCGCCTCCGGTTTGCACTACTGCCTCTCCCCCTGTGCCCCAACCTGCCACTGAGATCCAACCCCCCTCTGAGGACACAGGCAGTACCGTCTCCTGGCCTGCACCCACACCCTCACCTCCGCTGTCCTCGGCCCCATCCAGCAATGTCTCTCAGCGTATCGTCCAGACGTCGCTAGCGCCGCAGTTTGAGTGCAAGCGCAAGTACGACGCCACGCACACGCACGCTCAAGCGTTAAACGTGCACATTGCAAAATTGATCAGCCTAGAGATGCTGCCGTATAGGCTTGTGGAAACGGAGGCTTTCAAAAGCATGATGGCGGCGGCGGCCCCGCGCTACTCGGTTCCCAGTCGCCACTACTTTTCCCGATGTGCCGTCCCAGCCCTGCACGACCACGTCTCCCGCAACATTGTACGCACCCTCACCAACGCGGTTACTGCCAAGGTCCACTTAACAACAGACACGTGGACAAGCACAGGCGGGCAGGGCCACTATATCTCCCTGACGGCACATTGGGTGAATTTAGTGGAGGCTGGGACAAAGTCAGAGCCTGGGACAGCTCACGTCCTACCCACCCCCCGAATTGCGTGCCCCAGCTCGGTGGTGGTATCTGCGGGGTTGTATGCTTCCTCCACTAAACCCTCCTCCTCCTCCTCCTACGCAACCTCTGTCTCGCAATCAAGATGTGTCAGCAGCAGCACGTCGCCAGCAGTCGGTGTCACGCGGCGTGCCAGCACAGCGGTGGGCAAGCGTCAGCAGGCCGTGCTGAAACTACTCAGCTTAGGAGAGAAGAGGCACACGGCCCACGAACTGCTGCAGGGTCTGACAGAGCAGACCGACCGCTGGCTTGCGCCGCTGAGCCTCCAACCGGGCATGGTCGTGTGTGACAACGGCCGTAACCTGGTGGCGGCTGTGCAGCTCGGCAGCCTCACGCACGTGCCATGCCTGGCCCATGTGTTTAATTTGGTGGTTCAGCGCTTTCTGAAAAGCTACCCCCACTTGTCATACCTGCTCGGAAAGGTGGGCCAGCTCTGCGCACATTTCCGCAAATCCCACACGCACGCTGCCACCTGCGGACCCTGCAACATCGGTTTAATCTGCCAGTGCACCGACTGCTGTGCGACGTGCCCACACAGTGGAACTCTACGCTCCACATGTTGGCCAGACTCTATGAGCAGCGTAGAGCTATAGTGGAATACCAACTCCAACTTGCGCGGCGCAGTGGGAGTCAGCCTCCTCAATTATTTACAGAAGAGTGGGCCTGGTTGGCAGCCATCTGCCAGGTCCTTGTAAAATTTGAGGAGTCTACCCAGATGGTGAGCGGGGATGCTGCAATCATTAGCGTCACCATTTCTCTGCTATGCCTCTTGAGAAGTTCTCTGCAAAGCATAAAGGCAGACGCTTTGGAATCAGAAACGGAGGCAGGGGAAGACAGTATGTCGCTGGATAGTCAGAGCAACCTCATGTCTATATCTCAGCGCGTTGAGGAGGAGGGGGAGGAGCATGAGGAGGAGGGGGAAGAGACAGCTTGGCCCACTGCTGAGGGACTGGGGGGACGCCCCACTCTTCCCGCTCCCTTCCAATAAAACACGTGACCACTTCTTAGTAACAAAACTTCTTTATTAACAAAACTTCTTTATTAGACATCTATATATCACTCTATGCTGGCATAAATTATGTGGGAAGGCCACAGCTTATTTATTATTAATATATAACATCAACTTATTTCCTTCTTTCCATGCCTATCGCCTATTCTTAACTTCTAATGCTCTAAACCTTTCGAGGCGTGAGAAAGCCCGTTACGGCCTGTACGCACCCTCAATCTTCCAGCTGGCATGGAAATACCGCTAAACCGCCACGAAGGATGCAGCCTGCCTACGCTGCCATCCGCCCCCCACATGCCAGCGTCAGCGCCGCCTCAACCCCGTCCTGCAACCCCGATAAGAATGTGTCCATGCCTATGTCGCTTAAATGGACACCATCCTTCCTCCACATCCCTGGCACCTTCTTCTCCAACTCCCAATGCCTAATGGCTACCCCTCCTATAGCCTTAACAAACTTTGAAATTTTAAAATTCACATTTTTTCTGACCCTGTCAATCGCCTCCACATCCCTTGCTTCCTTCCACACTCTCCTAGCGATTATGTCGGACCATACTATAACAGTCTCCTCAAAACATTTTTTAAACCTCAGCATATCCTCCTTCATGAGGGCGACTAACTCCGCTACCTTCACCCTCCCCAGATCATTACCGCCTGCATGAATTACTAGGATTACTTTTCCTTAAGATCATCTGCTGATACACAATACCTCGTGCAGCAGCCTGGCCCATTGTAAACCTCTTATCCCGTGCCATTTCACCTGGACCTCTTTCAGGCCCAGGTTCCTGCCAATGGGCCGGGTCCCCGCTCTTTTCTCTGCCCAATGAATGAAAGAGTGGCCCACCACCCAAACTGTCCACTCCGAACCTGCAAAACAAACACATAACGGCACACCACAATGTAACTTTAACTATAAAACTCTCAAATTTGGTCGGACGTACGCCCTGTACGCCTCCGACCTCCAGCGTCCAACCCGCTTCACCTCGTCTCCTCTTAATCCGCAAGCGAACGCCGACGTTGCTGCGCCAATCCTGAATGAATGCGTGCCAAACTCGCTGGGTTCGAAACCTAATCTCTTCAAGCATGAGCGCATGACCGCCCCAAATTGGAACTTGGTTAGTGGGGCGCCTGAAGCATGCGCCAACAGTTGTCCTTTTCCGCTGTGTTGCGACAAAAACTGTTTCAGCAACGCCACAGGACACGCAGCTGTCCCCAACGCCGCCAAGCGCAGCCACTCGCCTGCGCCATACACATTAGTCTTGGACTTTTTGATGCATAACTTTATATCATCTGTACTGCACAGCACATCCTCGAAACGCAACCCCCCCAGCTTCCTACAGCTGGGAGCCACTATTTCGCTCAGTCTCAATGCTGCGAAAAACGCTAACGAAAACGCAACACGAAAGAGCAGCACCTCGCTTTCGTCTTTGCACACTGCTCCCAAAACGTTCAGCATTGCATTTAGCAATTCAAATGTTATCGGCCGCCTGTCGTCTCTTGACGACCTTTCTTTTTTCCAACCTTTAAGTATCTGTCCGAAGACAAAATCCTTTGTCACATCGCGCCGTCCGTGCAGGCGCAACAAAAACGCAATGGCCGATAAGTGCTTGCGCGCCGAGCTCGCCGATGCGCCCCGACGCCGCAGCTCCGCCATAATGTCTAACGTCACCGCTCTCGCCCGCGCTCCATCAGGGAATTGTCCCCCTGCTGCCATCAACCATGTTTTCCATATTGCATATATATATCGCTTCCACGTCGATTCCGCAACGGAGTTGCGAATCAGAGTCGTGAGCTCTCTTCTACTATCTCTCATAAGATCGCCGGGCAACATGTCCCTTTGACATCCGCTGTCGGGTGGAGTTCCCTGAATCTCTCCATCTGGAAACGAGAAAGAGCGTCAGCCGTGTTATTGTTTACTCCGGGTACGTGTCTCGCCTTCAGCTTCATATTATTTTGCAGGCATCTCAAGACCAAATGGCGTAAAACTGCCAAAACCAAGGGAGATCTGGATGTCTGCTTGTTCACCGCTGTCACTACAGCCTGGTTATCCGACCAGAAGCAGATATTCCTGTTTTCCAAAACCGGCCCCCAGATCTCCACCGCCACCATTAGCGGAAAAATCTCCAGCAGTGTTATGTTCTTCACCCACCGTCTTTCGAACCATTCTCTGGGCCATGGTGCACTGCACCAACTGTCCTCCAAAATTACACCAAAACCACAGGAGCCCGATGCATCCGACATCAGTCCCAGCTCCTCGTTTGCAACTTCCGCAGTTTCACAAATCACCTGACCATTGAACGTTTGAAGAAAGACTTGCATGTGTGCAAGTCCTCCTTCATACCCTTTGTCACTCTGACGAAGTGGTGTTTCTCTTTTATCCCGACTGTCGCCAATGACAGCCGCCTTGCAAACTGGCGGCCCATCGGAATGACCCGACACGCAAAATTTAACAAGCCTATAATTACTTGGAGCTGGTGCAGTGTAACTTTTTTAGAACTGCCAGCCAACTTAACTTCTTGCCGCAACCGCGCTACTTTCTCGTCCGGTAAACGAAATACCATTGCCATGGTATCGATTTCAATGCCTAAAAATGTAAGACATGTCACCGGACCGACCGTTTTCTCGCGTGACAGCGGTACTCCCGCTTATTCCCATCAGATCCTGAAATTATGCCAATAACAACCCGCATACCTCTGAATCTGATGGCCCGACGAAAAGGAAATCATCCAGATAATGTAACACCGATCGGATGCCCGTCTCGTATCGAAGCATCCAGTCCAGAAATAAACTGAACGCTTCAAAGTAATAACAAGAGATGGAACACCCCATCGGTAAGCACATATCCACAAAATATAAGCCGTCCAGGCGGCAGCCCAACAAGTGAAAGCAATCTGGATGCACCGGTAATAGTCGAAAAGCGGACTCGATATCAGCTTTTGCCAACAGAGCCCCCTTTCCGGCCAGTCGTACTAGGCAGACAGCCCTATCGAAGGAAGTATATGATACGGCTGTTTGCTCCTTGGAAATCCCGTCGTTGACTGACTCGCCCGTCGGGTAGGATAAGTGATGGATAAGCCGGAACTTACCCGTTTCCTTTTTTGGTACCAAGCCCAAAGGTGAAACGCGTAAGTTCTCGAATGGCGGTTCCTGAAAAGGCCCCGCCATCCGACCCAGTTCTACCTCCTTTAGCAGCTTCTCCATCACCATCTCTTTATTGTCTTACGCCGATTTTAAATTGCGACTAAGCGTTAACGCCGAACACGGTTGATGCGGAATGACGAAACCCGTGTTAAAACCTTCTTTAAGAAGGTTTGCTTCCCTTATCCTGTGGTACTTGCCTAACCACTCCTCCAGGAACAGCGCGTTCACTGGCGTTGCCCCCGGGCGACGCTGTGGCCGCGGGCAAGTTTTGCTTTTGTCTCCGAAAACAATGTACCGCTGCATGCGCACCGCCGCAAAAGGAGCACTCGTGCCGGAACTTACATGCTGCAAGAAACCGACAGTTACCCTCATTGAATGCCCAGCAGGAACCCGAGGGCTTATGTGCCACGGGTGCCTGCTGTCCACCAGTTACCGCGTTATTGCTCTGAAAAAGGGGCTTCGCCGGCTTTTGCGCCGGGATCAACTGGATCCAAGCATCCATCGCTTTTGTCGCCCAACTCACGTTACTCATTCCCGAAATCCGTCAACGAAAATCTTCGTCATAGCGCCACCATGCTGCACCGCCGTGCAGCTTGTAAGCGCTATGAATAGTGTTAATATATACCAGTAGCTCCGGGCCTTTTCCCGGCTGGTACTGGCATATAACGTGAGCCAGGGTCAACATGGCTTGTAGCCAATTGCTAAATGTTTTAGCTATTTTGGGCTTCTTGTCCCGTTCAGCGAAGCGCTCCTTATCAACCGACACATGCTCCACCGATAGGAGCGACCAAATGTCCACGTATATTCCACTTTTGATTTTCTCAATTGTGTCCTCCGCGAGGCCCACCCCCAGCGGGGCCACGCCACAAAATAGAGAATCTGAAAAACGTAGACCATCTTTTACCGACTCTTCGCTTTTCCCGGTCGCCACCGCTGGCGAACACCCGGTAGCGTGAGCCACATCACCAACCACGGGTGAGTCTCGTCTCCCCGGGTTAACACACGACACCGTTCCTTTACCTTTATCAAACTCATTCACCAGCGCTCTCAGCGCTACCATAAAATTATTCACGTTATTGGGCGACGAATCACCCCACACTCTATCACATTGGGACTCACCCTCCAATTCGTCCTCCGGCCCTGCCGAGGGGAAAGACGGGTGACTCGGTCCCGGTTGGCTCCTTTCCGGACTCGCCACCGCGTGTCGTACCCTGTCCCTATTACGGGAGACACCACGGGGTAGCATGCTATAGCCATAGGACGCCCTGGAGGCTGCGGCCCGTTCGCCCTGCCTTTCGGTACGTGAGGCCCCCCTCTCATCTGTGGAGGAAGCCGGTGAACATGGTAACGCCTGCTGCGAAGCCCAAACCGAAGTCCCATAGCCGCTGCGCCTACCGCTCCTGTCCACCGCTTCCGAACGCCTGTACCCTCTGGCGAAATGGGGCGCCTCCCGACGTGTACAAGGCTCACCAGACTCCGATGACGAGCTATCTATCCTTGCTTCGCTGCGCCAGCTTCCTCGCGCCATGCTGCCAACCCCCTGCCTGCCGCCTAACCCCCCCTCCGTCCCGCTACCGACCCCTTGACTACCGGGCAGGTAGCTTCCCCCCCCCCCCTTTACCCTTCCTCTGTCTCACCTGTCCGCTTTGCTCCACCCCGTAAGCCCCTTGCCGGCCTGAAGTGCCTTCGACTGCTTGTGCTCGACTGTCCTTCGCAAAAGGGAAAGAACCCCGGGGCGACATGTGACCGCTGCTCGCTGCCCCTCCTCCTCCTCCCTCCTTCCTTCGTACCCCGTAAGCCCCTTGCCGGCCTGAGGCGTCTTTATAATATATCCCGCTGCCCCTCATATTAGGGCATGAGCCCTGGGGCGACAAGGGGGCCATACTGCCTAATAGTACTCCCCCCCCCTTCCCCCCCTCTGTTTTCCCGCCCTGCGCCTCTTCCTTCTCATCCCCCCCCCCTCCCCCTTGTACTGCGCTCGCGCTGCTGTGGCCGCTTGCGCTGTTTCCAGCCTCGCTGCCACCGCTGGCGCTCATCTCCCTCCGCTCGGGAGTCCCGGCGCCGGTACTTCTTCCGGCCCGCGGATCCATCCGCCCGCCGCCGCCACGGCGCGCAGGCCGTCCCCCTTCTCTCTCCGCCTGACGCTGGACAGCCGCGGGGCAACCCCTTCCCACTCTGGACTTACCCGCTCCTGATGCCGCTGCTGAAGTCCCGGTAAGTCCCTCGGGGGTTTCTTCTATTCTTCCGGCGCTTCTTCCGGTCGCGCCCATGTTGTTTCCCGCCGCGGCTCGCTGCGGCCGCGCTCCGCCACCGATACTTGAACGCGCAGGTCTCGGGCTTGCGTTCTGGCCCCCCTTCTTCACGGCTGGGCTCGGGCTCAGCCTGGTAGGGGGAATCCTCCTTCTCTGGGGTCTTCCGCGGGGCGCACTGTAAGCCATCTGCGCCGGCTGTTCTTCTCCTGCCCCGGCTTCTCCCGACGGCGTGGCTCCGAACTCCGCGGCCATCCTCATCAGCCACTCAGGTCCCTGGCTGGCAACAGCTTCCTTGATCTGCAGAACAAGCTGGTCCATGTTTTCTCTCTTTTAATCTTCTGCCTTCCTTCACACGTCTTCCTTCTTCTCTTACTCCACGTGGAATGGCACACTACTCCTTCTCCTTCTCTCTTCTTCCTGCATTAACTCCTCCCACCTCCTCTGGTCGCTTAACCCTTTCCTGTCCTAATCTCCCACCCCCCAGTCCCTCGCTCCTACGCTACCTGCTTTGTAGCTATCTAGGGGACAGATGCAGCTTGCCTGTCATCCTTTCAGCGTGTATGGCCTGAGGAGGAGGAGGAGGAGGAGGATCCTGAAAGTGATCTTCTGAGTGAGGACAGCCATGTGTTGCGTACAGGTACCCTGGCACAAATGGCTGACTTCATATTAGGATGCCTTTCTCGTGACCCTCGCGTTACACGCATTCTGGCCACTACGGACTACTGGGTGTAAACACTGCTCGATCCACGGTATAAGGAGAGCCTTTGCACTCTCATTCCCGAAGAGGAAAGGGGTTCGAGAATGATGCTATACCACAGGGCACTGGTGGACAAACTGATGGTAAACTTCCCATCCGCATTTTCGCGGCCCAGGTAGCAGGGGAGGCGCAGAGATCAGGCAGCATGTACAGCGCAGGCAGGGGAACACTCTCTAAGGCCTTTGACAGCTTTATGGCTCCCCAGCAAGACTGTGTCACCGGTCCCCAGTCGGCGGGAGCACTGTAAAAGGATGGTGAGGGAGTACGTAGCCGATTGCACGACCGTTCTCGGTGACGCCTCTGCCCCCTACAACTACTGGGTGTTGAAGCTGGACACGTGGCCTGAACTCGCGCTGTATGCCCTGGAGGTGCTTGCTTGTCCTGCGGCTAGCGTCTTGTCAGAGAGTGTGTTTAGTGTGGCTGGGGGAATCATCACGGATAAGCGTACCCACCTGTCAACCGACAGTGCTGACAGGCTTACACTCATCAAGATGAACAAAGCCTGGATTTCCCCAGACTTCTCTTCTCCACCAGCGGACAGCAGCGATACCTAAGCAATACGTAGGCTGCACCCGCGGATGGAAGCATTGTTCTCTATCACCATCCAAAACGGGGACCTTTTCGCTTCATCTATCTGTGTATTCTATTCATCCTCCTCCTCCTGCTCCTCCTCCTGAAACCTCACATAATCACGCCGAACGGGAAATTTTTCTTAGGCCCACAAGGCTCAGTCATGTAATTTTTCTAAACAATTTTTATACGTTTCAATGCTCATTAAAGCGTTGAAACTTTCACCTGAACCAATTTTTATTTTAACTGGGCTGCCTCCAGGCCTAGTTACAAATTAAGCCACATTAACCAAAGCGATTAATGGGTTTCACCTGCCCTCTTGGTTGGGCATGGGCAATTTTTCAGAGGTACATTAGTACTGTTGATACAGCAATTTTTGTGGGCCCTCGCCTACAGTGTAATCAAATTAATTTTTAGCCCACCTGCATTAAAGCTGACATTACCTCAGCTGTGCTGGGCACTGCAATGGGATATATTTATGTACCGCCAGTGGGTTCCAGGGAACCACCCATGCTGTCGGTCCACACGGAGTTGTAACTGCATGTGTCCACTTCTAAAGAACCCCAGTCTGACTGGGGCATGCAGTGTGGGCCGAAGCCCACCTGCATTAAGCACGACATTACTACCTCAGCTGTGTTGGGCAATGCAATGGGATATTTTTGTATGTACCGCCGGTGGCTTCCTGGCACCCACCCATGCTGTCGGTCCACAGGGAGTTGTAAATGCATCTGTTTCCACTTCTAAAGAACCCCAGTCTGACTGGGGCATGTAGTGTGGGCCGAAGCCCACCTGCATTAAGCACAACATTACTACCTCAGCTGTGTTGGGCAATGCAATGGGATATTTGTATGTACCGCCGATGGGTTCCTGGCACCCACCCATGCTGTGGGTCCACACGGAGTTGTAACTGCATGTGTCCACTTCTAAAGAACCCCAGTCTGACTGGGGCATGCAGTGTGGGCCGAAGCCCACCTGCATTAAGCACGACATTACTACCTCAGCTGTGTTGGGCAATGCAATGGGATATTTTTGTATGTACCGCCGGTGGCTTCCAGGCACCCACCCATGCTGTGGGTCCACAGGGAGTTGTAAATGCATCTGTTTCCACTTCTAAAGAACCCCAGTCTGACTGGGGCATGCAGTGTGGGCCGAAGCCCACCTGCATTAAACATGACAATACTACCTCAGCTGTGATGGGCAATGCAATGGGATATTTTTATGTACCGCCGGTGGGTTCCAGGGAGCCACCCATGCTGTGGGTGCACACGGAATTCCCATTGCGGAGTTGTACCTGCCTGTGACTATATATAAAAAAACGCGGTCTGACTGGGGCATGCAGACACCTTGACAGAATGAATAGTGTGTGGCACATAGGTTCCCCATTGCTATGCCCACGTGTGCAGCTCCAGATGGTGGTGGCACAGGATTGGATTTCTGATTGCTTCTGTACAGCATTGTGGGCTATCGCCCCGCCACTTTTAAAGAGGGTCGCTGCCTAGCCGTGCCAACCCTCTGCAGTGTGTGCCTGCTTTTCCTGTGGCAGACGCACTTATAAATAGACATGAGGGTGGCGTGGCATGAGGGCAGCTGAAGGCTGGGCAGGGACAGTTTGGTGTGCGCTGTGGACACTGCGTCGTGCGGGGGGGGGGGGGGGGTTGCAGCATGTAACCCAGGAGAAGTGGCAGCGGACTGTCATGCAGGCAGTGATTGTGCTTTGTTGGAGGTAGTGTGGTGCTTAGCTAAGGTATGCATTGCTAATGAGGGCTTTTCAGAAGTAAAAGTTGTTGGGGGGGGGGGGGACCACTCTTGCCGCTATTGTGGCTTAATAGTGGGACCTGTGAACTTGAGATGCAGCCCAACATGTAGCCCCTCGCCTGCCCTATCCGTTGCTGTGTCGTTCCCATCACTTTCTTGAATTGCCCCGATTTTCACAAATGAAAACCTTAGCGAGCATCGGCGATATACAAAAATGCTTGGGTCGCCCATTGACTTCAATGGGGTTCGTTATTCGAAACGAACCCTCGAGCATCGCGAAAAGTTCATCTCGAGTAACGAGCACCCGAGCATTTTGGTGCTCGCTCATCTCTATTCTCCACCACAACATTATGAGCTTGAAGTAGAAAATGAAGAAAGTGTGGAAAAAGAAGAACCCAACAAGCCTTCCACATCCCATGACCCTGAGTTTGAGGTAAAAGATGATACAACGCATAGACTGAGTTGAGGGGAATTGAGTGATCTCATTCAAGACCATGACTTGTCAAAGGAGAAGGCTGAACTTCTAGAGTCAAGACTACAGCAATGGAATCTTCTCCAACGTGATGTCAGGGTCTTACAAGTACAGAGAACGTCAGAGGGATCTGCTTCCTTTTTTTGAGAAGAAAAACAATCTGGTTGTTTGCTGTGACGTTAATGGCTTGATGAAATGTTTGAATTTGAACCATGATCCAACTGAATGAAGGCTATTCATAGACTCCTCCAAGCTTAGATTGAAGCTGTATTACTTCACAATGCCAACCGTCTTCCTTCTATTCCTGTTGGTCATGCAGTTCACATGAAGGAGACCTATACAAACATGACAGCCCCCTCGAATCAATTAAATGCGCTGAACACAAGTGGAGCGTGCTCGCTCATTTCTAGAAATCCCGTTATATTCAAGTGGACTGGCCTGCAAGAAACGTACTGTTTGTACGTAGTTTGTAAAAGGGGTTTATGTTGGGGTGTGAGCGGAGTCTGCGGTGGAGAGGCAAGGAGGGTTTATTACTAAGTTCATAGTATCGCTGACGGGACCAGCGTACTTTCTGTTCTATGGAGTCAGTAAGACAAAGATCCAGTTCAGTTCTAGCTCGAGATAATGCTTGGAGATTATTTTTAGATGGATGTTTTTTGGACACCTCTTCAAACTTAGAGACTCGTTCTAATTCCAGTTGTTGTGACATACGTTCCTGTTAACGGCGGGCGGCTATTTGTATTAAGTGACCTCAAATCACTATATTGTGTGCTTCCCAAAGAGAAATGGGGGAGGAGGCGGACAGGTTGTTAATTTGAAAATATTCTTCCAGTTGTGGCGTTAATAGGGATACAACCTCAGGGATTGATAAAAGAGAGTCGTTAAGGATCCAAGATGTGTTTCTGGATTTAGACATCAAGGAATTACAGGTGATGGACAGCGGGCTATGGTCAGACCATGGCACCGACAGGATTTTAGACTGCAGTATTTGAGGTACGAAAATGTCGGGAACTAGAATGTGGTCTATTCTCCTGTATAGGGAGTGTGAAGCTGAAAAATGTGTATAGTCTTTAGGGGTTGGGTTTTGTTCCCGCCAAGTCTACTAAGTGGTATTGCTGAGGGAGGGACTTAACGTTGTGCAACAGAGGATGGGCACGGAGAGTGATAGAATTTCTATCCAGATTCGGGTTAAGAATGCAGTTTGAGTCACCGCAGAAAATTACTGTGCCCCTTTTATTGGCCTTAACCAGTTTGAAAAGTTTTGTGAAATATTGAATTTGCCTTGAATTTAGAGTATAGTGGGAGACGATGGACATCTTGCATGGAGCCTGTTAATAATAGGTAGCGACTAGAGATGAGCGAACCTACTCTGCCATGCCCCTTTTTCACCCGAGCACCGCGATTTTCGAGTACTTCCGTACTCGGGTGAAACGATTCGGGGGGGCCGTGGGTGAGTGGGGGGTTGCAGCGGGGAGTGGGGGGGAAAGGGAGAGAGAGCTCCCCCCCTGTTCCCCACTGCTACCCCCCGCTGCCACCACGCCATCTCCCGCTCCCCGGCGCCCCCTGAATCTTTTCACCCGAGTAGCCAGGTACTCGAAAATAGCGATGTTCGATCGAGTAATTACTCGAAACGAGTACGTTCGCTCATCTCTAGTAGCGACCCTCTAGGTCCACAATAGTGGAGGCGTGTGTGAAAGGAACTGATTTACTAAAGAAGATGGTGACTCCCTTGGTTTTGGTTTGTGCTTTCGCTGAATAAAATGTGGGGTATTGAGAAGAAAGCTAACGTGGGGCAGAGTTGGTGGAGAAGTGGGTCTCTTGCAGGCACACTATATCTGCATGTCTGCTCTTGTAATATCGGAACGCCTTTGAACACTTTGGAGGTAAATTAAAGCCTTGTACATTCTCAGAAATTATTTTTAGGTCCATGGGTGGAAGTAAGGACTATTAAGAATGGAAACTGTCTTAGATCCTTCACCCCATGGGAGGGTAGGTTGGGGGGGAGTAGGGAGAGGGAAGAGGCAGGGGGAAACAGGGTGTGGCCAACAAATACAATTAGCTCTAGGAGCTAAGTCAGCTCCGAAATGGGGTGGTTTATAGTGCTGATGGCTAAAGATAAAAGGTAGGAAAAGACCCTATGGGAGGTAGGGAGGGGAAGGGGGGGAAGCAGACAGCAAGGAGAGAGAGGGAAGCTTGTTTGTAGGTATTAATCTGTTTAGAAGGTGCGTTGTTCCATTCTCCTAAAGATTTGTCACCAGGAGCATGCCTGTTGTACTCTTTTCTCCTTGTTTGTTGGGTGGGAACTCATGAGTATTGTTGGGAGGTGATTTCCCACTCATTTGGATGCAAAGAAATGCTCACAACAGGTGAGGGAGAAAGAGCCAGCAGAAGAGTTCCAGGTCACTTTGCCTCGAAAATCTTATATAACCGTGATACCAAGAGATCCTGTTTCCCTGAAAATAAGCCCTACCCCCAAAATAAACCCTAGCAAGATGTTTAAATAGTGTCCAGGCAGTTATACATGTAAAAAAGAAACATATTGGAGCAAAAAATTATGTAAGACACTGTCTTATTTTCGGGGAACATGGGATTATGGATCATTTCTGGGAGTTGTGGCATTTTTCTCTCTGACTCCGGTGTAGGTATAGGAGGTGAGGGGATGTAGGAGATGAAGCTGCAGAGCCCAGCTGAGGAGGAGGTTTTTGAAGGTTTAATTCCTTATCAGCTTAAATGGAAAGCCCCATCTGTATTGTATCCTTTCCTGATGCAGGATCAATAAGTACGGCTTGAGGGCCCTCCTCTTGGATAGTGTTGATGGTGCCAAGTTGGGAAACAACTGATAGTTAAAGCCCTGGAATGTTAGCTTGCGGGAAGAGCGAGTGGCGCGCAACAATTGCTCTTTAATGCGATTGAAGTGGAGTTTTAACACAATGTCCCGGGGGGGGGGGGGGGCCGTTTGGGTTTGGTGCTCGCAAAGCTCTATGAATTCTGTCAAGTTCTAATTGGTCAATTGTGATGCTCGGGTAGAGCTCCTGGAACAACGCCGTCACTGTTGATTGAAGATCTTTGAAGGATTTGATGGGGACTCCATGATTTGTATTTTCTCCCGACGCACCCTATTTTCAACAACTTCCAACTTATGATAAAGAAAGTATCTCTTCAGGGAGCTGCTCTATTTTTTTTTCATGGGAGTCTAGGACTATGGTAGCATTGCACATCCTGTCTTCAAGAGTAATTGTCCTCTAGCTAAGCTCTCGAAATTCGTTGGAAAGTTTAGTCGCTATTTTGGAGAGTTGGACTTTCTGAAGCATTATGGTTAGGGCTCCCAGTGTTGGCATTTGAGGGAAGCTGTAAGTCCTCCATCAGAGGAAATAGGGGGCCTCCTGCAGCGTTGATGATTTTTTAGCATCCTGCTGCGATCTTAGGCTATTTTTCCCTGCTCTGCATTGAATGGGGTGCATGGTTGCTGTGTTAGAAGTAAGTAGGCTAAAAGATGCTTTGTTCTAGTTCCTGGGTAGGGTGGGTCTTAGGGTCTCTCCGGAGTTGTGATCACTATTCGTAGCCGTATGTGGTTAACGTTGCATTAGTATGACAACATTCTATTTAGACACCAGAGTCTCTTTCTTGATACACTTTCAGTAAGATGCACTGGTGTGGCGATGCGTGCGTTATATGTATGTTGTACTGCAGGGGCTACCACAAGCTTTCGTCTGCGCTGTAACTAAAGCACGATTGCTTTTTGCTTGTTATAGCAATACCGACCACTAGGTGGCAACAGATTCCTCCTACTGTGTATATCTGGCAAGGTGTACTGCAGTTGGAGAAAACTTAGAGCTTTGCAGTGGGTCCTGAACTACCAGCACTGACCAATGTAGGTGGGGTGTTGTTCACAGTGCTGGGAGGGATATAGAACCCTGCATGGGTCCATACAAGGTGGAGAATGCCCTTTTACAGAGCTGGTACTGGTTGTGGGGTGGAGCCAACTAGGAATGGTGGGAGAGTCCTGCCTTAGTGCAGTTGGTGTCCTTACAGGGCTTGCAGGTATTGTGGCAGTAGGGACAATATGCAGGATGCCGTCAGTCCTATGTGGTGCCCCTGTGGTTCTGAGTGGCCTCTTGGTGTATGCGCTGCTGGCTCTGCTGTGCGGGGTGTAGCAGAGCAACAGGGGACTCACCCTGGTAGATGCTGCAGTCATTTCACCAGCACTCTGCAGGTCCAGCTGCCGTGCCTCCGCTGTGAATAGGGTTGCCACCCGACCTGTAAATCACCAGCCTGGCCAGTATTTTTACCGCCCAGGGTGGTGGCGGTATTTTTTTTACCGGCCCTATTAAAGGCCGGTATTTTTGTTGGGCCCCGGGGACTGCAGCAGGCTGCGACAAAAATACTGGCCTGTATACTCTGCAGGAGGCAACCCGTGATGCAGGGCAGCATCAGTCAGCAGCCAGCAGACTATGGTGATGACGCGCCCCTGTTGAGTGTCCGCCAGAGCACAGGAAGTCTCGCACATGCGCTTTAGCCTCCTGGACTACTAGCGTGCGCGGGCAGCAGAGACACAGCCCGCGTGTGTGGCGGGAGTCGGGACTCAGGAGTGGGAGTACTGACTCGGGACTTGCTCGGACCTTGAACGTCGGTGGCTATAGAGGCAGGGGTGAGTCTAGTGGTGAGACCGTGACTGAGAGAGGTAAAAAGGCTGCAGAGCAGCACAGAAGACTAGTCGATATGGTGACGAGGGAGGAGGCTGCTCGCTGCCTGGGGAGTGGGGACTCTGGAGTCTGGGTCCCAGGGAGTGTGGGACACACAAAAGAGCCTGAACGGTGCCTGACTGCAGACAGTCAATATAGGAGCACTGGGTGGGTGGGGCTGTAGGAGCACTGGATGGGGCTACTATAGGAGCACTGTTATTGTATGGAGCTACAGGAGCACTGGATGGAGCTATAGGAGCACTGTATGGACTCCTATATCTCCATACAGTGCTACTGTGGCTCCATACAGTGCTCCTATAGCTCCATATAGTGCTCCTATAGCTCCATATAGTGCTCCTATAGCTCCATATAGTGCCCCTGTAGCTCCATATAGTGCTCCTGTAGCTCCATATAGTGCCCCTGTAGCTCCATATAGTGCTCCTGTAGCTCCATATAGTGCTCCTGTAGCTCCATATAGTGCTCCTGTAGCTCCATATAGTGTTCCTGTAGCTCCATATAGTGCTCCTGCAGCTCCATATAGTGCTCCTGTAGCTCCATATAGTGCTCCTGTAGCTCCATATAGTGCTCCTGTAGCTCCATATAGTGCTCCTGCAGCTCCATATAGTGCTCCTGTAGCTCCATACAATGCTCCTATAGGTCCATATAGTGCTCCTGTAGCTCCATATAGTGCTCCTGCAGCTCCATATAGTGCTCCTGCAGCTCCATACAGTGCTCCTGTAGCTCCATACAGTGTTCCTGTAGCTCCATACAGTGTTCCTGTAGCTCCATACAGTACTCCTGTAGATCCATACAGTGCTACTGTGGCTCCATACAGTGCTCCTGTAGCTCCATATAGTGCTCCTGGATGGCAGTATATGGCATACTTATATGGCATCCAGAGGTCAGGCACAGGCTGCTGTCACTCCTGGTGGTCTGGGGGGGGTTCTACAGTAGTCAGTGAGTGACACCAACTTTCCAGGTTGGATCACAACTGTTGCAGGAGGGGCAGGGGGCAGAGCAGTCACACAGAGATGTAGCAGAGCTCTGGGCATCTCCTGTATATAGTGATGTGCGGTCCGAATTTTCAATTGTGGGGAAGGGCACCAAGGGGGGAACTATTACCACTGGAGCTACTGAGGGGGCACTATCACCAGCAGAATGCCGTGATAAGCCACACCCAAGCCACGCCCCCATTTAACCATGGCCGGTATTTTTTCGTGACAAAGGTGGCAACCCTGGCTGTGCAGCTTCTTTCTCCCGGGGTCAGGGGGTCTTCTCTGGCACCCGGGAGTACCTCAAGCTGCAGAGGAGTGCTGTGAGCGTCTCCCGCTCTGTCCCTGATGGGGAGCCGCTGGTCCCTCACACGTGGTTCTCTGAGCTGCGTCTAGCTGCCAGAGCTCCCACTACCAGCGGTATGAGGAGTGCCGTGTGTGGCCTGCTGCTACTCTCTCTGTGGGGGCCTGCAGCGGTCCTTCCAGGTTTGCGGCAGATGAAGTGTGGCTCCCGAGTCCCGCTCTCCACATTGTAAACCATGTTAAATCACATTTTTGCTCACACTCGCAGATATGAATTATCTATTCCGTGACCAGGGGAAAAATTGCCGCATGCCATATTTTGCTGCGGACTCCACACAGACGGCCTCCATTGAAGTCAGTGGAGTCAGTCTAACCTGCAGCCCATACGCAGCTAACATTGTGTATGGCCCGCGGGTATCCACGCCATTGCTAAGCGACTGCACCGGAAATACAAGCATTAAAAAAGGAAAAAAAAACTACTGCACATGACCGACGGACAGAAAATTCAGGTAAGTGGGGTCACCGGCTTCATAGCCCGAATCGGCTGCAGGCCCTTCCGCATGCGGAATCTGGCCCGCCCGTGTGAAGCCGGCTATATTGTATCTTATCCATACAACGTTTCACAAATCTCTACTTTTTTATTTATGGCCCTAGGTCGCAGCAAAAAAACAACCCAAGCATCCAGAGCTTCAAGATGCTGAACAAACTAATCAGGACGATGAAGTTGCTGTGTCACAACCTTCAAGGAGCCAAGAGGTATGTTACTACTTAGAAGGTTTTCCAGAACAACACTACTGATGACCTATCCTTAAAAGTAGGTCAACAATAGTTGATCATGGAGGATCCAGGGCTTGGGATCCCCTCCAATTGAAATGCTGTGCTTTGATGAGTGCCACGTCCTCTTCTCAGGCATGTGACATCACGCTCATCGGTCATGGCTAGAGAGCAGCTCAGTCCATTTCACTTGAACTGCAGTACCAGCCACAGGCACTATACAGTGTATGGTGCTGTGCCTGGCATGGACTGAAGTGACAGAGGTTCTTATCTGAGTGTTGCTGTCTCTTCAGTCAGCTGATTGGTAGGGATCCCAAATAGTGGACCCTCACTGATCAACTATTGATGACCTATCCTGAGCACAGAAAAGCCCTTTAATGTTATTGGTCACAGCGTTCATCTGTTGCGCAGGGGGACAGCATCTCTGTGGTAATGTAGGGAGTGCGTCATTCCACGTCAAATGATCTAATTTGGGAGAGGGTCCCTGCTCGAATATTTTCAATTTTTCTGAAATTTTTACAAAATGTTCATTGTTCATACACCACCTGTATGAAGTTTTGCAAAGATCCAGCTTAGGCCGCCTGCACACGAGCGTTCCGGATTCCGCTAGCGGATTTTCACGCGCGTATGGTACCTAAATGTGCTTGCGGATAGGTGCGGATGCGTGAAAAATCACGCACGGATATACGCGGATGTGTTGCGGAAAAAAACGCACAGAAAAAACAGCAGACACCCCTTATTGTAAACCCAACCCCTAGAGAACTGCCCATTCCTTGGAAAACAGCTTAAAAACCAACACCCAGACTCCGTTTTGTCCCTCTTGCTTGTGCGAGCACCGTTAAATTATTCTGGCAACATGCTTTCACCCGGTGAGCAGATGTCTTTGTGGGCATGGTTGATCCATGTAACTTTTTTCAGGCGCTTCTCCAGCGTGACTTTATTTCAGTCACTGCAAAAAAATTCACAAGAGGAATTCATTACTACAGATTTTGCGTTCTTACATCCTGCATTGGCAAGAAATACTACCTATCTCCCTCTACACATTGCGGGTGTCTGCTGAACAAGGCTATTAACCCAATAAATGCTGCTTCAGTGGCACCAGTGGAAAATACAACTGTTCCCGCAAAAAACAAACAGGGAGGGCTTAGTAACCTGGGCGCATCCTGGCGGCTGATGCACCCGTCTTCCTGCACAAGACGGCCGCAATGCAGGATGGACGTCTTTCCACAGAGCTGGAGGAAAGAACACAAGTCCGGCAATGGAGCCGGTCATGTGCTCTTTTCTGCCAGCGTTGCGGAGAGTCGTCTGTCCTGCAGTGTGATCGTTTTGGTATCGCTGCATGCCTGATCTATCAAAGTAATGTATGATTTACCCTGCATGGTGAACGTGGTAAAAAAAAAATAAAGAATATACGCCCGAAATGCACTTTTTCGGTCACCCTATTTCCAAGAAAAAATGTAATAAAAGGCGATCAAAAAGTCAACTGTATGCGAAAATGGTACCAACAAAAACGTCAGGACATACCGCACAAAATGAGCCCTCACACAACTATGTTGCCAAAGAAATAAAAAAGTTATTGCACGCAGAAAATGGACACAGAAAATAATTTAAAAAAATTAAATATCTTAAAAAAAAAAATACAAGTACTACAGCAAAAAAAATACTATATAAGTTTGGTATCGTAGTAATCGTACTGACCCATAGAATAAAAATATCAGGTCGTTTTTGTTGCACTTTGCGCGCTGCAGAAACAGGACGTCCGAAAGATGGTGGAAAGTCTTTTTTTTTCTCTCTGATTACAATTTTTTAAAGGTTTTTCAGTAAATTATATGGTACAATAAATAGTGCCATTGCAAAATACAACTCGTCCCGCAAAAAATCAAGCCCTTATACAGCGACGTCGATGGATAAATAAAGGAACTACGATTTTTTAGGGAGTAGGGGGAAAAAAAAGGAAAAAAAGCAAAAAAGCTCCGTCACTAAGGGGTTAAAAGTGGGGATGGAAAAAAGCACAATAAAAACAAAAGTAAAACTGCTTGGCCACTAAGGGGTTAAAATGAAGAAAAAAAGTACATTTGACGCAAGTTCTTTTCCGCTTCTATTGCGTTCGTCCAGGCATCCCCATAAACCTGAGCGGAGAGTTGAAGCCAGGATTGTTCCTTTCTATTCTTGTCTAGGTACTCTGGGGAGTTACTGTCCCATATGCTAGGGAAGTCCTGCATCATTGCGACAAGTTTGCCCATGTCGATCATTATTCGTTACGCCTGGTGGCTGATGACTGGTGGCTTGTGGCAGGCTGGTGGCTTGTGGCTGGTGGCTGCTGGCTGCTGTCTGGTGGATGAGGTGACTGGAAGGGCAGTGCTGCTGCTGAAATTTGCCTGTGAAGCTCTGTGCTGTGTGTTGGGACGCCTCCTACCATGCCTACTTCCTGTAGTCATAGTAACCAGTGACTCCATCCGCAGCTGCACTGCGGATGTACTGCGTGAAAAAACGCACCCATTCACTTGTATTGGAGGCTTCACGCGCAGAATCCGACCCAAATTAGAACAGGTTGCAGATTTTTTCACGCGCGTGAAAAAACGCAATACAAATCCGTCCGTCTGGGGACAACTGCGGATCCTCATAGGAGTATATTGGCTGCGGTCTGGGGCAGATAATGTGCCTAAAATAACGCGCTGGAAATTCAGTTCGTGTGCAGGCACCCTTTAGGCCGCCTGCACACGAGCGTTCCGGATTCCACTCGCGGATTTTCACGCGCGTATGGTACCTAAATGTGCTTGCGGATAGGTGCGGATGCGTGAAAAATCACGCGCGGATATACGCGGATGTGTTGCGGAAAAAAACGCGCAGAAAAATCCGGAAGACACCCTTATTGTAAATCCAACCCCTAGAGAACTGCCCATTCCCTGGAAAACAGCTTAAAAACCAACACCCAGACTCCGTTTTGTCCCTCTTGCTTGTGCGAGCACCGTTAAATTATTCTGGCAACATGCTTTCACCCGGTGAGCAGATGTCTTTGTGGGCATGGTTGATCCATGTAACTTTTTTCGGACGTACTGCGGTAACGGAGGAGGAAGAGCCCCCCAGGAAAAAAAGGAGGTACTGGGTGCACCCTGGCTGGTGTCTGCTGGCTGCTCTCTGGTAGATGAGGGGACTGAAAGGACAGATCTGCAGTTGAAATGTGCCTGTGAAGCTCTGTGCTGTGTGCTGGGACGCCTCCTACCATGCCTACTTCCTGTAGTCATAGCAACCAGTGACTCCATCCGCAGCTGCACTCCGGATGTACTGCGTGAAAAAACGCACCCATTCACTTGTATTGGAGGCTTCACGCGCAGAATCCGACCCAAATTAGAACAGGTCGCAGATTTTTTCACTCGCGTGAAAAAACGCGATACACATCCGTCCGTCTGGGGACAACTGCGGATCCTCATAGGAGTATATTGGCTGCGGTCTGGGGCAGATAATGTGCCTAAAATAACGCGCTGGAAATTCAGTTCGTGTGCAGGCACCCTTTAGGGCGCAGTCACACGGGCATTTGTAACCGGCGTTTTTCCGCACGTCCAAAAATTCGCACCAGTTAGAACCAATGCTTTTCAATGTGAGTGATCACATGGGCAAATTTTACATGCAGAAAAACGCCTGCGGTGAAAATTATAGAACAAACCAGTGTTCTGTGTATGCTGTCGCATCCGGGGGTTTCACCTTGTGCTTCATGTGGCCGGTGGCAGCAGTGCCGACCCCACTGAGAACATATATGAAGATAGTGATCCTCTGCCATAGCTGTCACAGCTGTGGAAGAGGAGAAAGATGTTCTCCCATTGAATTCAATAGAGTCGGCAATACATCCGACTGCATTGAAAGCAATGGGCTGCTGGCAAGCGCTGCAGTGATTTTCGGGGAAAGTCTTAAAATATAAGCCCTTCCCTGAAAACCATCCTAAAAATGTGTAAAAATAAAAAAAAACCAATGTATACTCACCTCTCTGCAGCTGCCAGGGCCCAGCCGTGTCCAGCCGCCTCTTCTCCTGCACTGCTCTGAGGAGCTTTCAGCAGGCGGGGATTTAAAATCAGTGCTATCAGTCGCCCCCCAGCCGGGGCGGCTGATCTCACACAGGGAGTGAAGGGTTAGGCTGCCTGTCCACAGGCGTTGCTGAGATTCACCGCGGGAGCAAGAGCCAGCAGACAGATCTCCGCGGTGACCCTATCTGACAGCCTATATTGTGCTGTGCATATAGAAGAGCTGTGTGTGTAAATACAGAGCAGATCATGGCACCACACTGTTATAAAAACTGTCTCTGTTACCCATAGCAACCAAACACAGCTGTGCTGTGATTGGTTGCTAAGCCTCTAGCTTAGATGTAATCTGTGCTACAGATGGAGGCTCTAGTACCCTGTTGTCCCACCTCTAGCTTGGATACAAGGTGTGATATGGGTTGGTATGGAAGCCCTAGTACCCAGTTGTACCACGGCTAGCTTGGATACAAGATGTAATAGGGGGGCATGGAGGCTCTAGTACCCTGTTGTACCGCCTCTAGCTTAGGTACAAGATGAGATGGAGCATGGAGGCTCTAGTATCCTGTTGTACTGCCTCTTAACCACTAGCACCCCTGCGAAGTAAGTAACATCCACATCATATACACCTCGTTTGCACTACCTTGCATCATCTGCCATTTTCCAAAGCACCGGAGCGCTGGTTAATTTTCTGTTTTTCACATGGATAGAAGATGTGATATGGTCAGGCATGGAGGCTCTAGTACCCTGTTGTACCGCCTCTAGCTTAGATACAAGATGAGATGGAGCATGGAGGCTCTAGTATCCTGTTGTACTGCCTCTAGCATGGATAGAAGATGTGATATGGTCAGGCATGGAGGCTCTAGTACCCTGTTGTACCGCCTCTAGCTTGGATTCAATATGTAATAGGGGCAGGCATGGAGGCTCTAGTATCTTGTTGTACCACCTCTAGCTTGGATACAAGATGTGATACAGGTGGGCATGGAAGCTCAAGTAACGTGTTGTACCACCTCCAGCTTGAATACAAGGTGTGATATGGGTGGGCATGGATGCTCTAGTATCTTGTTGTACCACGTCTACCTTGGATACAAGATGTGATGCAGGAGGGCATGGAGACTCTTGGAGCCTTTTGTACCGCCTCTAGCTTGGATACAAGGAGTGATATGGGTGGGCATGCAGGCTCCAGTACCCTGTTGTACCACCTCTAGCTTGATATAGTATGTGATAAGGGCAGGCATGGAGGCTCCAGTATCTTGTTGTACCCCCTTTAGCTTGAATACATGATGTGATACTGGCTCTAGTACCCTGTTGTACCGCCTCTAGCTTAGACACAAGATGTGATACAGGTGGGCATAGAGGCTCTAGTACCCTGTTTTACTGCCTCTAGCTTAGATACAAGATATAATATAGGCGGGCATGGAGACTCTAGTACCCTGTTGTACCACCCCTATCTTGGATACAAGGTGTGATATGGGTTGGCATAAGGGCTCTAGTACCCCGATGGGCCATCTCAAGCTTGTATATAAGATGTGATACGGGCAGGCATGGATAATTTAGTATCGTGTTGTACCACCTCTAGCTTAGATACAAGATGTGATACGGGCCACATTACGCTTGTATATAAGATGTGATACAGGTAGACATAGAGGCTCTAGTATCCTGTTGTACCGCCTCTAGCTTGTATATAAGATATGATACAGGTGGGCAAAGATGCTCTAGTATCCTGTTGTACTGCTTCTAACTTGTATATAAGATATGATACGGGTGGGCATGGAGGCTCTAGTACCCTGTTGTACCGCCTCTAGTTTGCATACAATATGTGATAGGGACAGGCATGGAGGCTCTAGTACCCTGTTGTACCACCTCAAGCTTGGATACAAGATGTCATACGGGTAGACATGTAGGCTCTAGTACCCTGTTGTAACGCCTTTAGCTTAGATACATGATGTGATACGGGCAGGCATGAAAGCTCTAGTATCCTGTTGTACCGCCTCTAGCTTAGACACAAGATGTGATACAGGTGAGCATGGAGGCTCTAGTACCCTTATGGGCCACCTCAAGCTTGGATAAAAGATGTGATACAGGCAGGCATGGAGGCTCTAGTATCCTGTTGTACCGCCTCTAGCTTAGATACAAGATGTGATACAGACAGGCATGGAGGCTGTAGTACCCTGTTGGACCACCCCTATCTTGGATAGAAGGTGTGATATGGGTTGGCATAAGGGCTCTACTACCCCGATGGGCCACCTCAAGCTTGTATATAAGATGTGATACGGGCGGGCATGGATAATTTAGTATCGTGTTGTACCACCTCTAGCTTAGATACAAGATGTGATACGGGCCACATTACGCTTGTATATAAGATGTGATACAGGTGGACATAGAGGCTCTAGTATCCTGTTGTACCGCCTCTAGCTTGTATATAAGATATGATACAGGTGGGCAAAGATGCTCTAGTATCCTGTTGTACTGCTTCTAACTTGTATATAAGATATGATACGGGTGGGCATGGAGGCTCTAGTACCCTGTTGTACTGCCTCTAGTTTGCATACAATATGTGATAGGGACAGGCATGGAGGCTCTAGTACCCTGTTGTACCACCTCAAGCTTGGATACAAGATGTCATACGGGTAGACATGGAGGCTCTAGTACCCTGTTGTAACGCCTTTAGCTTAGATACATGATGTGATACGGGCAGGCATGAAAGCTCTAGTATCCTGTTGTACCGCTTCTAGCTTAGACACAAGATGTGATACAGGTGAGCATGGAGGCTCTAGTACCCTTATGGGCCACCTCAAGCTTGGATAAAAGATGTGATACAGGCGGGCATGGAGGCTCTAGTATCCTGTTGTACCCCTTCTAGCTTGTATATAAGATGTGATACGGGTGGGCATGGAGGCTCTAGTATCCTGTTGTACCGCCTCTAGCTTAGATACAAGATGTGAGGAGGCTGTAGTACCCTGTTGGACCACCTCAAGCTTGTATATAAGATATAATACGGGTGGGCATGGAGGCTCTAGTATCCTGTTGTACCCCTTCTAGCTTGTATATAAGATGTGATACGGGTGGGCATGGAGGCTCTAGTATCCTGTTGTACCCCTTCTAGCTTGTATATAAGATGTGATACGGGTGGGCATGGAGGCTCTAGTATACTGTTGTAGTGCCTACCAACGGACGGCAGAGGGGAGTACTCATCTCGGGTCATGGCTCTACATAACCTGTGCTGATATATAGAAAGATAATTATTGCTGACCTGTCAGTGCCGTATCCAGTCTCTTGTAGTTACAGGAAATGAACATGACACAGCAGCCTCTGATTGGCTGCAATCAACTGACTACTTGTGGTGGCCGCTGTCACAACAAACACCAGTACTGCAGCGCTGGATCCTATCAGAGTGGTAAGTGTAGCGATTTATTAATTTAGTACAGACAGCCCTATTAGGCCGCGTTCACACATGGCGTTTTTTGTAGAGTTTTTTTTTTATTCAGTTTTTAATTGCCGTTGAAAAACGCCATGTGTGAACACAGCTTTAAAAAGATTCTGTCTGGTAGTTGGACAACCCCTTTAAAAGCAACCAGTCGTCCCCTATAAGCACTATGAAGTTTTGGAGCACATAGGACGGGTCCGGAGGAGTCCGGGGTGTGTTCTGCTTACCTCCCCAGCTCACGGTTCCTGCACCGTAGCCCCTGGAAGTCGGTACGCGGTGTGTATGATTCGCCAGTCAGTGTGCGCACATCCTGTTCTCTAAGGGTATGCGCCTGCGCTGACTGAAAAGTCCCACTCACATCCCCGGACTCCTCCGACCTGAACTATGGGCACCATAAGACCGGCTTCACATGGGTGATACAATCACGTGAGATTTGTGCATTTTGAGACGCACAAATCTGAACCACCACCTTGTGAATGGAGTCATACACATGAACGATGCGATGCGGGAAACAAACCGCGGCATGTTCTATCTGGCTGCGTGATCTCGCATTGCAGCGTCCATTGTTTTTAATGGGGCCGGTGGCAGCAATGGGGGAGAGAACAGCCACGGCAGAGGATTGAATTCACATGGTGAGGGCGCGATATGGTGGCGGGATTCACGGCCTCGTATCACGCATACCTGTGTGAAGTTAGGCCAACTTAGTTGTGACTTTGGCCAGTATCGTGTCTCCCATTACACTGTGCGGCACATGACCTGTACATAGAGACTGGCCTATGGTAAGCAATAATGCACTGCACTACAAAAGTACTGCAGTGCAACGTCATAGCAAACAGTGCTTTTATGGTTCAAGTCCCCCACAGTGACATAAAAAATGAAAGAAAAAAAAAATTGTAAAAAAAGAGGTAAAATTAAATTACCAAAAAAACTCTTTTACGCACTTTCCCCTTTCTATTAAAAAAAAAAAATATATATATATATATATATATATATATATATATATAAACCCACATTTCTGGTATCCGTAACGATCTCTACAGTGAATCGAACGCACTATTCATCTTGCAAAAAATGTAAATATAAACCCTAAAAGATGCAGAGGCAAAATGCTCATTTTGTTCATTTTGCCTACCAAAATAACGCCAAGTCAACAGAAAAATAAAAAAGTTATGTCTTTTGAAAATTGGAGATGAAAATACCCCAAAAATCTTCACGCTTTTATGGCCAAAATAGGCAGAGCGATCAGCTGAGCAAGCTGGACCATCTACTAGCAGCTTATTCGGCTCCAAAGTCCACCCCTCCCAACTCCTTAGCCGTGGATGACGCAGTAGGCGTCATCCATGTAGCGCTGCCAAGTCTCACATGTGCGCCGCGAGGTCTTCAGCTGGCGCATGCACAGATGAACTGTCTCTTTGTGGGAATATTCACGTTACTCGTTGTTCATGCAGCGGCAACAGTGCAAGTGCAAAAGAACGCAGCATGTCCTGTTTTGAGGCAATTCCACTGCAAGAACTGCTCATTCTTTCTTTTTTATTATTTTTCACGTTTAAAAACGCACCTACAGTGATGCGAATAGCGCATTTTGAACATGGGAACGTTTCGCAGAAACCTGAAAAACGCAGGTTTACAACTGTGATATATATATATATATATATATATATATATATATACGATTTTCTCTCACCTATATCGCACTGGCCTGTGTAAATACAGTGTAAAGCACGCGGTGCAGAGCGTGGTGCGTAAGGGTATATTCACACCAAATCTGAGAACCCCGCCAGTTTTGCCGCAGATGTGAGATGTGTTTTTTGGTCACATGGTTTTTACAGGTAAAAGTACACGCGGTCTTTGATGTGGTTCTCAGCCGCACCTTGACTGCGACACGTGAATACACTTTACGGATGCTTTTACTCCCGCGCATTTATAGTGACGTATTTTTAGGGACGTTTTTCTGGATTATTTTTTTCCATAAACCCTGCGGCCGGATTTTAGCAGATCAACAGTGAAGTGTGGAGCTCCATAAACACTACAGGGATCCTTTGTGGGGGTTTTCTCCTTTAGTCGTGCGTTTCTTGGGTCGGTGGCTATTTTTGTAATCGCAGCATCCTGCAGGTTTGGCGTTACTGCAGGTCACCGCATTGTATGTGGTGCGGACATGTCAGCGCTGGGACAGGAAGAACAGACGGGCTCATTAATCTAATCTATCTAGAAGACAAACCTGCCTTGTTGCCCATAGCAACCAATCAGAGCGCACCTGTCATGTAACTAGAGCCGTTTCAGAAATCAGAGCTGTGCTGTGATTGGTTGCTACGGGCAACAAGGCCAAAATGTTTTTTTAAGACAGCTTTGATAAATGAAGGCGAGAGAAGGGTGGTAAAGCCAGCATCAGGGGGCAGGAGAGTGGTGAAGGGTCTTGGTAGTGCCGGCATCAGGGGGCAGGAGAGCAGTGGAGGACCCTGGTAGTGCCGGTATCTGGGGGCAGGAGAGCGGGGGAGGACCCTGGTAGTGCTGGCATCAGGGGGCAGGAGAGCGGTGGAGGACCCTGGTAGTGCTGGCATCAGGGGGCAGGAGAGCGGTGGAGGACCCTGGTAGTGCTGGCATCAAGGGGCAGGAGAGCGGTGGAGGACCTTGGTAGCGCCAGTATCTGGGGTCAGGAGAGCGGTGGAGGACCCTGGTAGTGCCGGTATCTGGGGGCAGGAGAGCGGTGGAGGACCCTGGTAGTGCTGGCATCAGGGAGCAGGAGAGCGGTGGAGGACCCTGGTAGTGCCGGTATCTGGAGGCAGGAGAGCGGTGGAGGACCCTGGTAGTGCCGGTATCTAGGGGCAGGAGAGCAGTGGAGGACCCTGGTAGCGCCGGTATCTGGGGGCAGGGGAACAGTAATGTGACGGCTTCTCCTCTTATCTTACAAGATATATGATGTTTAACCCTCGCGATTCTATTGCACTAGCCGTTTTTATTAAGTTCAGGTCTCTGCAGGGTGTTAATGTGAGTGATTATCACAGGTTTATGCTAGATTGCACTGCGATATTCCGTGCACCATTCGCCTACAGGAACGCATTACACTGAATCTGTACCTGCAATGTCATGCAGATCTGATCTTGTGATGGTGAAAATCCCGCATTGTCGTATTTTTTAGGTTTTTGACAGAAATCGTATTACAGAGCCCTCCCCAAGTAGCAACAAACGCGGCTCACACATTGCAGTATGGCGGCATAAGCTGCGTAACGCTGGTCCAAATATGGGGCGCTTCATCAGAACATATAGCCAAATATTGGTGAAAGAGTCATAGTCCGGTTTGCTTGCTGATTTAGCACCGAAATTCCAATTAGAGTCAAATACCGGTGAATGGGGATTTCACTCACAGTGAAAACAATCTGCCGTGGATTGGAGTCTCGCTGCGGATTTTCACCTTCCCAGCATGCTCTGCAGGTTGTGGATATTTCAAGGCGGATTTTATTCATTTTAATATGAGTGAAATCTGCGCCAAAATCCTCAGAATTTGTTGTGGATTATTCTGCTGAATTCCAGTGTGGATTTACGCAATATGTGAGAAATGAGCCTAAAATGTGTCTAGAAGATCCCTGGTTAGAGAGGCCTGTGGCCGGTCCTGCCCACCTGTGAGGGTGTGTGTATGTGCGGTCGAGTGAGGTCACAGGGGTTTCAATGGAATCTTGTGAGGTCAGAGCGGTCTGCAGTTCTAGAAGCAGATAGAACCCGTCCGCACAGGCAGTTCCTGCAGCAGCGGCACTACAACAGTCACCGGAGCTCTGCTGCCTCTGCTACACCCCATAACTTCTCCTCAACCGTGGGCTGCGTACATCATCCCTGTCCGAGAGGAGCTTCTGGGCGCTCCAGGTGGACGTTACGTGGATGTAACCGCTGCTGCTTGCTGTTAGCAGCCTACATCATCACTGTCCGAGAGGAGCTTCTGGACGCTGCAGGTGGACGTTACGTGGATATACCCGCTGCTGCTCGCTGTTAGCAGCCTACATCATCTCTGTACGGGAGGAGCTTCTGGGCGCTCCAGGTGGACGTTACGTGGATATAACCGCTGCTGTTCGCTGTTATCAGCCTACATCATCCCTGTCCGGGAGGAGCTTCTGGGCGCTCCAGATGGACGTTACGTGGATATAACCGCTGCTGCTTGCTGTTAGCAGCCTACATCATCTCTGTCCGAGAGGAGCTTCTGGACGCTCTTGGTGGACGTTACATGGATATAACCGCTGCTGCTTGCTGTTAGCAGCCTACATCATCCCTGTCTGGGAAGAGCTTCTGGACGCTGCAGGTGGACGTTACGTGGATTTAACCGCTGCTGCTCGCTGTTAGCAGCCTTCATCATCCCTGTCCGGAGGAGCTTCTGGCCGCTCACAGATAAGTGTCACATCTCTCTGGGTTTCCATGTTTATATACTGAGCTGGTGATTGTTAGATATCATGGGGAACCCTTTTATATGAGGGGATTGTATTCTCAGCCGCTCGCTAGAGAACATCTAATAGACAAGTCCTTCCTTTATACTGCAGTCACATTTTTTTGTGTGTCTTTTTGATGCGCTTTGCTGGTAAACTGCAGCAAAAATCATTTTTTTAAAACCCCTAAAGGACCACTTTTTGGGGATTTTACCCGTATGGTGATTTTACTCCCCTATTTTTTGTTTGTTTTCTTTTGCTCCCAAAATGATTTTTGCAGCATTTTTCTTTCTATGACATATAGAGCCATTTTTTATATATTTTTTATTTATTTATTTATTTTAAATATCTAGTAATAAGCTAAAAAATGTTTTTTTTTTAATAATAGTTGTTTATTTGTAAAATTAGAATATTTACACTAAAATAAAGTAGGGAATGGGTTCCTCATTTCGGTTTCGCTGTATAGATATATAATTTGTATAGTTTTAGATTACAGGGCGCAAATAGCGCTGATTTTGGCTGGCGTCGGTGTTGAGTCGTTTTATTTAATATATATTTAATTCTGTATTTATTTATTTTTACATCAAACACCTCCTGGGGGGTCATTTATATTGCCTCTTTTCTATTTCACACTTTCCCACTATAGCTGAAGCGTCCATATGAGCCCCAGTTCGGGCTCATGTCCACGGGCGTTTTCCCACCACGAATTCCGCATGCATTGCACGCATGAGTGATATGCAGAGAATGGAGGCAATGAAAGTATATGGGCTTCCATTGCTCCATACCCACCTGTGTGTGGGCACTGCCTATCGATACGCAAGAGAAATAAATTGCAGCATGCACTATCTCTCTGTGTGTCATATGCAGCCCTTGTTTGGGCTGTGTATCAATACGCTGTCCATACACAATACATTGATACAGGCAGTGTTTCCATACGCATCCCTGCGCTGTTCAGAGCGGGGAATTAAAAAGAGAAAATCAGACTGCGCATGTGCGTGACGACAGATTCCCAGGCATGCGCAGTGCCATGCACAGCCCATAAACGGTCTCTGCCGGAGGAGTGTATTGGCTATATATGTGTACAACACTGCGGGAGACCCGGAGTATTTTATATATATACCCGTGGACATGAGCCCTTAAAGGGGAGACATCCCCCTATAGTGACAATAGTGTGGAGGAGGGGAAGAAAAATGGATGGAGCGCCCCCGGGGAAGAGGAAATGGGATAAAAATGGAAGTGGGACTGCTTGATCTCGGGTGTTTTGTCAAAAAAACTCCGTTTTTTTTTCATTTAAAACCAGCTTGTATCCGCGTCTGGGGGTTTGGGAACGTCTTCCTCAGTACTTGCTGGGGTTACACGATACAACACTTTCATATATGGTGTAGAGTCACAGTGGAGTAAAAGGTGACGTGGACAGTAGTTGGTAGTGTGATATACCAGGCGCTTTTACGCCACGCAGGAAAGATAGTCCTGGAACTATCTTTCCCGGCCAGAATATAGCCACTGCCATAGATTCCTATGGGAGCCAATGACAGCTGCTGGAGACGGGAGGTGGGAGGGAGTTTAGCAGCGTGACTGCTGAACTCTCTCCCCCTTCTCTCCTCCTCTTTGCCCCTCGCCAGTTGTTTGCAATGGGAGGGAGCAGGGCGGGGACGGAGCTAAGCACCACCCCTCCTATTGCTGGCGGCCAACAAGGGACGGAGAGGGGGCGGGAGCTTGGCACACTAGCTCCTGCCCCGTCCCGCCTCCTCCCTTTGCAGAGAGTCGGTGAGGGGAAGGGGGAGAACAGCTTAGCAGAGCTAAACTGTCTTCCCCTGCCCAACGGCATTGCGGCTTCGGCGTATATGCACTGGGCTCAGGCCGTCTGAACAGGCGCACAAACGATAGATTTCTGTGCCCGTTCACACGTTTTTATGGCGCCGGTGGGCACACGTCAAAACACCAACGGCCGTGTGAAAGAACCCTCATAGTAATAAAACCAATAGTAGCGATAATGGCAATAGAGACTATCAAATAAAATGAGTCTTGGCATAATGTTAGTCCCTGTATGGCAGCTATAGGGCAAAAGAAAATGTACATTTAAAAGACTATATAACTAACTGTATATACCGTATTTTTTGCTTTATAAGGGCGCATTGAGACAAGTGTGTGCGTGTGCCATACATAGGTGCTCACAAAACCACGCACCCACGTACATGCACAAACACGCGTGAATGCAGGTCCGTGCAGCATTGCTTTCAATGGAACACGATAGGATGCCGGCAACCCCTGCAGTGATTTTCAGAGAAGGGTTTTAAATATAAGCCCTCCCCTTAAAATCAGCCATGGTTTCTCTTTAAGGAAAAAAAAATAATATATACATATATAGGCTGAAGAATTCCTCTGCCACAGCTCTTCCTGATTGGTTGAGCGCTTTGACCAATCACAGCTATAATATATATATTTTTTATTTTTTTTCTGCATCTAGGGTTCATTTAAGGGCTTTGACTAAGATTTCATATTGTCAAAGTTGCATCCATTTGCACGAAAACGTCATTTTTGTGCGAATCAAAAAAACGCTGTCCTATTTTTTTTGCAGGAGCGAATTGTTCACTAGTAAAAAACAGACATGTGACCACATTCATTGGAAAGCATTTGTTCTAATAGACCCGTTTTTTTTTTGCATCTATGGATGCGGGAAAAAACGCTCCTCTGCCGGAACCCTAAAAATATATATAATTTGGAAGCCGTTTTTCCATGAAATAGATCTTAAAAGATGCCCGCAGTGCAATTGGCTGTGTGTTGCGAAAAGAAAATAAAATCAAGGCCCGCAGTGCGATTGGCTGTGTGTGGCAAAAAGAAAAAAAAAAGATGCCCGCAGTGCGATTGGCTGTGTGTGGCAAAAAGAAAAAAAAAAGATGCCCGCAGTGCGATTGGCTGTGTGTGGCAAAAAGAAAAAAAAAAGATGCCCGCAGTGCGATTGGCTGTGTGTGGGGAAAAAGAAAAAAAAAAGATGCCCGCAGTGCGATTGGCTGTGTGTGGCAAAAAGGAAAAAAAAAAAAAGATGCCCGCACTGCGATTGGCTGTGTGTGAAAAAAAAAAGGGTACCTGTGGTGCGATTGGCTGTGTGTAGCAAAAAGAAAAAAAAAAAGATTCCCGCAGTGCGATTGGCTGTGTGTGGCAAAAAAGCGTGTCTGTGGTGCGATTGGCTGTGTAGCAAAAAGAAAAAAAAAATAACATGCCCGCAGAACAATTGGCTGTGTGTGGCAAAAAAAAGATGCCCGCAGTGCGATTGGCTGTTTGTGGCAAAAAGAAAAGAAAAACATACCCGCAGTGCGATTGGCTGTGTGTGGCAAAAAAAAGTGTGCCTATGGTGCAAATAGCTGTGTATGGCAAAAAGAAAAAATAAAGATGCCCGCAGTGCGATTGGCTATGCGTGGAAAAAAAGGGTGTCTATGGTGCGATTGGCTGTGTGTGGCAAGAAAAAAAACATGCCCGCAGTGCGATTGCTTGTGTGTGGCCAAAAAAAAGTGTGTCTATGGTGCAATTGGCTGTGTGTGGCAAAAAGAAAAAGAAAAAAAAAATTCAAAAGATGCCCGCAGTGCGATTGGCAGTGTGTGGAAAAGAAAGGGTGTATGTTATGCAATTGGCTGTGTGTTGCAAAAAGAAAAGAAAAAAAAAAGATGCCCGCAGTGCGATTGGCCGTGTGTGGCACAAAGGAGAAAAAAAAAGAAAAAAACATGCCCGCAGTGCGATTGGCAGTGTGTGGAAAAGAAACGGTGTCTGTGATGCGTTTGACTGTGTGGCAAAAAGCAAAAAAAAAAAGATACCCGCAGTGCGATTGGCTGTGTGTGGCAAAAAGAAAAAAAAAATGCCCGCAGTGCGATTGGCTGTGTGTGAAAAAAAAAGTGTCTATGGTGCGATTCGCTGTGTGTGGCAAAAAGAAAAAAAAGATGCCCGCAGTGCGATTGGTTGTTTGTGGCAAAAAGGAAAAAAAAAAAAAGATGCCCGCACTGCGATTGGCTGTGTGTGAAAAAAAAAGGGTACCTGTGGTGCAATTGGCTGTGTGTAGCAAAAAGAAAAAAAAAAAGATTCCCGCAGTGCGATTGGCTGTGCGTGGCAAAAAAGCGTGTCTGTGGTGCGATTGGCTGTGTAGCAAAAAGAAAAAAAAAATAACATGCCCGCAGAACAATTGGCTGTGTGTGGCAAAAAAAAGATGCCCGCAGTGCGATTGGCTGTTTGTGGCAAAAAGAAAAGAAAAACATACCCGCAGTGCGATTGGCTGTGTGTGGCAAAAAAAAGTGTGCCTATGGTGCAAATAGCTGTGTATGGCAAAAAGAAAAAATAAAGATGCCCGCAGTGCGATTGGCTATGCGTGGAAAAAAAGTGTGTCTATGGTGCGATTGGCTGTGTGTGGCAAGAAAAAAAACATGCCCGCAGTGCGATTGCTTGTGTGTGGCCAAAAAAAAGTGTCTATGGTGCAATTGGCTGTGTGTGGCAAAAAGAAAAAGAAAAAAAAAATTCAAAAGATGCCCGCAGTGCGATTGGCAGTGTGTGGAAAAGAAAGGGTGTATGTTATGCAATTGGCTGTGTGTTGCAAAAAGAAAAGAAAAAAAAAAGATGCCCGCAGTGCAATTGGCCGTGTGTGGCACAAAGGAGAAAAAAAAAGAAAAAAAGATGCCCGCAGTGCGATTGGCAGTGTGTGGAAAAGAAACGGTGTCTGTGATGCGTTTGACTGTGTGTGGCAAAAAGCAGAAAAAAAAGATACCCGCAGTGCGATTGGCTGTGTGTGGCAAAAAGAAAAAAAAAATGCCCGCAGTGCGATTGGCTGTGTGAAAAAAAAAGTGTCTATGGTGCGATTGGCTGTGTGTGGCAAAAAGAAAAAAAAGATGCCCGCAGTGCGATTGGCTGTTTGTGGGGAAAAAAAGGATGACTGTGGTGCGATTGGCTGTGTGTGGCAAAAAGAACAAAAAACCTGCCCGCAGTGCGATTGGCTGTGTGTGGCAAAAAGGAAAAAAAAAAGATGCCCGCAGTGCGATTGGCAGTGTGTGGAAAAGAAAGGGTGTCTGTGATGCGATTGGCTGTGTGTGGCAAAAAGGAAAAAAAAAAAAGATGCCCACAGTGCGATTGGCTGTGTGGCAAAAAGAAAAAAAAGATGCCAGCAGTGCGATTGGCAGTGTGTGGAAAAGAAATGGTGTCTGTGATGGGATTGACTGTGTGTGGCAAAAAGCAAAAAAAAAAAAGATGCCCGCAGTGCGATTGGCTGTGTGTGGCAAAAAGAAAAAAAAAACATGCACGTAGTGTGATTGGCTGTGTGTGGCAAAAAGGAAAAAAGATGCCCGCAGTGCGATTTGCTGTGTGTGGCAAAAAGAAAAAAAAGAATATGCCCGCAGTGCGATTGGCTGTGTGTGGCAAAAAGGAAAAAAAGAAAAAAAGATGCCCGCAGTGCGATTGGCAGTGTGTGGAAAAGAAATGGTGCCTGTGATGGGATTGACTGTGTGTGGCAAAAAGCACAAAAAATAAAGATGCCCGCAGTGCGATTGGCTGTGTGTGGCAAAAAGAAAAAAAAAACATGCCCGCAGTGTGATTGGCTGTGTGTGGCAAAAAGGAAAAAAAGAAAAAATGATGCCCGCAGTGCGATTGGCGTTGTGTGGAAAAGAAATGCTGTCTGTGATGCGATTGACTGTGTGTGTGTGTGTGTGTGTGGCAAAAAGCAAAAAAAAAAAAACATGCCCGCAGTGCGATTGGCTGTGTGTGGCAAAAAGGAAAAAAAAAACATGCACGCAGTGTGATTGGCTGTGTGTGGCAAAAAGGAAAAAAAGATGCCCGCAGTGCGATTGGCGTTGTGTGGAAAAGAAATGCTGTCTGTGATGCGATTGAGTGTGTGTGTGTGTGTGTGTGTGTGTGTGTGGCAAAAAGCAAAAAAAAAAAAGATGCCCGCAGTGCGATTGGCTGTGTGTGGCAAAAAGAAAAAAAAGAATATGCCCGCAGTGCGATTGGCTGTGTGTGGCAAAAAGGAAAAAAAGATGCCCGCAGTGCGATTGGCAGTGTGTGGAAAAGAAATGGTGCCTGTGATGGGATTGACTGTGTGTGGCAAAAAGCACAAAAAATAAAGATGCCCGCAGTGCGATTGGCTGTGTGTGGAAAAAGAAAAAAAAAACATGCCCGCAGTGTGATTGGCTGTGTGTGGCAAAAAGGAAAAAAAGAAAAAATGATGCCCGCAGTGCGATTGGCGTTGTGTGGAAAAGAAATGCTGTCTGTGATGCGATTGACTGTGTGTGTGTGTGTGTGTGTGGCAAAAAGCAAAAAAAAAAAAAAGATGCCCGCAGTGCGATTGGCTGTGTGTGGCAAAAAGGAAAAAAAAAACATGCACGCAGTGCGATTGGCTGTGTGTGGCAAAAAGAAAAAAAAGATGCCCGCAGTGCGATTGGCTGTGTGTGGCAAAAAGAAAAAAAAGAATATGCCCGCAGTGCGATTGGCTGTGTGTGGCAAAAAGCAAAAAAAAAAAAAGATGCCCGCAGTGCGATTGGCTGTGTGTGGCAAAAAATAAATATGCCCGCAGTGCGATTGGCTGTGTGTGGCAAAAAGAAAAAAAAAACATGCCCGCAGTGCGATTGGCTGTGTGTGGCAAAAATAAAAAAAAAGATGCCCGCAGTGCGATTGGCTGTGTGTGGAAAAAAAAGGATGTCTGTGGTGTGATTGGCTGTGTGTGGCAAAAAGTAAAGAAACATGCCCGCAGTGCGATTGGCTGTGTGTGCCAATAAATAAATATGCCCGCAGTGCGATTGGCTGTGTGTGGCAAAAAGAAAAAAAAAACATGCCCGCAGTGCGATTGGCTGTGTGTGGCAAAAAGAAAAAACAAAAAAGATGCCCGCAGTGCGATTGGCTGTGTGTGGAAAAAAAAGGATGTCTGTGGTGCGATTGGCTGTGTGTGGCAAAATGCAAAGAAAAAAAGGATGCCCGCAGTGCAATTGGCTGTGTCTGGCAAAAAGAAAAAAAATACATGCCCGCAGTGCGATTGGCTGTGTGTGGCAAAAAGAAAAAAGAAAGACGCCCGCAGTGCAATTGGCTGTGTGTGGCAAAAAAAAAAAACATGCCCGCAGTGCGATTGGCTGTGTGTGGCAAAAAGAAAAAAAAAAGATGCCCGCAGTGCGATTGGCTGTGTGTGGCAAAAAGAAAAAAGAAAGACGCCCGCAGTGCAATTGGCTGTGTGTGGCAGAAAAAAAAAACATGCCCGCAGTGCGATTGGCTGTGTGTGGCAAAAAGAAAAAAAAAAGATGCCCGCAGTGCGATTGGCAGTGTGTGGAAAAGAAAGGGTGTCTGTGATGCGATTGACTGTGTGTGGCAAAAAGAAAAAAAAAGATGCCTGCAGTCCGATTGGCTGTGTGCGGCAAAAAGCAAAAAAAAAGATGCCCACAGTGCGATTGGCTGTGTGTGGCACAAAGAAAAAAATAACATGCCCGCAGTGCGATTGGCTGTGTGTGGCAAAAAGAAAAAAAAAATGCCTGCAGTGCGATTGGCTGTGTGTGGAAAAAAAAGGGTGTCTGTGGTGCGATTGGCTGTGTGTGGCAAAAAGAAAAAAAAAACATGCCTGCAGTGCGATTGGCTGTGTGTGGCAAAAAGGAAAAAAAAAAGATGCCCGCACTGCAATTGGCTGTGTGTGGAAAAAAAGGTGTGTCTATGGTGCGATTGGCTGTGTGTGGCAAAAAGAAAAAAAACATGCCCGCAGTGCGATTGGCTGTGTGTGGCAAAAAGAAAAAACAAAAAAGATGCCCGCAGTGCGATTGGCTGTGTGTGGCAAAAAGCAAAGAAAAAAAGGATGCCCGCAGTACAATTGGCTGTGTCTGGCAAAAAGAAAAAAAATACATGCCCACAGTGCGATTGGCTGTGTGTGGCAAAAAGAAAAAAGAAAGACGCCCGCAGTGCGATTGGTTGTGTGTGGCAAAAGAAAGGGTGTCTATGGTGCGATTGGCTGTGTGTGGCAAAAAGAAAAAAAAAAAACATGCCCGCCATGCGATTGGCTGTGTGTGGCAAAAAGGAAAAAAAAAGATGCCCGCAGTGCGATTGGCAGTGTGTGGGAAAGAAAGGGTGTCTGTGATGCGATTGGCTGTGTGTGGCAAAAAGCAAAAAAAAAAAAGATGCCCACAGTGCGATTGGCTGTGTGTGGCAAAAAGAAAAAAAAATAAACATGCCCGCAGTGTGATTGGCTGTGGGTGGCAAAAAGAAAAAAAAGAGATGCCCGCAGTGCGATTGGCTGTGTGTGGCAAAAAGAAAAAAAAAAACATGCCCGCAGTGCGATTGGCTGTGTGTGGCAAAAAGAAAAAAAAAACATGCCCGCAGTGCGATTGGCTGTGTGTGGCAAAAAAAGTCTGTCTATGGTGAGATTGGCTGTGTGTGGCAAAAAGAAAATAAAGATGCCCGCAGTGCGATTGGCTGTGTGTGGCAAAAATAGAAAAAAAAAGATGCCCGCAGTGCGATTGGCTGTGTGTGGCAAAAAGAAAAAAATTAAAAGATGCCCGCAGTGCGATTGGCTGTGTGTGGCAAAAAGAAAAATAAAACATGCCCGCAGTGCGATTGGCTGTGTGTGGCAAAAGAAGTCTGTCTATGGTGAGATTGGCTGTGTGTGGCAAAAAGAAAATAAAGATGCCCGCAGTGCGATTGGCTGTGTGTGGCAAAAAGAAAAAAAAAAAGATGCCCGCAGTGCGATTGGCTGTGTGTGGCAAAAATAAAAAAATAAAAAGATGCCCGCAGTGCGATTGGCTGTGTGTGGCAAAAAAAAAAAAATACATGCCCGCACTGCAATTGGCTGTGTGTGGAAAAAAAAGTGTGTCTATGGTGCGATTGGCTGTGTGTGGCAAAAAGAAAAAAAAGATACCGGCAGTGCGATTGGCTGTGTGTGGGGGAAAAAAATGATGCCCGCAGTGCGATTAGCTGTGTGTGGAAACAAAGAATGTCTGTGGTGCGATTGGCTGTGTGTGGCAAAGAGAAAAAAAAGATGCCAGCAGTGCGATTGGCAGTGTGTGGAAAAGAAAGGGTGTCTGTGATGCGTTTGACTGTGTGTGGCAAAAAGCAAAAAAAAAAAGAGACCCGCAGTGCGATTGGCTGTGTGTGGCAAAAAGAAAAAAAAGATGCCCGCAGTGCGATTGGTTATTTGTGGAAAAAAAGGATGACTGTGGTGCGATTGGCTGTGTGTGGCAAAAAGAACAAAAAACCTGCCCGCAGTGCGATTGGCTGTGTGTGGCAAAAAGGAAAAAAAAAAGATGCCCGCAGTGCGATTGGCAGTGTGTGGAAAAGAAAGGGTGTCTGTGATGCGATTGGCTGTGTGTGGCAAAAAGGAAAAAAAAAAAAGATGCCCACAGTGCGATTGGCTGTGTGGCAAAAAGAAAAAAAAGATGCCAGCAGTGCGATTGGCTGTGTGTGGCAAAAAGGAAAAAAAGAAAAACAGATGCCCGCAGTGCGATTGGCTGTGTGTGGCAAAAAGGAAAAAAAAAACATGCACGCAGTGCGATTGGCTGTGTGTGGCAAAAAAAAAAAAAAGATGCCCGCAGTGCGATTGGCTGTGTGTGGCAAAAAATAAATATGCCCGCAGTGCGATTGGCTGTGTGTGGCAAAAAGAAAAAAAAAACATGCCCGCAGTGCGATTGGCTGTGTGTGGCAAAAATAAACAAAAAGATGCCCGCAGTGCGATTGGCTGTGTGTGGAAAAAAAAGGATGTCTGTGGTGTGATTGGCTGTGTGTGGCAAAAAGAAAAAAAACATGCCCGCAGTGCGATTGGCTGTGTGTGGCAAAAAGAAAAAACAAAAAAGATGCCCGCAGTGCGATTGGCTGTGTGTGGCAAAAAGCAAAGAAAAAAAGGATGCCCGCAGTGCAATTGGCTGTGTCTGGCAAAAAGAAAAAAAATACATGCCCGCAGTGCGATTGGCTGTGTGTGGCAAAAAGAAAAAAAAAAGACGCCCGCAGTGCAATTGGCTGTGTGTGGCAAAAAGAAAAAAAAAAGACGCCCGCAGTGCAATTGGCTGTGTGTGGCAAAAAGGAAAAAAAAAAAGATGCCCACAGTGCGATTGGCTGTGTGGCAAAAAGAAAAAAAAGATGCCAGCAGTGCGATTGGCTGTGTGTGGCAAAAAGGAAAAAAAGAAAAACAGATGCCCGCAGTGCGATTGGCAGTGTGTGGAAAAGAAATGGTGTCTGTGATGCGATTGACTGTGTGTGGCAAAAAGCAAAAAAAAAAAAGATGCCCGCAGTGCAATTGGCTGTGTGTGGCAAAAAGAAAAAAAAAACATGCCCGCAGTGTGATTGGCTGTGTGGCAAAAAGGAAAAAAAGAAAAAAAGATGCCCGCAGTGCGATTGGCGTTGTGTGGAAAAGAAATGCTGTCTGTGATGCGATTGACTGTGTGTGTGTGTGTGGCAAAAAGCAAAAAAAAAAAAGATGCCCGCAGTGCGATTGGCTGTGTGTGGCAAAAAGGAAAGAAAAAACATGCACGCAGTGCGATTGGCTGTGTGTGGCAAAAAGAAAAAAAAGATGCCCGCAGTGCGATTTGCTGTGTGTGGCAAAAAGAAAAAAAAGAATATGCCCGCAGTGCGATTGGCTGTGTGTGGCAAAAAGGAAAAAAAGAAAAAAAGATGCCCGCAGTGCGATTGGCAGTGTGTGGAAAAGATATGGTGTCTGTGATGCGATTGACTGTGTGTGGAAAAAAGCAAAAAAAAAAAAAGATGCCCGCAGTGCGATTGGCTGTGTGTGGCAAAAAATAAATATGCCCGCAGTGCGATTGGCTGTGTGTGGCAAAAAGAAAAAAAAAACATGCCCGCAGTGCGATTGGCTGTGTGTGGCAAAAATAAAAAAAAAGATGCCCGCAGTGCGATTGGCTGTGTGTGGAAAAAAAAGGATATCTGTGGTGTGATTGGCTGTGTGTGGCAAAAAGAAAAAAAACATGCCCGAAGTGCGATTGGCTGTGTGTGGCAAAAAAAAATAACAAAAAAGATGCCCGCAGTGCGATTGGCTGTGTGTGGCAAAAAGCAAAGAAAAAAAGGATGCCCGCAGTGGAATTGGCTGTGTCTGGCAAAAAGAAAAAAAATACATGCCCGCAGTGCGATTGGCTGTGTGTGGCAAAAAGAAAAAAGAAAGACGCCCGCAGTGCAATTGGCTGTGTGTGGCAAAAAGAAAAAAAAATGCCCGCAGTGCGATTGGCTGTGTGTGGCAAAAAGAAAAATAAGATGCCCGCAGTGCGATTGGTTGTTTGTGGAAAAAAAGGATGACTGTGGTGCGATTGCCTGTGTGTGGCAAAAAGAACAAAAAACCTGCCCGCAGTGCGATTGGCTGTGTGTGGCAAAAAGGAAAAAAAAAATATATATATGCCCGCAGTGCGATTGGCAGTGTGTGGAAAAGAAAGGGTGTCTGTGATGCGATTGGCTGTGTGTGGAAAAAAGAAAAAAAAGATACCCGCAGTGCGATTGGCAGTGAGTGGGGGGAAAAAATGATGCCCACAGTGCGATTAGCTGTGTGTGGAAACAAAGAATGTCTGTGGTGCGATTGGCTGTGTGTGGCAAAGAGAAAAAAAAGATGCCCGCAGTGCGATTGGCTGTGTGTGGCAAAAAAAATAAAAAAAAGATGCCCGCAGTGCGATTGGCAGTGTGTGGAAAAGAAAGGGTGTCTGTGATGCGATTGGCTGTGTGTGGCAAAAAGCAAAAAATAAATATGCCCGCAGTGCGATTGGCTGTTTGTGGGGAAAAAAAGGATGACTGTGGTGTGATTGGCTGTGTGTGGCAAAAAGAACAAAAAACCTGCCCGCAGTGCGATTGGCTGTGTGTGGCAAAAAGGGAAAAAAAAAGATGCCCGCAGTGCGATTGGCAGTGTGTGGAAAAGAAAGGGTGTCTGTGATGCGATTGGCTGTGTGTGGCAAAAAGGAAAAAAAAAAAGATGCGGACAGTGCGATTGGCTGTGTGGCAAAAAGAAAAAAAAGATGCCAGCAGTGCGATTGGCTGTGTGTGGCAAAAAGGAAAAAAAGAAAAACAGATGCCCGCAGTGCGATTGGCAGTGTGTGGAAAAGAAATGGTGTCTGTGATGCGATTGACTGTGTGTGGCAAAAAGCAAAAAAAAAAAAGAAGCCCGCAGTGCGATTGGCTGTGTGTGGCAAAAAGAAAAAAAAACATGCCCGCAGTGTGATTGGCTGTGTGTGGCAAAAAGGAAAAAAAGAAAAAAAGATGCCCGCAGTGCGATTGGCGTTGTGTGGAAAAGAAATGCTGTCTGTGATGCGATTGACTGTGTGTGTGTGTGTGGCAAAAAGCAAAAAAAAAAAAGATGCCCGCAGTGCGATTGGCTGTGTGTGGCAAAAAGGAAAAAAAAAACATGCACGCAGTGCGATTGGCTGTGTGTGGCAAAAAAAAAAAAAAGATGCCCGCAGTGCGATTGGCTGTGTGTGGCAAAAAATAAATATGCCCGCAGTGCGATTGGCTGTGTGTGGCAAAAAGAAAAAAAAAACATGCCCGCAGTGCGATTGGCTGTGTGTGGCAAAAATAAAAAAAAAGATGCCCGCAGTGCGATTGGCTGTGTGTGGCAAAAAGCAAAGAAAAAAAGGATGCCCGCAGTGCAATTGGCTGTGTCTGGCAAAAAGAAAAAAAATACATGCCCGCAGTGCGATTGGCTGTGTGTGGCAAAAAGAAAAAAGAAAGACGCCCGCAGTGCAATTGGCTGTGTGTGGCAAAAAAAAAAAACATGCCCGCAGTGCGATTGGCTGTGTGTGGCAAAAAGAAAAAAAAAAGATGCCCGCAGTGCGATTGGCTGTGTGTGGCAAAAAGAAAAAAGAAAGACGCCCGCAGTGCAATTGGCTGTGTGTGGCAGAAAAAAAAAACATGCCCGCAGTGCGATTGGCTGTGTGTTGCAAAAAGCAAAAAAAAAGATGCCCGCAGTGCGATTGGCTGTGTGTGGCAAAAAGAAAAAAAAAGATGCCTGCAGTCCGATTGGCTGTGTGCGGCAAAAAGCAAATAAAAAGATGCCCACAGTGCGATTGGCTGTGTGTGGCACAAAGAAAAAAATAAGATGCCCGCAGTGCGATTGGCTGTGTGTGGCAAAAAGAAAAAAAAAATGCCTGCAGTGCGATTGGCTGTGTGTGGAAAAAAAAGGGTGTCTGTGGTGCGATTGGCTGTGTGTGGCAAAAAAAAACAAACATGCCCGCAGTGCGATTGGCAGTGTGTGGAAAAGAAAGGGTGTCTGTGATGCAATTGACTGTGTGTGGCAAAAAGCAAAAAAAAAGATGCCCGCAGTGCGATTGGCTGTGTGTGGCAAAAAGAAAAAAAAAAGATGCCTGCAGTGCGATTGGCTGTGTGTGGCAAGAAGAAAAAAAAACATGCCCACAGTGCGATTGGCTGTGTGTGGCACAAAGAAAAAAAAAAGATGCCCGCAGTGCGATTGGCTGTGTGTGGAAAAAAAGGTGTGTCTATGGTGCGATTGGCTGTGTGTGGCAAAAAGCAAAAAAAAACATGCCTGCAGTGCGATTGGCTGTGTGTGGCAAAAAGGGGAAAAAAAAGATGCCCGCACTGCAATTGGCTGTGTGTGGAAAAAAAGGTGTGTCTATGGTGCGATTGGCTGTGTGTGGCAAAAAGAAAAGAAAGATACCCGCAGTTCGATTGGCTGTGAGTGGGGGAAAAAAAATGATGCCCGCAGTGCGATTAGCTGTGTGTGGAAACAAAGAATGTCTGTGGTGCGATTGGCTGTGTGTGGCAAAGAGAAAAAAAAGATGGCCGCAGTGCGATTGGCTGTGTGTGGCAAAAAAAAAAAAAAAAAGATGCCCGCAGTGCGATTGGCAGTGTGTGGAAAAGAAAGGGTGTCTGTGATGCAATTGGCTGTGTGTGGCAAAAAGCAAAAAAAAAAATGGCCGCAGTGCGATTGGCTGTGTGTGGCAAACAGAAAAAAAAAAAGATGCCCGCAGTGCGATTGGCTGTGTGTGGCAAAAAATATATATGCCCGCAGTGCGATTGGCTGTGTGTGGGAAAAAGAAAAAAAAAAGATGCCCGCAGTGCGATTGGCTGTGTGTGGCAAACAGAAAAAAAAAAAGATGCCCGCAGTGCGATTGGCTGTGTGTGGCAAAAAATAAATATGCCCGCAGTGCGATTGGCTGTGTGTGGGAAAAAGAAAAAAAAAAGATGCCCGCAGTGCGATTGGCTGTGTGTGGTCAAAAGGAAATATATGCCTGCAGTGCGATTGGCTGTGTGTGGAAAGAAAGGATGTTTGTGGTGCGATTGGCTGTGTGTGGCGAAAAGAAAAAAAAGATGCTCGCAGTGCTTTTGGCTGTGTGTGGCAAAAAGAAAAAAACCTGCCCGCAGTGCGATTGGCTGTGTGTGGCAAAAAAGATGCCCGCAGTGCGATTGGCAGTGTGTGGAAAAGAAAGGGTGTCTGTTATGCAATTGGCTGTGGCAAAAAGAAAAGAAAAAAAAAAGATGCCCGCAGTGCGATTGGCCGTGTGTGGCAAAAAGGAGAAAAAAAAAGAAAAAAAGATGCCCGCAGTGCGATTGGCAGTGTGTGGAAAAGAAACGGTGTCTGTGATGCGTTTGACTGTGTGTGGCAAAAAAAAAAAGATACCCGCAGTGCGATTGGCTGTATGTGGCAAAAAGAAAAAAAAATGCCCGCAGTGCGATTGGCTGTGTGTGAAAAAAAAAGTGTCTATGGGGCGATTCGCTGTGTGTGGCAAAAGAGAAAAAAAAGATGCCCGCAGTGCGATTGGCTGTTAGTGGAAAAAAAAAGGATGACTGTGGTGCGATTGGCTGTGTGTGGCAAAAAGAACAAAAAACCTGCCCGCAGTGCGATTGGCTGTGTGTGGCAAAAAGGAAAAAAAAAGATGCCCGCAGTGCGATTGGCAGTGTGTGGAAAAGAAATGGTGTCTGTGATGCGATTGACTGTGTGTGGCAAAAAGCAAAAAAAAAATAGATGCCCGCAGTGCGATTGGCTGTGTGTGGCAAAAAATAAATATGCCCGCAGTGCGATTGGCTGTGTGTGGCAAAAAGAAAAAACAAAACATGCCCGCAGTGCGATTGGCTGTGTGTGGCAAAAATTAAAAAAAAGATGCCCGCAGTGCGATTGGCTGTGTGTGGAAAAAAAAAGATGTCTGTGGTGCGATTGGCTGTGTGTGGCAAAAAGAAAAAAAACATGCCCGCAGTGCGATTGGCTGTGTGTGGCAAAAAGAAAAAACAAAAAAGATGCCCGCAGTGCGATTGGCTGTGTGTGGCAAAAAGAAAAAAAAATACATGCCCGCAGTGCGATTGGCTGTGTGTGGCAAAAAGAAAAAAAAAACATGCCCGCAGTGCGATTGGCTGTGTGTGGCAAAAAAAGTCTGTCTATGGTGAGATTGGCTGTGTGTGGCAAAAAGAAAATAAAGATGCCCGCAGTGCGATTGGCTGTGTGTGGCAAAAATAGAAAAAAAAAGATGCCCGCAGTGCGATTGGCTGTGTGTGGCAAAAAGAAAAAAATTAAAAGATGCGCGCAGTGCGATTGGCTGTGTGTGGCAAAAAGAAAAAAAAAACATGCCCGCAGTGCGATTGGCTGTGTGTGGCAAAAGAAGTCTGTCTATGGTGAGATTGGCTGTGTGTGGCAAAAAGAAAATAAATATGCCCGCAGTGCGATTGGCTGTGTGTGGCAAAAAGAAAAAAAAAACATGCCCGCAGTGCGATTGGCTGTGTGTGGCAAAAATAAAAAAAAAGATGCCCGCAGTGCGATTGGCTGTGTGTGGAAAAAAAAGGATGTCTGTGGTGTGATTGGCTGTGTGTGGCAAAAAGAAAAAAAACATGCCCGCAGTGCGATTGGCTGTGTGTGGCAAAAAGAAAAAACAAAAAAGATGCCCGCAGTGCGATTGGCTGTGTGTGGCAAAAAGCAAAGAAAAAAAGGATGCCCGCAGTGCAATTGGCTGTGTCTGGCAAAAAGAAAAAAAATACATGCCCGCAGTGCGATTGGCTGTGTGTGGCAAAAAGAAAAAAGAAAGACGCCCGCAGTGCAATTGGCTGTGTGTGGCAAAAAAAAAAAACATGCCCGCAGTGCGATTGGCTGTGTGTGGCAAAAAGAAAAAAAAAAGATGCCCGCAGTGCGATTGGCTGTGTGTGGCAAAAAGAAAAAAGAAAGACGCCCGCAGTGCAATTGGCTGTGTGTGGCAGAAAAAAAAAACATGCCCGCAGTGCGATTGGCTGTGTGTTGCAAAAAGCAAAAAAAAAGATGCCCGCAGTGCGATTGGCTGTGTGTGGCAAAAAGAAAAAAAAAGATGCCTGCAGTCCGATTGGCTGTGTGCGGCAAAAAGCAAAAAAAAAGATGCCCACAGTGCGATTGGCTGTGTGTGGCACAAAGAAAAAAATAAGATGCCCGCAGTGCGATTGGCTGTGTGTGGCAAAAAGAAAAAAAAAATGCCTGCAGTGCGATTGGCTGTGTGTGGAAAAAAAAGGGTGTCTGTGGTGCGATTGGCTGTGTGTGGCAAAAAAAAAAAAACATGCCCGCAGTGCGATTGGCAGTGTGTGGAAAAGAAAGGGTGTCTGTGATGCAATTGACTGTGTGTGGCAAAAAGCAAAAAAAAAGATGCCCGCAGTGCGATTGGCTGTGTGTGGCAAAAAGAAAAAAAAAGATGCCTGCAGTGCGATTGGCTGTGTGTGGCAAGAAGAAAAAAAAACATGCCCACAGTGCGATTGGCTGTGTGTGGCACAAAGAAAAAAAAAAGATGCCCGCAGTGCGATTGGCTGTGTGTGGCAAAAAAAAAAATAAAAAGATGCCCGCAGTGCGATTGGCAGTGTGTGGAAAAGAAAGGGTGTCTGTGATGCGATTGGCTGTGTGTGGCAAAAAGCAAAAAATAAATATGCCCGCAGTGCGATTGGCTGTGTGTGGCAAAAAGCAAAAAAAAACATGCCTGCAGTGCGATTGGCTGTGTGTGGCAAAAAGGAAAAAAAAAAGATGCCCGCACTGCAATTGGCTGTGTGTGGAAAAAAAGGTGTGTCTATGGTGCGATTGGCTGTGTGTGGCAAAAAGAAAAGAAAGATACCCGCAGTTCGATTGGCTGTGAGTGGGGGAAAAAAAATGATGCCCGCAGTGCGATTAGCTGTGTGTGGAAACAAAGAATGTCTGTGGTGCGATTGGCTGTGTGTGGCAAAGAGAAAAAAAAGATGGCCGCAGTGCGATTGGCTGTGTGTGGCAAAAAAAAAAAAAAAAAGATGCCCGCAGTGCGATTGGCAGTGTGTGGAAAAGAAAGGGTGTCTGTGATGCAATTGGCTGTGTGTGGCAAAAAGCAAAAAAAAAAATGGCCGCAGTGCGATTGGCTGTGTGTGGCAAACAGAAAAAAAAAAAGATGCCCGCAGTGCGATTGGCTGTGTGTGGCAAAAAATATATATGCCCGCAGTGCGATTGGCTGTGTGTGGGAAAAAGAAAAAAAAAAGATGCCCGCAGTGCGATTGGCTGTGTGTGGCAAACAGAAAAAAAAAAAGATGCCCGCAGTGCGATTGGCTGTGTGTGGCAAAAAATAAATATGCCCGCAGTGCGATTGGCTGTGTGTGGGAAAAAGAAAAAAAAAAGATGCCCGCAGTGCGATTGGCTGTGTGTGGTCAAAAGGAAATATATGCCTGCAGTGCGATTGGCTGTGTGTGGAAAGAAAGGATGTTTGTGGTGCGATTGGCTGTGTGTGGCGAAAAGAAAAAAAAGATGCTCGCAGTGCTTTTGGCTGTGTGTGGCAAAAAGAAAAAAACCTGCCCGCAGTGCGATTGGCTGTGTGTGGCAAAAAAGATGCCCGCAGTGCGATTGGCAGTGTGTGGAAAAGAAAGGGTGTCTGTTATGCAATTGGCTGTGGCAAAAAGAAAAGAAAAAAAAAAGATGCCCGCAGTGCGATTGGCCGTGTGTGGCAAAAAGGAGAAAAAAAAAGAAAAAAAGATGCCCGCAGTGCGATTGGCAGTGTGTGGAAAAGAAACGGTGTCTGTGATGCGTTTGACTGTGTGTGGCAAAAAAAAAAAGATACCCGCAGTGCGATTGGCTGTATGTGGCAAAAAGAAAAAAAAATGCCCGCAGTGCGATTGGCTGTGTGTGAAAAAAAAAGTGTCTATGGGGCGATTCGCTGTGTGTGGCAAAAAGAAAAAAAAGATGCCCGCAGTGCGATTGGCTGTTAGTGGAAAAAAAAAGGATGACTGTGGTGCGATTGGCTGTGTGTGGCAAAAAGAACAAAAAACCTGCCCGCAGTGCGATTGGCTGTGTGTGGCAAAAAGGAAAAAAAAAGATGCCCGCAGTGCGATTGGCAGTGTGTGGAAAAGAAATGGTGTCTGTGATGCGATTGACTGTGTGTGGCAAAAAGCAAAAAAAAAATAGATGCCCGCAGTGCGATTGGCTGTGTGTGGCAAAAAATAAATATGCCCGCAGTGCGATTGGCTGTGTGTGGCAAAAAGAAAAAACAAAACATGCCCGCAGTGCGATTGGCTGTGTGTGGCAAAAATTAAAAAAAAGATGCCCGCAGTGCGATTGGCTGTGTGTGGAAAAAAAAAGATGTCTGTGGTGCGATTGGCTGTGTGTGGCAAAAAGAAAAAAAACATGCCCGCAGTGCGATTGGCTGTGTGTGGCAAAAAGAAAAAACAAAAAAGATGCCCGCAGTGCGATTGGCTGTGTGTGGCAAAAAGAAAAAAAAATACATGCCCGCAGTGCGATTGGCTGTGTGTGGCAAAAAGAAAAAAAAAACATGCCCGCAGTGCGATTGGCTGTGTGTGGCAAAAAAAGTCTGTCTATGGTGAGATTGGCTGTGTGTGGCAAAAAGAAAATAAAGATGCCCGCAGTGCGATTGGCTGTGTGTGGCAAAAATAGAAAAAAAAAGATGCCCGCAGTGCGATTGGCTGTGTGTGGCAAAAAGAAAAAAATTAAAAGATGCGCGCAGTGCGATTGGCTGTGTGTGGCAAAAAGAAAAAAAAAACATGCCCGCAGTGCGATTGGCTGTGTGTGGCAAAAGAAGTCTGTCTATGGTGAGATTGGCTGTGTGTGGCAAAAAGAAAATAAATATGCCCGCAGTGCGATTGGCTGTGTGTGGCAAAAAGAAAAAAAAAACATGCCCGCAGTGCGATTGGCTGTGTGTGGCAAAAATAAAAAAAAAGATGCCCGCAGTGCGATTGGCTGTGTGTGGGAAAAAAAGGATGTCTGTGGTGTGATTGGCTGTGTGTGGCAAAAAGAAAAAAAACATGCCCGCAGTGCGATTGGCTGTGTGTGGCAAAAAGAAAAAACAAAAAAGATGCCCGCAGTGCGATTGGCTGTGTGTGGCAAAAAGCAAAGAAAAAAAGGATGCCCGCAGTGCAATTGGCTGTGTCTGGCAAAAAGAAAAAAAATACATGCCCGCAGTGCGATTGGCTGTGTGTGGCAAAAAGAAAAAAGAAAGACGCCCGCAGTGCAATTGGCTGTGTGTGGCAAAAAAAAAAAACATGCCCGCAGTGCGATTGGCTGTGTGTGGCAAAAAGAAAAAAAAAAGATGCCCGCAGTGCGATTGGCTGTGTGTGGCAAAAAGAAAAAAGAAAGACGCCCGCAGTGCAATTGGCTGTGTGTGGCAGAAAAAAAAAACATGCCCGCAGTGCGATTGGCTGTGTGTTGCAAAAAGCAAAAAAAAAGATGCCCGCAGTGCGATTGGCTGTGTGTGGCAAAAAGAAAAAAAAAGATGCCTGCAGTCCGATTGGCTGTGTGCGGCAAAAAGCAAAAAAAAAGATGCCCACAGTGCGATTGGCTGTGTGTGGCACAAAGAAAAAAATAAGATGCCCGCAGTGCGATTGGCTGTGTGTGGCAAAAAGAAAAAAAAAATGCCTGCAGTGCGATTGGCTGTGTGTGGAAAAAAAAGGGTGTCTGTGGTGCGATTGGCTGTGTGTGGCAAAAAAAAAAAAACATGCCCGCAGTGCGATTGGCAGTGTGTGGAAAAGAAAGGGTGTCTGTGATGCAATTGACTGTGTGTGGCAAAAAGCAAAAAAAAAGATGCCCGCAGTGCGATTGGCTGTGTGTGGCAAAAAGAAAAAAAAAGATGCCTGCAGTGCGATTGGCTGTGTGTGGCAAGAAGAAAAAAAAACATGCCCACAGTGCGATTGGCTGTGTGTGGCACAAAAAAAAAAAAAAGATGCCCGCAGTGCGATTGGCTGTGTGTGGCAAAAAAAAAAATAAAAAGATGCCCGCAGTGCGATTGGCAGTGTGTGGAAAAGAAAGGGTGTCTGTGATGCGATTGGCTGTGTGTGGCAAAAAGCAAAAAATAAATATGCCCGCAGTGCGATTGGCTGTGTGTGGCAAAAAGCAAAAAAAAACATGCCTGCAGTGCGATTGGCTGTGTGTGGCAAAAAGGAAAAAAAAAAGATGCCCGCACTGCAATTGGCTGTGTGTGGAAAAAAAGGTGTGTCTATGGTGCGATTGGCTGTGTGTGGCAAAAAGAAAAGAAAGATACCCGCAGTTCGATTGGCTGTGAGTGGGGGAAAAAAAATGATGCCCGCAGTGCGATTAGCTGTGTGTGGAAACAAAGAATGTCTGTGGTGCGATTGGCTGTGTGTGGCAAAGAGAAAAAAAAGATGGCCGCAGTGCGATTGGCTGTGTGTGGCAAAAAAAAAAAAAAAAAAGATGCCCGCAGTGCGATTGGCAGTGTGTGGAAAAGAAAGGGTGTCTGTGATGCAATTGGCTGTGTGTGGCAAAAAGCAAAAAAAAAAATGGCCGCAGTGCGATTGGCTGTGTGTGGCAAACAGAAAAAAAAAAAGATGCCCGCAGTGCGATTGGCTGTGTGTGGCAAAAAATATATATGCCCGCAGTGCGATTGGCTGTGTGTGGGAAAAAGAAAAAAAAAAGATGCCCGCAGTGCGATTGGCTGTGTGTGGCAAACAGAAAAAAAAAAAGATGCCCGCAGTGCGATTGGCTGTGTGTGGCAAAAAATAAATATGCCCGCAGTGCGATTGGCTGTGTGTGGGAAAAAGAAAAAAAAAAGATGCCCGCAGTGCGATTGGCTGTGTGTGGTCAAAAGGAAATATATGCCTGCAGTGCGATTGGCTGTGTGTGGAAAGAAAGGATGTTTGTGGTGCGATTGGCTGTGTGTGGCGAAAAGAAAAAAAAGATGCTCGCAGTGCTTTTGGCTGTGTGTGGCAAAAAGAAAAAAACCTGCCCGCAGTGCGATTGGCTGTGTGTGGCAAAAAAGATGCCCGCAGTGCGATTGGCAGTGTGTGGAAAAGAAAGGGTGTCTGTTATGCAATTGGCTGTGTGTGGCAAAAAGAAAAGAAAGAAAAAAGATGCCCGCAGTGCGATTGGCCGTGTGTGGCAAAAAGGAGAAAAAAAAAGAAAAAAAGATGCCCACAGTGCGATTGGCAGTGTGTGGAAAAGAAACGGTGTCTGTGATGCGTTTGACTGTGTGTGGCAAAAAAAAAAAGATACCCGCAGTGCGATTGGCTGTATGTGGCAAAAAGAAAAAAAAATGCCCGCAGTGCGATTGGCTGTGTGTGAAAAAAAAAGTGTCTATGGGGCGATTGGCTGTGTGTGGCAAAAAGAAAAAAAAGATGCCTGCAGTGCGATTGGCTGTTAGTGGGAAAAAAAAGGATGACTGTGGTGCGATTGGCTGTGTGTGGCAAAAAGAACAAAAAACCTGCCCGCAGTGCGATTGGCTGTGTGTGGCAAAAAGGAAAAAAAAAGATGCCCGCAGTGCGATTGGCAGTGTGTGGAAAAGAAATGGTGTCTGTGATGCGATTGACTGTGTGTGGCAAAAAGCAAAAAAAAAATAGATGCCCGCAGTGCGATTGGCTGTGTGTGGCAAAAAATAAATATGCCCGCAGTGCGATTGGCTGTGTGTGGCAAAAAGAAAAAACAAAACATGCCCGCAGTGCGATTGGCTGTGTGTGGCAAAAATTAAAAAAAAGATGCCCGCAGTGCGATTGGCTGTGTGTGGAAAAAAAAAGATGTCTGTGGTGCGATTGGCTGTGTGTGGCAAAAAGAAAAAAAACATGCCCGCAGTGCGATTGGCTGTGTGTGGCAAAAAATAAATATGCCCGCAGTGCGATTGGCTGTGTGTGGCAAAAAGAAAAAAAAAACATGCCCGCAGTGCGATTGGCTGTGTGTGGCAAAAATAAAAAAAAAGATGCCCGCAGTGCGATTGGCTGTGTGTGGAAAAGAAAGGATGTCTGTGGTGCGATTGGCTGTGTGTGGCAAAAAGAAAAAAAACATGCCCGCAGTGCGATTGGCTGTGTGTGGCAAAAAGCAAAGAAAAAAAGGATGCCCGCAGTGCAATTGGCTGTGTCTGGCAAAAAGAAAAAAAATACATGCCCACAGTGCGATTGGCTGTGTGTGGCAAAAAGAAAAAAGAAAGACGCCCGCAGTGCGATTGGCTGTGTGTGGCAAAGAAAAAAAAACATACCCGCAGTGCGATTGGCTGTGTGTGGCAAAAAGAAAAAAAAAAGATGCCCGCAGTGCGATTGGCAGTGTGTGGAAAAGAAAGGGTGTCTGTGATGCGATTGACTGTGTGTGGCAAAAAGCAAAAAAAAAGATGCCCGCAGTGCGATTGGCTGTGTGTGGCAAAAAGAAAAAAAAAGATGCCTGCAGTGCGATTGGCTGTGTGCGGCAAAAAGAAAAAAAAAAAAGATGCCCACAGTGCGATTGGCTGTGTGTGGAAAAAAAAGGGTGTCTGTGGTGCGATTGGCTGTGTGTGGCAAAAAAAAAAAAACATGCCCGCAGTGCGATTGGCTGTGTGTGGCAAAAAGAAAAAAAAAAGATGCCCGCAGTGCGATTGGCAGTGTGTGGAAAAGAAAGGGTGTCTGTGATGCGATTGACTGTGTGTGGCAAAAAGCAAAAAAAAAGATGCCCACAGGGCGATTGGCTGTGTGTGGCAAAAAGAAAAAAAAAGATGCCTGCAGTGCGATTGGCTGTGTGTGGCAAGAAGAAAAAAAAACATGCTCACAGTGCGATTGGCTGTGTGTGGCACAAAGAAAAAAAAAAGATGCCCGCAGTGCGATTGGCTGTGTGTGGCAAGAAGGAAAAAAAACATGCCCGCACTGCGATTAGCTGTGTGACAAAAAAAATAGATGCTCGCAGTGCGATTGGCTGTGTGTGGCAATAAAAAGAAATGTGCTTGTGGTGTAATTGGCCATATGTGTCGAAAAACAAAAAAAGATGCCCGCACTGCGATTCACTGTGTGTGGCAAAAAGATCATTTGGCTTTTATAACGGTCGCTAAAAGTAACGCTGCATGTTCTACTTTCATGCGTTGCAGCGTGTTTCTGGAGTGTGTTTTTTACTCTTGTAATGCCGCTGGGAGAGAGAAAAAAGTGATGTCATCGGTGTTACTACAGAAAATATGCTGTAAAGACGCTGCTCTCAACGCTGAAAAACGCAGCGTGTTTATAAACGTTTGTGTGGGAGTGGCCTAAAGTTGAAAAACAGCGAATGTTTCTTGGATGTGTTTTGAGACTTTTCCAGCTTTCTGGTTTCTTCACACATTGCAAATTCACTGGATTTTCTGCAGCTACAAGATTCGCACCAAATCCGTGCTAAATGGCGCAGGTTTTGATGTAGATTTGCCACGGATTTCAGCCCTTCATATGAAAGTGTGAACATGCCCAGTATGAATTGACCTGCTGTAGATGTAAAATCCGTGGCACGGGTCAATTTATGCTGCACTTTTTTTGCAGCCTGTGGATGGAATTTTTTGAAATCCTATCCATAACGCTCGTACTGTAAGATGCTGCAGATGTTCTGCAGCATTTCTGTCCTGTGTGAACACACTCTAAGGGTGGCTTCACACGAGCGTGTGCCGTGCATAGGTGCGCACAAAAGTGCGTACCCATGTATGTGCACAAACACGCATGAATGCAGGTCTGTGCCCATTGCCTTCAATGGGGCTGCAACTGCTGCCGATGGCCCCATTGCAAGCAATGGGCTGCCAGCAACCCCTGCAGTGATTTTCAGGGAAGGGCTTTAAATATCCCCATAGCGCAGAGAGAGTTGGTGGGGCTAGAGAGTGGGTGGAGCTATAGGGCTTCTCTCAGATTTCCCATAGCAAATATATAGAGGGTGGGGCTAGAGCGTGGATCCTCTAGCCCCACCCCCTCCACCCACGCTTTCTGGAAAGCCCTCCGGAAAGCCCCGTAACTCCACCCCCTCTGTATTCCTGCTATATGGAAATCCCTGGGGGAGAGAGTCCCCTACTGCTCTGAACTGCTGGGGAATTGCCCACCAGCAGAGCTGGAGGAATACCCCGCTGGTTACAGCAGGACATTTTAAAACATGCTGCCGAGAAGCACATTGTAAATGTCCTGTTGTAAATTCCTGTTAGTCCCCGCAGGGATTAAGGGAACCCTCAGGGAGTCTCCTCATCTCCGCGAGGACTAATAGGAGCTTACAGCAGTCATTTAAAATGTGCGTCTGGACAGCAGGTTTTAAATGTCCTGCATAAGCTCCTGCTCCCATAGGGGTCAATGGAAACTCCTGCACAGAGCACACCAAAAATAGGACAGGTCCTATGTTTGGTGCACATCGCAGAGCTGCATGTGACCTGCAGCATGTCCTATCTTTGTTAGGTGTGCGAACCGTTTTACTCAACTACATTCTTTGATGTGAGCCCTTCTATAGGAACCCATTGGTTATTTTAGAAGCGCTTTTTTTGCCCGCGCAAAAAATAAACACTTGCCTGACTCAGAAAAAGCCTTTAAATGAAATGTAGAACCGGGTCACTAATGAATCACGTCAGCAAGGGGATTGGAATACCTAAGAGATGGTCTCTTGCCAGGAAAAACTGGGACAAGCCGGGAGGCGGCTAATTCTGACTAGGGGGCGCAATTTTTTTCAAATTTTAAGGGGGATTTCCTTTTCAGGTAGACACCTTTTTTTCCCCAGCAAATTTGTAGTGTTCACCTGGTTCATATATTCCCTGTGACACAGAGGGACAACCAACAGCCAATGCATGGCTATTGGCTAATCATTTCATTGACAAATATAGGATCCACCTTTTAGCTCTCTTCACCGGGGTCATCAGCTGTCAAGTCCACAATACATAGGAATAGGAAAGGAACTACTGTATCCACCTATGTATTGTATCTACTATGGTGGACTAATAATTGTGGAAATGAATTGATCTCCCAACCACATGTAAGGTATGGGGCTGATGGATCGAGAACGTAGGATGTTAATGCTGATTTTCTGGTTGCATCGTCTTATTTGGTATTGTGATATAACCTGAAAAAGTTTTTGGCAGATTACTGAAGGCTCGTGGTTGTCATCTGGCAGAGAAGCTACTGAACGAGCCCCCACAGAAGATACTTTGGTGCAGATGGAGAAACAAGTAGGTATGTGAAATTATCCACTTATTGGTATGTAATAAACTATGGTAGGAGCTGGTGCTGTGCGCATGGCTGAACCACCAGGGAGCTCCAGTTACCGATGTGCTACAGAAGACTGGGAGCTCTAGCTATCAATATACCACAAAGGAATGGGAACTATATCACCAGGGCCTTTAAATGTCACCGGGTCGCCAGGGCCTCTGGATATTGCGGGGTCGCCAGGGCCACCAAAGACTGGGTGCTGGCAGTTATGCACTTGAGAATCTTAATGAGGTCATTCAAATCATTTGGGTTTCATTTTCTTGCAGCCTGGAAGAGTCATGAGGAAGAGGAAGGACCCCAACCCCAGCCTGAAGTTCTACGAGGGAAGAGAGCTGTCCAGATGCCATACAGATTCATCTTCCCTGTCAGATTGCAGCTGGAACAAGCGGAGGACATTGAGTGCCAGATTCGGAATCCTTATTTTCCCAGTTTTCAAAATAAAGATTTCAAAATAAAATGGAGTTTTAACATGTGCTGTTCAAGGTTTTTTTTGAAAGGGCAAAAAAAAGGGCCAACATTGAGGACTGTAGATGCAGTGGTCGGCTAAGGGAGGTTGATGCAGTAGATGAAAGACACATGCTTACTTCCCTTCCAAATCGGAAAATACCCAATAGTGCCATCGGCTCAGAACTAGTAGAGACCAGTGGGACCCAGGTACACCCATCTACTGTTCAGAGAAGTCTGGTCAGAAGTGATCTTCATGGATGAATTGTGGCCAAAAAGCCAAAGCTTCCAAGTAGAAACAAGACCGAGCGACTCGACTATACAAAAAACATAGTGCAGCAGATGAAAAACACATCAGAGCACATTTACAAAAGAGCACATTTCCCACAGTGAAAAAGTACGCAGATGCCTGTAATTTCCTGGGACTGAGTCCCTTAGGACTATTTCAGACGACCTTATATCGGCTTGGTTTTCACGCCGAGCCGATATACGGTGTCCTTGTCTGCAGGGTGGCGAGGATAGAAGAGCCAGGAGCAGAAACTGAGCTCCCACCGCTTCCCCGCCCCTCACCACTATTTGCAATGGGAGGGGCGGGGGCGGAGCTAAGCACCGGGACTTAGCTGCGCCCCTGTCTCGCCCTCTCCTATTGCAAATAGTGGCAAGGGGCGGAGAGGGGGCAGGAGCTCAGTTCCTGCTCCTGGCTCTTCCATCCTCACCCCCCCTGCAGACAAGGACACCGTATACATTATATATACGGTTGTCTAAATAAGCCCTTAGGCAGAGATCCCTTCACATGTGCAATCCTCTGGTAAGTGTTATGCCCAAAAGTTTATAAACTCCTAGAGACCTAAGGATGTAGCAGAGCCAGTAGGGTGTAGCTGTGTTTTCTCCAGTCATGGTAAGATTACGGCAACTCGCAATGAATCTTGTGATCATCAAAAGAAAATCTGACTGCATTCTCATAAGTAATTGTTCAGTTCAGAAAATGGTGACTGCCCTGCACTGGTGCCAGGTTGGCATTACCCCCTCAGTATGTGTTGTACATGGTACCAGTAATGCCTTCTTTTGCCTTGACAGAATTTGCAGTCATGACTGATGTCCGCACGGCTCCAGGATCCAACCTCTCCGCCTGTGCCCCAACCTGCCACTGAGATCCAACCCCCCTCTCAGGACACAGGCACTACCGTCTCCTGGCCTGCACCCATACCCTCACCTCCGCTGTCCTTGGCCCCATCCAGCAATGTCTCTCAGCGTAGCGTCCAGACGTCGCTAGCGCCACAGTTTGAGCGCAAGCGCAAGTACGACGCCACGCACACGCACGCTCAAGCGTTAAACGTGCACATTGCAAAATTGATCAGCCTAGAGATGCTGCCGTATAGGCTTGTGGAAACAGAGGCTTTCAAAAGCATGATGGCGGCGGCGGCCCCGCGCTACTCGGTTCCCAGTCGCCACTACTTTTCCCGATGTGCCGTCCCAGGCCTGCATGACCACGTCTCCCGCAACATTGTACGCGCCCTCACCAACGCGGTTACTGCCAAGGTCCACTTATCAACAGACACGTGGACAAGCACAGGCGGGCAGGGCCACTATATCTCCCTGACGGCACATTGGGTGAATTTAGTGGAGGCTGGGACAGAGTCAGAGCCTGGGACAGCTCACGTCCTACCCACCCCCCGAATTGCGTGCCCCAGCTCGGTGGTGGTATCTGCGGGGGTGTATGCTTCCTCCACTAAACCACCCTCCTCCTACGCAACCTCTGTCTCGCAATCAAGATGTGTCAGCAGCAGCACGTCGCCAGCAGTCGGTGTCACGCGGCGTGGCAGCACAGCGGTGGGCAAGCGTCAGCAGGCCGTGCTGAAACTACTCAGCTTAGGAGAGAAGAGGCACACGGCCCACGAACTGCTGCAGGGTCTGACAGAGCAGACCGACCGCTGGCTTGCGCCGCTGAGCCTCCAACCGGGCATGGTCGTGTGTGACAACGGCCGTAAGCTGCTGGCGGCTCTGCAGCTCGGCTGCCTCACACACGTGCCATGCCTGGCCCATGTGTTTAATTTGGTGGTTCAGCGCTTTCTGAAAAGCTACCCCCACTTGTCATACCTGCTCAGAAAGGTGCGCCAGCTCTGCGCACATTTCCGCAAATCACACATGCACGCTGCCACCCTGCGGACCCTGCAACATCGGTTTAATCTGCCAGTGCACCGACTGCTGTGCGACGTGCCCACACAGTGGAACTCTACGCTCCACATGTTGGCCAGACTCTATGAGCAGCGTAGAGCTATAGTGGAATACCAACTCCAACTTGCGCGGCGCAGTGGGAGTCAGCCTCCTCAATTATTTACAGAAGAGTGGGCCTGGTTGGCAGCCATCTGCCAGGTCCTTGGAAAGTTTGAGGAGTCTACCCAGATGGTGAGCGGCGATGCTGCAATCATTAGCGTCACCATTCCTCTGCTATGCATCTTGAGAAGTTCCCTGCAAAGCATAAAGGCAGACGCTTTGCGCTCGGAAACAGAGTCGGGGGAAGACAGTATGTCGCTGGATAGTCAGAGCACCCTCCTGTCTATATCTCAGCGTGTTCAGGAGGAGGAGGAGGAGCATGAGGAGGATGAGGAGGAGGAGGGGGAAGAGACAGCTTAGCCCACTGCTGACGGTACCCATGCTGCTTGCCTGTCATCCTTTCAGCGTGTATGGCCTGAGGAGGAGGAGGATCCTGAAAGTGATCTTCCTAGTGAAGACAGCCATGTGTTGCGTACAGGTACCCTGGCACACATGGCTGACTTCATGTTAGGATGCCTTTCTCATGACCCTCGCGTTACACGCATTCTGGCCACTACGGATTACTGGGTGTACACACTGCTCGATCCACGGTATAAGGAGAGCCTTTGCACTCTCATTCCCGAAGAGGAAAGGGGTTCGAGAATGATGCTATACCACAGGGCGCTGGTGGACAAACTGATGGTAAACTTCCCATCCGACAGCGCTAGTGGCAGAAGGCGCAGTTCCGAGGGCCAGGTAGCAGGGGAGGCGCAGAGATCAGGCAGCATGTACAGCGCAGGCAGGGGAACATTCTCCAAGGCCTTTGCCAGCTTTATGGCTCCCCAGCAAGACTGTGTCACCGGTCCCCAGTCAAGGCTGAGTTGGCGGGAGCACTGTAAAAGGATGGTGAGGGAGTACGTAGCCGATTGCAGCACCGTCCTCGGTGACGCCTCTGCCCCCTACAACTACTGAGTGTCGAAGCTGGACACGTGGCCTAAACTCGCGCTGTATGCCCTGGAGGTGCTTGCTTGTCCTGCGGCTAGCGTCTTGTCAGAGAGTGTGTTTAGTGTGGCTGGGGGAATCATCACGGATAAGCGTACCCACCTGTCAACCGACAGTGCCGACAGGCTTACACTCATCAAGATGAACAAAGCCTGGATTTCCCCAGACTTCTCTTCTCCACCAGCAGACAGCAGCGATACCTAAGCAATACGTTGGCTGCACCCGCGGATGGAAGCATCGTTCTCTCTCACCATCCAAAACAGGGACATTTCTGCTTCATCAATCTGTGTATAATATTCATCCTCCTCCTCCTGAAACCTGACGTAATCACGCTGTACGGGCAATTTTTCTTAGGCCCACAAGGCTCAGTCATATAATTTTTGTAAGCAATTTTTATACGTTTCAATGCTCATTAAAGCGTTGAAACTTGCACCTGAACCAATTTTTATTTTAACTGGGCTGCCTCCAGGCCTAGTTACAAATTAAGCCACATTAACCAAAGCTATTAATGGGTTTCACCTTCCCTCTTGGTTGGGCATGGGCAATTTTTCTGACGTACATTAGTACTGTTGGTACACCAATTTTTTGGGTCCCTCGCCTACAGTATAATCCAATTAATTTTTTGCCCACCTGCATTAAAGCTGACGTTACATCAGCTCTGCTGGGCACTGCAATGGGATATTGCACACGGAGTTGTAACTGCATGTGTCCACTTCTAAAGAACCCTAGTCTGACTGGGGCATGCAGTGTGGGCCGAAACCCACCTGCATTAAAGGGGTTGTCCCGCGAAAGCAAGTGGGTCTATACACTTCTGTATGGCCATATTAATGCACTTTGTAATGTACATTGTGCATTAATTATGAGCCATACACAAGTTATAAGAAATTTTTCACTTACCTGCTCCGTTGCTAGCGTCCTCGTTTCCATGGAGCCGCCTAATTTTCGGCGTCTAATGGCCAAATTAGACGCGCTTGCGCAGTCCGGGTCTTCTTCTTTTATCAATGGGGCTCCATGTAGCTCCGTGTAGCTCCGCCCCGTCACGTGCCGATTCCAGCCAATCAGGAGGCTGGAATCGGCAATGGACCGCACAGAAGCCCTGCGGTCCACCGAGGGAGAAGATCCCGGCGGCCATCTTCAGCAGGTAAGTAAGAAGTCACCGGAGCGCGGGGATTCAGGTAAGCGCTGTCCGGTGTTCTTTTTTAACCCCTGCATCGGGGTTGTCTCGCGCCGAACAGGGGGGGGGGGGTTGAAAAAAAAACAACCCGTTTCGGCGTGGGACAACCCCTTTAAACATGACATTACCTCAGCTGTGATGGGCAATGCAATGGGATATATTTATGTACCGCCGTTGGCTTCCTGGCACCCACCCATGCTGTCGGCAGACGGCACACAGCAGAGCGGAGTAGACACTGGAGGAAGTAAGACGTGAGGGTCACTGCAGGAGCACGGCTCGCATCCCACTGTGAGAATTCCCGCAGCGGAATCCGACCCAGCACTCTGCATGAGGCCTGATCATCGCTCAGTGAATGGAGGTGTAGGCAGCTGGGGATCTTTCCGGCCCACGCGCCTCCATTCACAGTAAATATGCAGTAATTCATAAATGTCGGTGCATGCACGTACACTGAACGATAAGCGCCAAAATACTCACCAATGTACTACAACACCCAGACAGATGGAAATATCTAACAAGTTAGTACACACAAGGGATTGTATTTTGGCCAGAATACGTAAGCCCACAAAACCACGTTGTCTATATGGTGACAGGCAGGAACACACACTGAACTGGAAAATTCACACCTAATGTGTAAACACCTACATACAGACTTTGAACATGTCACTGTTCACACAAACAAAGAGACAAGGGAATCCTACCCAGAACCTCATGTGTGCAATAACACCAAAGCAGAACATGCATGATGCCAAGCTCCACAGTTCTGAGAGGGAATGATATAAATGACAAATGACTAGAACCCTCTAGTAAGAGGGGCTGGTATATATGTGCAACAGACCGATGGAGGTTGGCTAGCTGGAGCAATATACACCCAGCCAGCTCAATCATCCCACACTTCTGGAAACGTGCTGCTGGAAACCCGTAGCACTACAGGTCCCAGTAGCACAACATGACAGACGCATGCCGGTGTCAATATAGGTAATTCCTGCACTCCAGTATAGTAGTGCATTAGAAAGCCTATGAGGTTAGTAGAGGCTGAGCCTCCTCGGCCACAGACCTGGAGGCTACATCCAAGCTTCTGGGTTCCATAGCAACCCACTGAGACCTCGTAATCACATTACGGGGGTCCAATGGGTGACAGAGGGAGCCCCCTTCCTTTTTCTGCTTCTTATATTCCGCGGTTACACTGCAACGTGCAAAGAGTTAAATAGCGTGTAACAAAAGGTATCTTCAGTCCCCACTGTTAGAACAAGTGCTCAGCCATTATCTGACAGCTGAGCACCCGCTCCCTCTGGCAGAAGAGACCTGCGACGGACTTCTAATGCAGCGCCATATTTCTACGGCGCTGAAGAGAAAAAAAACAGCTTTAAATGGCCGTATCTGGAAGCGGGAATGCTGCATAATTTGCCACATTCCACAGCATTTCCGCCAAGTATAAACATAACCTAAGTCAGCTTAAGGTATTCTGCAAAGTGGCATCAATAGTAATAGTGCTTGCCCTATATCAGCCCCAGTAGTAATATTGTCCCCCACAATGGCCTCAGTAGTAATATTGTCCCCCACAATGGCCTCAGTAGTAATATTGTCCCCTATATCAGCCCCAGGAGTAATAGTGACCTCCACAGTGGCTTCAGTAGCAATAATGTCACCTTTATTGGCCCCAGCAGTAACAGTAGCCTCCACAGTGGCCTCATTAGTAATACTGTCCTCTGTATCGACATCAGTAGTAATAGTGACCCCCACAGAGGCCTGAGTAGTAATACTGTCCCCTGTGTTGGCCTCAGTGGTAATAGTGACCCTCATAGTGGCGTCAGCAGTAAAAGTGTCCACTACATCAGCCTCAGTAGTAATAGTGTCCCTTATATCAGCCCCAGTAATAATAGTGACACCCACAGTGGCTTCAGTAGCAATAATGTTATATATATATATATATATATATATATATATATATATTGGCCGCAGCAGTAATACTGTCCTCTATATTGACATCAGTAGTAATAGTGACCCCCACAGAGGCCTGAGTAGTAATACTGTCCCCTCTACTGTCGCGCTTAGTAATAACAGTGACCCTCAGTAGTAATACTGTCCCCTGTATTGGTCTCAGTGATAATAGTGACTCCCCACAGTGGCCTCAGTAATAACAGTGACCCGCACAAAGGCCTCAATAGTAATACTATTACTGCTGAGGCTGATACAGGGGACACAATGATTAATGAGAATGTTTAGAATTGTAAGAATCATAAGATTTTTTGGTGACCTTTAAAAAAGAAAAGAATTGGTCACTAATTGTATTTAAAAAAAAAAAATCCCTAAAATCCTATATTTTCATACTGATCATCAACCCAACTTTTCCTGTTCTGTACGGAAAACTTTTCAGCAGTCACTATTATCACAGGCAGGATTGCAATGAAAGGTAACACCTACAATACATGTAGATAAAACAGGGTGTACCATTTAAAATAGGTAATGGTCACAGCTCACCTCTTCCCCCTCCCTGCGAAATTACCATTGAACATGTCAAAGCACATGTCTAGAACAGTCTCCCATAGAAGCAATGAGTCCCTTCCTGTCCGTTGTGTAAATGATCCATGAGGCTGCTGTAAAGCGTATCTCTAAATGCTGTTGAATGCAGAATGGGCGGCCCCATAGTCATGCACTGATAATAGAATTGAAGAAAAATCTACAAATCGGAAAATAAAAACAGATTACAAAAATAAAATGTGCTATTATCGGGTTTTAATTAGTAAAACCCTTTAAGGAACAGGCTGTTATGCACCTTAGGGACTGGACACTTTTTAAAGAATTTACCCATGTGCTGGTTTTACTGCCCTATTGTTTTTCCTTCAGCTACCAACATAATTTTTCCCCTGACATATGGGGCTATTTTTATATCTTTTTTCAATGACTTTTTTTTTCTATTTTTTTTCAAAAGATTTTTTGAAATTTATACCTGTTTTTTTCTTAGTTTATTTACGCTAAAATAAAGTACAGGAATGGGTTCCTCATTTTGCTTTGGATGTTTAGATATATATTTTTTGTATAGCTTCGGATTACAGGATGCATACGATGACGGTTTGGGTTGGTGTCGGCTTTGGGTCATTTTCTTTTTTACGTGTATAATTTTATTGTATTGTTTTGTCTTTTTTTACCAATTTTTAAAATAATTTTTGTTTACTATCTATGATAGCCATGACGTCGTTTTTACGACCGGCGGATATATGCTACCATCTGAGCTGTCTTCCACTTTCCCTCCCCCTCCCCGACTCACTGCCTCTCCTCTCCTCCGGCTGTTTGCAATGGCTGTGGAGAACACGTGGGGAGGGGGCAGCAGCTTAGCTCCACCTCCGTCTCACCCCTCCCATTGCAAACAGTCAGAAGGGAGTAGAGATGTAGAGAGCTGTTGAGAGGGAGGAAAAGAAGAAGAAAGCTCAAATGGTAGTGTATATCGCCGGCCGTGAAAACGGCGGCCGATATACGCTCCTGTGAATTTTTTTTGCTCGTACCAATGGTAAAGATTAAAAATATTGCAGCAGGTTCTATTTTGAGTGATTTTGTTCAAGAATGCCCACTATTTTCTGTGGGTGCATGAAAAAAAGGCCTCTGGCTTCCATGACACCTGGACGGCTCCAGCTACGATTGTCAGAGCAGAGGCGTATTCTAAAGTGATAATGCACTAAAGGTCAGTTTATTTGACGGTCACTTACCTTGCAACCTTTGCATCACATTTGCGATGTCCCTGGTGCTTCTGTTCGCGAGCCGTGAGGTGGCCATGTTGACTCTTCAGGGTATCCTTAGCTATAGGAATGTTGACTCCAAGTTTAGCTCTTAAGATGTCACACAATATCTTGCACGGCTCTCCTGAAGCATGCTCTACCTCCTATTCCCACTAGGCGGCTGATGCTTGAGTCACTGGCACCAAAACACCAGCAGACCACTCACGACTGCGCTGCCGCTTTCAATCTCTTCTCATGGGTCCTGTCCTTAAGCTGCCTGAAAAGACACAGAGGTAGGATTTAGAAGAGACTTGCATGCTTTCTTGCAATGCTAAAACCTGTAATCTCATTAGCAATTCCGACAAAGATTGGCAGGCCAGGATATGCAGTATTATTTGTGCCAAGCAGACAGTTACTGTTGAAAGCGCATTTCCTGCAACCGCGCTGTATAGAGTGAAATATCCGTAAATATAGTCATCCGTGTGAGCGATGCGCCAGTACTTTATATATCGAAGACGTAACTGCTACCTAGTACTATCCAAGATGCTTCTAATATACTCTAACCCCGGACTTGTACGAAAGGCAACAAAACCATCAGCAAGAACACTATAAACGTTCTAAACAGGTAAGTGCTGTATAATGAGTTTAATCATTTCAAGCCTAATGCCCTCTAAGATGATTAAATACTGCAAATATATATACACCGAGGGTGTGAGGGCAGTGATCCCCGTAGAGGGACTGTCCATATAGCTGCTGTATGATCCGCGCCGGGAAAAGTCATTCTACACGCCAATATCCCGGTCTTCTGCTGTGTTAGGGCATGTAAGGGGTGTAAAAGACATTAAAGACCTCTGTGCAGGAAGATATGGGTAACTTCTAAGATATGATTAAAGGGGTTGTCCCGAGGCAGCAAGTGGGTCTGTACACTTCTGCATGGCCATAATAATGCACTTTGTAATGTACATTGTGCATTAATTATGAGCCATGCAGAAGTTATAAAAAGTTTTATACTTACCTGTTCCGTTGCTGGCGTCCTCGTCTCCATGGTGCCGACTAATTTTCGCCCTCCGATGGCCAAATTAGCCGCGCTTGCGCAGTCCGGGTCTTCTGCAGTCTTCTATGGGGCTCCGTGTAGCTCCGTGTAGCTCCGCCCCGTCACGTGCCGATTCCAGCCAATCAGGAGGCTGGAATCGGCAGTGGACCGCACAGAAGAGCTGCGGTCCACGGAGGAAGAGGCCATCTTCAGCGGTGAGTAGAGAAGTCACCGGAGCGCGGGGATTCAGGTAAGCGCTCCGGTGAGCTTTCTTTACCTCCCTGCATCGGGGTTGTCTCGCGCCGAACGGGGGGGGGGTTGAAAAAAAAAAAAACCCGTTTCGGCGCGGGACAACCCCTTTAAAGGGAATGTCCTAGGGATAAAGAATAAGCATCTGATTGGCAAGGGTCTGACTGCATGGATCCCAACGATCAAGAAATTAGGAACTTTCACATGTCCATGAATGTTCGGACCGGTGGTCATGCGTGTGCACTACCTCTCCATTCATGACAGCCAAAGATACTAGAGCGATTGGCTTGTTGATGTGACTACCACAGCCATGTGACCACTACAACCAATCACTGGCCTCGGCAGTCATGCTAGCATGTATGGCACATGTCTACTGAGGCCTCGGATTGGCTGAGGTTGTTAACCAGAAGTATAGTGCATCACTGCACCAGGAGAATAAAGAATGGCTGGGACCCCAGGAGCATCGGCACCAGAGCGCTGGGTGATTTAACGGAAGTGTAATGATTGCTATTTTTATAACATTTTACTGTTAGCTTTATTTCTTAAACTCTTGGACAATCCCTTTAAGAGACTGCAAAAGTGAAATTGACCAAACATAAACCCCTGACTATAATCTCTATGGATGTCATAGAAGGTGGCTCCCGGCTCCGGATCCTTCTGTATGTGTGTCGCTGTATAAGATCAATTTCTGCATTGGCAGCACAACCCATAAATACATGACATTACCGGGCATCAGAGCAGCCGGATCAGGGCTGATCACTATTGATTTCTATTAAAAAAAAAGGGATGGTCTACCGAAGACAGATGTTTTAAAATTGAACACCTTCACCATAAAGGGCGTATATATACGCCCTCCTGGGGAAGGTTTGTGTGGAGCGGGACTGGGAGCCAATTTTACTCCAGAGATGGTGAATACCGACTATTTTTGACAGCTGATAATTCACCACAACTGCCATGATCAGCGTGAGCGCTAACACCGATGGTTAACCCTATAAATATCCAATCGGAGATTGAGAGTCCCGAACGGCGCCCTCGTGATGAGATTGCGAGGTGCTGTTCGCTTGTCATGGCAGCCCAAGGCCTTTTGAAGCCCTCAGGGTTCCCTGTGGCCCGTCATAATAGAATGCTGATAAAAATACCATATACAGCAATAAGTATTCCATCAAATGTTAAAGTCGATTAAACAACCTCAAGTTCAAGTACCCTAAGGGGACAAAAAAAAATTTATTGTAAAAAACATACTAAAAGTTAAAAAAAAAACAACTTTTCTTGTATTTATAATTAAAAAATACAAGCAAAAAAACCCCCCAAATATATTTGGTACCGCCACTAATGTAAAAGTCTGACCTAAAAAATAATGCATTATCTATCCTGCAGGGTGGACGCGGTCAGAAAAAAGAAATTACACAATGCCACAATTGCGCCTTTTTGGTCACTCTATGTCCAAGAAAAATCACTCTGCATTTCATCTAACATTTTATTTTCTTGTGTGAATGCACTGGGGAATAAACCTTTTAACAGATTTGCTTTCTCCCCATCACCCTCTACCATTCTTACAGGGCCTACACATTCCATTTTAATCTGTTTATATACTGTTTATAGGAGAAGGGGCTAATAGATCCATTTTGGTGCACAGATGAATTATTGATTTACTTGTACTTGTAACACATAATCGTGTTATTACTAGTTGGGAATATTACCAGACTTGGCAGTCCTGGAGGTCACTGTTTGACCTCAACCCATTAGTCCAGCCGTGAATCAACTCATCCACTCGCTGACGATTTGTGTCAGTGGTCGCAGCTGATGGTCTCCCACTGTGTGGTTTGTCTTCAGTGCTGGTTTCACCTTCTGTAAACCTCTTCATCCACCTGTGAACATTCCTCTTGTCAATGGTGTCATTCTGCAGCCTTTTGTGGATGTCGGACAGCCTTCATCCTTCCTTCATCAAGAACTCTATGACAGCACGTTGTTTCTGTTTGGAATCCATTACTGACCTGCAAGGAAGAACAAGATTCTGAAGCCCCCGTATAGAGGAAGAGTCCCTCCAACTACATGTGCAAGTTGAACAATCTACATCAATTAATAAAGAATTTATGACCACTTCTGCACTTTCGGTACAGCCCGCAGATATATATACGTTTTTTTTTCTTTACTAATTTTAATAATAAAATGTCTTCTTTAATAATATAGTATTTTCTGTTGCCGTCTTCTCACCGCCATAACCTTTTTATCTCTTAAAAAGCCGAGTCACAAGTATAGATCCGTGACGGGAGGTGAAACTTTTTAAAAATCTTTTACGTGATCGCCGTTATCCATTGGATAGCAGCGACCATGTGACCAAGGACCACGGCCCCCTGTGGCATCTCCAGACTCTCGGCAACGTTTCGTAGCCAAGAGCGGGGGGATTTTATATTATCCCGGCTTTTGTGCATGCGTCCGCTATTTTGGCGACGGGCGCGTCCGCAACAGCCAGGGTAAAATCCACATATAAATCCGAGGGCCGAACGTAATCTCATCTCCCCTTACGGACATAATCCATGAGGGGAGAGGTTTTCTTTTACACCTTTTTTAAACTTTTACATGGTCGCTGTTATCCATTGGATAACAGCAATGAAGTGACCGGGAACCACATACAGCAGCTTCCGGTGACAGCTCTGTGCTTTTGACTACTCATACTATGATCATGGGTTATTCGGGCGATACTGGCGATCGTGTAACTGTGGGAAGGGGGCTTCCTGTGGCCCCCCATGACAGCTCCAGGTTGTCGGTTACCTCCGGGAGCTGGCAGCCAGGAACTGCGATGTCCAGAGCCTGCAGGGCTTTAATCCCCAGAGGCAGCATGTTTTTACGTCCCCGGGAATTACAGCTCACTTAGGCAGGACGTAAAAACACTATGGAGTGGTCAGATTAGCATTAATTGTGAAAACATGTCTCTAAAAATTACCAAAGAAGTATTTTAGTCAACTTAACTTCCTGGCAGAGGATAGGATAGGAATTCTTCACTTTCACCCCAAAACATTCATAGCCACAGTGTTGTAAAAGTGCTTGGGCTTCGCTATCGCGTTTCAAGTCATACAGGTGTCACACGGGTGTATTATTATTGTGCATGCGCACTTCTCCTATATGCAGCTCGTGATGTCGTTAGCCCATTGACTTGTATTGGATCGCTCACATCTGCGGGTTTTCACACGTGTATTACTGGTGCAGAGAATAAATCCACAGCATGTTCTATCTGGACGTGTATTACGTGTGCGTGGGGATTGGCGGGCGCAGCGAGTATGAATGTCACTGTGTGAGCCCGGCCATATACTCAGCATACATAAAGGGGTCGTATGACATTAAAACACGGACAGCGCAACGGCTTTCTTAGGCTGGGTTCGCACAGGGCGGATTTCTCAGAAATGTTGTCCACACGGGACAGCGAATCCATCGCGGCAAAGCCGGCAAAAGCCGGTGCTGCGGCGCGGATTCGCCGGCCAGGCCGCTTCAAAACCTGCGGCACAGTGCCACGGGTTTTGAAGCAGCGCTTTTCCCGGAGGAAATCTCACGTTTTTTCGCTGCAGCCAAACCGCGAGTTTTTCGCCGGGAATCCGGCATGTGAGAACCCAGCCTTACATTACAGGACCCTGAGGGGCGGAATACGGCAGGATTAATTCATGTCCCTAAACTGTTGATCTAATTCCATGCTAGTCATCATACCCGCTCAGCTCCATGCCAGCCCTCACACCCCCCTCACCTCCATGCCAGCCCTCATATCGCCCTCACGTCCATGCCAGCCCTCATAGCCCCCTCACCTCCATGCCAGCCTTCATACCCCCTCTCATCTCCATGCCAGTCCTCACACACACCTGAACTCCATGCCAGCCCTCCTACCCCCTCACCTCCATGCCAGCCCTCCTACCCCCTCACCTCCATGCCAGCCCTCATACTCCTCTCACCTCCATGCGAGCCCTCATACCCCCCTCACCTCCATGCCAGCCCTCATACACCCTCACCCCCATGCCAGCCCTCATACCCCCCTCACTTCCATGCCAGCCCTCCTACCCCCTCACCTCCATGCCATCCCTCACACCCCCCTCACCTCCATGCCAGCCCTCATATCCCCCTCACCTCCACGGCAGCCCTCATACCCCCCTCACCTCCATGCCAGCCCTCATATCCCCCTCACGTCCATGCCAGCCCTCATAGCCCCCTCACCTCCATGCCAACCTTCATACCCCTCTCATCTCCATGCCAGTCCTCACACACACCTGAACTCCACGCCAGCCCTCCTACCCCCTCACCTCCATGCCAGCCCTCATACTCCTCTCACCTCCATGCGAGCCCTCATACCCCCCTCACCTCCATGCCAGCCCTCATACACCCTCACCTCCATGCCATCCCTCACACCCCCCTCACCTCCATGCCAGCCCTCATACCCCTCTCACCTCCATTCCAGCCCTCATACTCCCCTCACCTCAATGCCAGCCCTCATATTCCCCTCCCCTCTCTGACAGCCCTCACACCCCCTTGTGCAGGGCTTCCCTCCGCAGCCTCCTCTCCTCAGGCAGCCTTGTGTTGTGGCTGACAGTCCTGCTCCTTGGTAACCAAGTACAACAACTAGTCCGGGCTGCATGCTGACTAGACCAACTTGTTACCCCCGTGCCGTACAGCTGACATGTCCTCCCGACCCCCATGCACACATACAGTATATACACACAGCAGTCTGTCTGTCTGTCTGTCGGGATATACACGATATCACTGGCGTACATATAGGGGGTGCTGGGGGTGCGGTTGCGACCCGGCCCCTGAGCCCCAGGGGGCCCACGGGGCTTACTTTGCAGTCAGTCAGGCGATACTGACTGACTGCACTTACTTTCACTATGGTCTCTGCGCAGGCAGGAAGCCTCTCCGGGCACATCGGCGCTCCTCCCAGGACCTCCGCTCAGACCCCTCCCCCATCTGGTTCTCCAGCACAGAGATCATCAGAGGGGAGGAGTCTGAGCGGAGTTCCTGGGAGGAAACGCCGATGTGCAAGAGGGGCTGCCTGCGCAGAGACCATAGTGAAAGTAAGTGCAGTCAGTGAGAGGGAACGTCCTCGGTATGATTAAGAGGGGGGAGGGGGGTGAGTGAGGGGTGTTCTGTGTGTGATGGTGAGTGGGGGAAACGAGGGGTGTTCTGTGTGATGGGGAGTGGGGGTGAGTGAGGGGGGTTCTGTGTGTGATGGTGAGTGGGGGAAACGAGGGGTGTTCTGTGTGATGGGGAGTGGGGGTGAGTGAGGGGGGTTCTGTGTGATGGGGAGTGGGGGTGAGTGAGGGGTGTTCTGTGTGATGGGGAGTGGGGGTGAGTGAGGGGGGTTCTGTGTGATGGGGAGTGGGGGTGAGTGAGGGGGGTTCTGTGTGTGATGGTGAGTGGGGGAAACGAGGGGTGTTCTGTGTGATGGGGAGTGGGGGTGAGTGAGGGGGGTTCTGTGTGATGGGGAGTGGGGGTGAGTGAGGGGGGTTCTGTGTGATGGGGAGTGGGGGTGAGTGAGGGGGGTTCTGTGTGATGGGGAGTGGGGGTGAGTGAGGGGGGTTCTGTGTGATGGGGAGTGGGGGTGAGTGAGGGGGGTTCTGTGTGATGGGGAGTGGGGGTGAGTGAGGGGGGTTCTGTGTGATGGGGAGTGGGGGTGAGTGAGGGGGGTTCTGTGTGATGGGGAGTGGGGGTGAGTGAGGGGGGTTCTGTGTGATGGGGAGTGGGGGTGAGTGAGGGGGGTTCTGTGTGATGGGGAGTGGGGGTGAGTGAGGGGGGTTCTGTGTGATGGGGAGTGGGGGTGAGTGAGGGGGGTTCTGTGTGATGGGGAGTGGGGGTGAGTGAGGGGGGTTCTGTGTGATGGGGAGTGGGGGTGAGTGAGGGGGGTTCTGTGTGATGGGGAGTGGGGGTGAGTGAGGGGGGTTCTGTGTGATGGGGAGTGGGGGTGAGTGAGGGGGGTTCTGCGAGCCGGCACCTGACTTCACTATTAGAGGTATGCTAGAACCGAGCCGCTGTATTGGTGACTGAGGGCTCAATGCCACAGCTGTAAGCCTACAACACTGTGGGAGACCACCGGCATCTCACACATTTCCCAACCATGCACGCTGCCGGCAGGGACCACATATGGCCTTGTGTAGCACTGCACATGCACAGGGGGATTCTTTTTTTAATTCCCCACTCTGTTTAGAGTGACAATGCGTATGAAAACAATGTAATGTGTATGGGCAGTGTATCATACAAGTGTACAGGGCTCACGTTACGTGGTACGCAGAGAAAGAGAGCATGCTGGGATTACCACGTGTGCATAATACGTGGTGAAAACCTGGTCGTGGACATGAGCCCTAACATGTGATAAAAGTTAGCTCATGCTGTCTCCAATGTATGTGTGCCTGTATTATGTATGTGTATATAGAATTATTTTTTTCTTTCCTGAGGAAGCAAAGCGTGCCTTGAGGCTTGTGTTCTGGATGTTTTAAAAATCTAAAACCCCTGATTACTAATGATCCATTGATGGGTCATTAAAAAAAACAGTAATGTAGCTAAAAGTGATATACAAGGAGTAGCTGTGAAAAGGAGTGGTGGGTGGACGGGTCTGGAAGGGGGCCCCAAGCTAAACTTTTGCACCCGGGCCCATGAGCCTCTAGCTACGCCCCTGCACGATATATCACAGCTCATCCTCCCGTCTCCCCCGACTCACCGTGTTTCCCGCCAGTGATGACTGCCGCATCCTCCTGTCAGCAGCCCGGCTCCCATCACCGGAGTAATGTCCTCCGTCCGAGACTGTAGCACTGAGGCGGAGAGTGAGGCAGCCGAGGAGGAGGGCTCTGCTCTGTCACCAGCCTGGAGGATGTCACGACAGGGGCCGTCTACAGAATACATGTCCCGACAGACGGCTGCAGTCCCCTTCCCACGGCCGTTCACACACTGCGGCAGCGGCCCCCATTCTGTAGGGAAGCAGCTGGTGGCCCTATTGGGGCAGATGAAGAAGCCATGGCTGGTGGCTGAGGGTTCTGCGATGGCTGTTACCTCACAGCCTGTCTCAGGGCTAGTCACACATCCGTATGTTTACAGCGTATTACATGGGATCTGTACGCCGTGCGATACGCGGTAACTCAACATCACTTACATTGCTGTACGCTTATCAGAAGGAACTGCGTAATACACAAGCACCATTAATACGTGAGTTAGAGCCCATTATTCTCTATTGCCAAGCATATATACGCGTATGTATATACAATTACATGCATACGGGCGGGGGTATACGCATCATCACTAAGGGGAGTATAAAAAGACACAGGTGTGCTGCGCATGGCGGGGTGCGTGAGTACACAGTCATGTGCAGTAGGATTTTGCCGCCATATGCAGGGTCACAGCCGGCTCCACGCTGCGCTTTACACTTTTGGCCGTGTGAGCCCGGCCTTAGAGCTTCTTCACACGACCATATGCAGAAAAACACTCGCCGCAGCGCATTATAGTGAGTTAAGTATATTTGCGCTCGTGTTTGCGTGTAGTTCTGTACTTTGTGCGAACGCAGGGCCAGGTCACACGACACACCCCTCCGTGGATTAAAAAACCATTTAGCTTTATAAGCTCCAGATGTGTTGTATTCCCCGTGTTTTGCGCAGTGTTTCACGCTCCCTCTTGCGTATTTGCGCTCCTCCCATAGACTTCTCTGGGGGACTTTGCTGCACAAACCACAGGAAAATACGACAGTTCCTACTTTTGTCCAAGTACGCAAAATCCTCGTGCAAAACGCACTCATCGGAGTAAATACATTGACGTTCTATTACACCTTTGCTTTAGGTACGCAAAAGCATGCGCAAATATGGTCATTATGTTGGCCATCGCTCCCGGGCCTGGCGTCAGCTGAAGGTCTTCCTCTCTTCCCTCAGGCGGCTGCAGCCTACCGGCCATGCTGGGGCCAAATGTATGAGCCCCCCAGGCAGGGCATCCCTCTCCAGGTAGTCGGAATAATGACAGCCCAGTTCCCTAAGGGCTCATGTCCACGGGCAAAAGAAGAATTAAAATCCGCAGCGGATTTTAACTCTTCTCCTGCCCGCGGATCCGCGTCCCATAGGGATGCATTGACCAACCGCGGGTAGATAAATACCCGCGGATCGTCAATAAAAGGGATTTTTAAAAAAATGAAGCATGAAAAAATCTGGACCATGCTCCATTTTCGTGCGGGTCTCCCGCGGGGACCGCTCCCGCGGGCTTCTATTGAAGCCTATGGAAGCCGTCCGGATCCGCGGGAGACCTAAAATAGGAATTTAAAAGAATTTACCCATCCGGAGCGGACCGGGAAGGTCTTCTATTCCTCACGGCCGGATCTTTCTTGCTTCGGCTCGGCGGATGTGCCCGGCGCATGCGCGCGGCACGCCGGCGACGTGCCGAGTTCATCCGCTGCCGAAAAAGAAGATCCGGCCGTGAGGAAGAGAAGACTTTCCCGAACCGCTCCGGATGGGTAAATTCTTTTAAATTCCTATTTTCAGCGCTCATGTCCGCGGGGCAGGAGGGACCCGCTGCAGATTCTCCATGGAGAATCCGTAGCGGGCCTAATTTTCCCCGTGGACATGAGGCCTAAGGGCTCATGTCCACGGGCAAAAGAATTAAAATCCGCAGCAGATTTTAACTCTTCTCCTGCACGCGGATCCGCACCCCATAGGGATGCATTGACCACCCGCGGGGTAGATAAATACCCGCGGATGGTCAATAAAAGTGATTTTAAAAAAAAATGGAGCATGAAAAAATCTGGACCATGCTCCATTTTCATGCGGGTCTCCCGCGGGGACGGCTCCCGCGGGCTTCTATTGAAGCCTATGGAAGCCGTCCGGATCCGCGGGAGACAAAAATCAGATTTTACTCACCCGCTCCGTTTCTTCTCTTCGCCGCCGCGTCATCTTCTCTCAGTCGCGGCCGGATCATTTTGCTTCGGGACGGCGCATGCGCGGGGCACGTCACCGACGTCATCCTGCGCATCCGCCGGGCCGAAGAAAGAAGATCCGGCCGCGACGCAGAGAAGATGACGCCGCGGCGAAGGAAGTATCCGGAGCGTGCGGGAGGTGAGTTAATTCTGATTTATTCTGATTTTCAGCGCTCATGTCCGCGGGGCAGGAGGGACCCGCTGCAGATTCTCCATGGAGAATTCGTAGCGGGCCTGATTTTCCCCGTGGACATGAGGCCTAAAGGTGCCTACAGGCGGAGCGATTATCGTTCAAACAAGCGAAAGTGAATAAAAATAGTTCAGTCTAAACGCGAGCCAACGACTGGACGACAAACGATATTCATTCGCGTTTCATTCATTTTCTGCAGGCATATACGCCACCATCGGCTCCTTCACTTATTGTTCCGTTTATACAGACTGAATGATTCAACAATGGATCTGCCTGTCTAAACAGAGAGCACAAGTGAACGAGGCCGCGGTGACGCCATTCGCCCGGTCGAACAATAATATAATCGGCTCGTCTAAAAGGACCTGAAGACAACTTTATATTGAACAACCCGATAGCTAGGTTCAGTCTCCGGGGGACGGAGGTTTGCAATTAGTTACAAACCCGCAACTAAAGAATAAGGCCAGTTTCACACGGCTGATAAGATCGGGTGAGATTTCTGCGTTGCGAGACGCACAAACATGAATCCCATTCATTTTAATAGGTTCATACACATGAGAGATATTATCCCACATGGCAGCACGGTGCTATGTGAGAAACAGATCGCAGCATGTTCTATCTGGCTGCGATATCGCCCATTGCTTATTGAAAGCAATGGGAGAACGCGGTCATCCTCCATTACAGCAGCGGCAGGAGATTCCTTCATCCTCTCGGGGAATCCCTTAAGATGTGGTGGGGAAATCCCTTCAGCCCTGACTGGGGTGAAGCGATTCCCTGCGGGGATGAAGGAATCCCCTGCTGCTGCTGTCACAGAGAATCTCCCAGAGTTCTCCCACTGCTTTCAATGGGGCTGGCGCTGCTGCCACATGAAAATGCCTCACATCCACAGGTCTTTCACATGACCTTCTGTAACTAGTGCTGCTTAGAGTATATACAAGATTACTACTTGTACCCATTAGGCCGTGTTCACATGGTTGGACCTCCTGTAACTAGTGCTGCATAGAGTATATACAAGATTACTACTTGTACCCATTAGGCCGTGTTCACATGGTTGGACCTCCTGTAACTAGTGCTGCATAGAGTATATACAAGATTACTACTTGTACCCATTAGGCCGTGTTCACATGGTTGGACCTCCTGTAACTAGTGCTGCATAGAGTATATACAAGACTAGCTGATATACCCGGCTTTGCCCGAGTTAATTTGGTACTGGTGTTTATCTGGTGTTCACACGGAAAATCTTACGAAGTCGTGGTTACTTTAGAGATACTGAAGAAAAAGATATGTTCACCATTTTGCATAGTTCTCTGCGTTACCCAGGAAACACCACGTGGAGGAAACCATGCGACGTTTCCTTTATATAAAATGTCATCAGGAAGTGAGAGAATTAGATTACGTACATAAAATTTGGACACTAATTCTTTTGCGCTTAGAATTGACTAATCGAGTTGGGACCCATTAACTTTTCATATTTATGACACAATCAATGCTTGTGTCAAATTTCATGTTTTTATGACATTGGGAAGTGAGAGATTTTCATTATCTACGTAACATTTGGATGCTAATTCTTTTGCACATAGAATTGAATAATGGTGTTGGGACCCATTAGCTTTTCCTGTTTATGACATAATCAATGCTCGTGCCAAATTTCCCATTTCTATGACACCGGAAAGTGAAAAAATTACATTCCGCACGAAAAATTTTGAAGCCAATTCTTTTGCGCTAGAATTGAATAATCGAGTTGGGACCCATTAGCTTTTCCTATTTTGGAGATAATCGATGCTCGTGCCAAAATTCATGTTTCTACGATATCGGGAAGTTGGAGAACTTTTGGCGAGTCAGTCAATCAGTCAGTGAGTCAGTCAGTCAGTGAGTCAGTGAGGGCTTTCAGCTTTATATATACAAGATTACTACTTGTACCCATTAGGCCGTGTTCACATGGTTGGACCTCCTGTAACTAGTGCTGCATGGAGTATATACAGCATTACTACTTGTACCCATTAGGCCGTGTTCACATGGTTGGACCTCCTGTAACTAGTGCTGCATAGAGTATATACAAGATTACTACTTGTACCCATTAGGCCGTGTTCACATGGTTGGACCTCCTGTAACTAGTGCTGCATAGAGTATATACAGCATTACTACTTGTACCCATTAGGCCGTGTTCACATGGTTGGACCTCCTGTAACTAGTGCTGCATAGAGTATATACAAGATTACTACTTGTACCCATTAGTCCATGTTCACATGGTTGGACCTCCTGTAACTAGTGCTGCATGGAGTATATACAGCATTACTACTTGTACCCATTAGGCCGTGTTCACATGGTTGGACCTCCTGTAACTAGTGCTGCATGGAGTATATACAAGATTACTACTTGTACCCATTAGGCTGTGTTCACATGGTTGGACCTCCTGTAACTAGTGCTGCATAGAGTATATACAAGATTACTACTTGTACCCATTAGGCCGTGTTCACATGGTTGGACCTCCTGTAACTAGTGCTGCATGGAGTATATACAGCATTACTACTTGTACCCATTAGGCCGTGTTCACATGGTTGGACCTCCTGTAACTAGTGCTGCATGGAGTATGTACAGCATTACTACTTGTACCTATTAGGCCGTGTTCACATGGTTGGACCTCCTGTAACTAGTGCTGCATAGAGTATATACAAGATTACTACTTGTACCCATTAGGCCGTGTTCACATGGTTGGACCTCCTGTAACTAGTGCTGCATAGAGTATATACAAGATTACTACTTGTACCCATTAGTCCGTGTTCACATGGTTGGACCTCCTGTAACTAGTGCTGCATAGAGTATATACAAGATTACTACTTGTATCCATTAGGCCGTGTTCACATGGTGGAATCTGCATTAGTCTGTGTGCACACCTACCGTGTGTACAAGTTGCGCCCGAGTGATTGGGGTTTAACTTGCATCGGACAACACGCGGACACTTGTCCATGTGCTGTCGGACTCACTTGGATATAGCACATAGCCATGCATCAGCGTGATACGGACAGGAATAGAGCATGCGATGAGTTAGCGGTCCTCGTTAATCTGCATAGACCCATAGGCTATAATGGGGTCATGTGCTGCCCGGGATTTACCACAGACAGCACATGGCCCAAAGGCTTCATGGAAAGAAGAGAAGTGACATGTCCCTTGTTGATGTGGATTCCGCAGCGGTGTATCCACATACAGACTGAATGCAAGTAGTTGGTGTGCGTACCTACGGCAGCTCTAATCCAGATCCATGTCAGAGATCTACCGTTAACATGCAGATTTATGCCATGGATTTCCATTGAAGTCCGTGTTGGATGTTTCTGACGCTGAATATGGCCTGACTACTGGAAGACGGGGAACAAGGGGTCTGGTGGGACAACCGTCATCGGTGGGGGGCATCAGGAGACGTCAGCAGCCGCAGGCACAAACTCTTCAGCTACTTGGTTTATGTAGGTTGAAAACAGACAAATATCCATCAAGTCCAACCTTACTAAGCGATTAAAATCACGCCCGCAAAACGTGACCAATGGTTTCACAAGCCGACATCCACAGAAGATCTGTACTTAGCTCTCCAAGATGTCTGGAACAACCTCCCTGCCGAGCTCTTTCACAAACTGTGTGCAAGCGTTCCTAGAAGAGCTGATGCTGTTGTGAAGGTAATGGGCGGTCACACCAAATACTGATTTAGATTCCTCTCTTCACTCACTTTGCATTTTGGTTTTTGATGAAACTGAGAACACTTCTTCTCTTTCTGAAAGCATTCTCACTTTGCAGCATTTTTCACACCTGCCTACGGTCTCCCTCATAGAGACATTTTTTACCACGACTAGAGCGGCGTTTTCAGCATCGCGGTATAGCGCTCCCATTGTTTTCGATTAGACCGCTCAGACAGCCGCTCGATTGCAGTGACTTTTAGCACTGTGATTTTCCAGCAGGGTTTGTTCTATTTTTGAGCGTTTCGCGTTCCTCATCAAAACTAAAGTAAAATGCTGCAAAGCCCCGCAATTTAAATCGTAGCGCTTACCACAACGCCTGTGTGAGGGAAGCCTGAAACTACTGTTGTTGTATGTGTTACATTAAGATTAGAGATGAGCGAGCGTACTCGGCCAGGCCCTTTTTTCGCCCGAGCGCCGCGATTTTCGAGTACTTCCATACTCGGGCGAAAAGATTCGGCAGGCGCCGTGTGTGAGTGGGGGGTTGCAGCGGGGAGTGGGGGGGAGAGGGAGAGAGAGAGGGCTCCCCCTGTTCCCTGCTGCTATCCCCCGCTCCGCCACGCCTCCCCCCGCCCCCCGGCGCCCCCCGAATCTTTTCACCCAAGTACGGAAGTACTTGAAAATTGCGGTGCTCGATCGAGTAATTACTCAAAACGAGTAGGTTCACTCATCTCTAATTAAGATCAAAATGTTTGAGATTCTAAAACATGAAATGACTTGGAAGTTCTGACAAACACATATATCCCACATACAAAACACGAGGCACAGGGATTACAGAATAAGGCCGCGCTCACACCTGCGTGACGGTCAGTTCACGGTTTCCATTTTTAGAGGAGAGAAAAAATGATTTATTACCCAAGTGATTTCAATGGGGTTTGAAAAATAACAGAAAGGCTTCTGTTTGCCTTCATTCTGTCAGGCCTACGTTTTTAAAACAGAAAAATCACGCTGCAGACTGCGCTATTTTATCATCCAAAGAAACGAAAATCTAATGAAATGGAAGCATACGGAAGCCTTTCTGCTTTATTGAAACCCCATTGGAATCAATGGGGAAAAAATGGATTCGTTGTTTTCTGTTTTATTTCAGTTTCTGTTCTCCAAAAATGGAGCAGAGAGACGGAAACCCTGAAGCGACCCCAACGCAGGCGTGACAGCAGCCTTATACTGCTAGAGAAGACATTTGTCACATCTTAGAGAAGCGATTCGAGGAGCATCTGAGACCTTCCGGAATCAGCAGTAGTAATACTATAATAATGCTGACTAGTAATACAAAGTATAAGGGCAGGATCAGAATCTCCATGATTTTGCTGTGATTTGGTGATAAATCCAGTCTCATGTAACACTATCTTGCTGCAGGTTTGTATTATATAGCATCTTGTAAGATCCCCGATGAATATCCTTGGTAAGGGCCTCAACACACGGGCCGTTATGTGGCCGCATGATGGGACGATACGAAACCACTGATCACTGGTTTAGTTTCCACTACCGGGACGCTCGCATGTTGTGTGCAAGAAGAGTTACGGCAGGACCCGTCTTTTCACGCTCACACACACTGGCGCGAAGTTCGAAGAGTCAGAATATGTTGGGGTTTTTCTTGTTTTTTTTTTTAAAACCCCGCTTCATACGCTAGAACAACAGGAGCTAAAATAATTCATGCAGATTAAAAATCAGCTTCATCCCTTTTAGCAGTGATTACTTGTGTGCAGTGACCTCTTCTTCTGCTTGTGTAGAGCTTGTTGACCACTAGACGCCTCTAAGACACACAGAAGGTTTTTCTTGGGATGTAAGAAGCTGGATGGTCATATTAAGGAATTGCCGACACCTGGACCGTTCTGACCAGACTGTTAGGAGGTGTTGGGACCAGTGGATGTGTAAGGGCACACAAGGGGACTGGGCTCAGGACCCCCTCGACAGACCACCAGTAGACAACATCATATGATCGTTCGACAAGTATGAGCAGTTCAGAAACAGGTGACACCATCGTTAGACCCCTGCATCTGTTGTATCCATTTCCAGGTGTTTGGCTAAAGGACCTTTGGTCTCATGGCACACATGATGTGTACTGCCTTTGACACCCACCATCACCATTTGTAGTGGTGTTATGCACGATTAAACTGGATGCTACAAAGTGGATTCCAGTTGTCTTCAGCGATTAATCCAGGTTTAGTTTGGGCATTGATGGCGGCTGTGTTCGTGTTTGGAGACCTGAGGGTGAACACTGCAATCCTGCCTTTGCTGTGGAGCGGTACACTGCTCACACTGCTGGTGTGATGATCTGGGGGCCATTGCATGACACTCGGCTACCGCTAGTGGTGGTACGAGGGACAATGGCAGCTCAGTGATATGTTCAGCACATCCTGCAGGCACATGTGTTGTCTCTCATGGCGGCCTCCAACAGGATAATAGTTGGCCGCCCACAACAAGGGTTTCTAGGAATGTCTCTACAACACTGTCACACTTCCATGGCTGCCCAGTTGCCAGATTTATCGCCAATAGAACATGTATTGGACCATCTGGGATGCCAACTTCGACAGTCTACGAGTTTGCATGTTCTAGAGGCTCAATTACAGCAAATGTAGACCTCCTTCCTTGGTCTCTCACAACTCACAGCCTCTCCCACTCACAGAGATGGCAATACTCTTGATCTAGTCTTCCTCCATCTCTGCTCTGCTTGCCACTTCACTAACTCCCCTATCCCGCTCTCGGACCATAACCTCCTCTCTTTGCCTGTCAAGCTGCCTAGAATCTCATCAGACCCACCAGCCTACCATATGTACAGGACCTTCAGACCGTTCACACCCAAAACTCTGGCATCTCCCCCTCCTAATTCAAATAGGCTATCATATCCCAACTGCTAAAGAAATCGACTCTTGACTCGACCGATGCTGCCAACTACCGACTCTTCTCAAATCTCCCCTTCATCTCCAAATTATTAGAAAGCCTAATTTACTCCCGCCTTAAAAGCTATCTATCAGAAAACTCTCCTCTTGACCTCCTACAGTCCAGCTTCTATCCTCTACACTCGACAGAAACTGCTCTGACTAAAGTGTCAAACAACCTCCTAACGGCTAAATCGAGGGGCAACTATTCCCTACTGATCCTCCTCCCTTGCTGTTGGGGTCCCCCAGGGCTCAGTCCTCTGCCCCCTCCTTTTTTCCATTAACACAGCCACTACCATCAGGACAGACCATCAGGAGATTTGGCTGTCAGTACCATCTCTACACCGACGACACCCAGTTATACACCTCCTCTCATGACATTACAGCACCGTTTCTTCAGTATGCAACCGGATGTACGTGGTCTCTAACCCTATGTCCACTCTCTACCTTAAACTGAACCTCCCAAAAACTGACCTTCTCCTGTTTCCGCCCCCTACTAACCGACCTCATCCTGACATCTCCATCTCAGTGTGAGGCACCACAGGCCCATTCGACTCCAATCCCTCCTTTACCCCTACATCCAATCTCTGGCCTGAACAGTTCGCTTGCACCTCAAGAATATTGCTGCGCTCCAGTCGGCAGCTCTGTCCAGGTCTTGGACAGCTCCTCTGCTGAAACCTAGCCATGCTTCTCTGTTTCCCTGTCTTGTCCCCACCATGTTCCTGATTAGGCCTCCTATATAAAAATGGCCATGCTTCTGTTTCTGATTAAGCCTCTTATATAAACCAGGCCATGTTCCCGCCTCCTTTGCGTGAATATTGTGCCTCAGCAGCCATTGATCAAGCTCTACTACTGCCTGCTTCTCTGCTATTCAACGAAGACCTTCTGATAAGACCCCTGGCTTCCCTTCCGACAACGTGACCCACTTTCTCCATTTCTAACTCAACACTGAGACCTTCTGATACCGACCCCTGGCTTCCCTCTTGACAACATGACCCATCTACTCCATTTGTTCTGCCCATAAGACCTCCTATTGCGGACTCCTGGCTCGTCCCCAACTACTCTTTCCACATCTGCGGCTGCTACACCTAATGCTCCAACCCAGTACCTAAAACAGCTATAGAGATAATGTATGAATGTTCCTTATGAGAGGAATTATATACAACTGTAGAAGTGTCATGAGGATTTTTTACGGGGGTTCCAGGAGTAGGTGAATGAGCAGATTCCGCCAACCTGGAGTCTTAATGCCACACTGTATGTGAATGATAGATAATAAATGCAAGGCATTGGTTGGATGTTGGCGAAGATACATGAGCCCACTAGCCACTTCACGGTTCCTTGCGTTGTAGTGGGTCCCTACACTAATATAAATGCATCACAGAAGGGGAAATCAAGAATTAAAAACAATCACAGAAAATGGCCGTTACTTACTGAGTAAGGAGTGCATATAGATGCATCCTCTCACCATGCAGGTAGCTGACCACCAAATGGAGGAGCCAATAACACCTGTGCAGGAGACCGATAAAACAACCACTCACACTGCCTCTTGATAGTGAGGGGGGTCCTGCACAGGTGTTATTGGCTCCTCCATTTGGTAGTCAGCTACCTGCATGGTGAGAGGATGCATCTATATGCACTCCTCAGTCAGTAATTAACGGCCATTTTCTGTGATTGCAATGGGGCCGCCAACAGCAGCCGTGGCCCCATTGAGGGCAATGGACACAGACCTGCATTCATGCATGTTTGTGCATGTACATGGGTGCGCGGTTTTGTGTGCACCTATGTATGTACAAGCTCATGTGAATGCACTCTCATGCTGAAAAAAGACACATCCATCCAGGTGAGCCTATTACTCCCAAATGTTGATCCAAAGGAAGGCAAATAAACAAACAAACAGTGAGGTAGAAGCCAATTTTCCTCAATGAGGCTGGATGTCCATGGGCGAGGTGTCATTGCGAGATTCGTGGCAATAAATCGCACACGGAACTCGCATGCCAGGATTACTATGGAAAGCGTAGCCTACTGCACACAAGCAGAAAATGAAAGCGATTTTCTGCTCGTGTGATTAAAATTGCTGCATGCAGTGACTCTTCGTGGTGAGCCTATCATTAATATAGGCTGATCGCGAAGACCTTTTATTGCTTCCCCCTCCTCCCCTATGGCAGAGGGGGGAGCACTAAGGCTGCCTGTTCATGGGTGTTGCGGTTTTACGCCCGCGGGCAAGCAGATTTCTGTCGTGGAAGGACACTAAAGTCACCGCAATTATCCTATCATTATGATAGGTTCATCGAGGAAAATATCGTGACATGCCGCAAATTTTATACTTGAGCGGAAAATTGTGGCGGATTTCCATTTGTGTACATCGGGCTGCGCTTTCCATAGTTGTCCTATGGCAAGCGTTCATTGTGTTACCCGCATGTGGATTATCGCCGCCGATAATGCAATGCAGAATTGCCCGTGGACAGGAGGCCTTAGGGCTTTTACCCACTAGCGTTTTTTTCATGCTGCAATATCGCTGCGTTCCCATTGAAAAAAGCGCAGCGATATCACAGGGGAAAAAAAATCCTCCATGACTCCAATCTGGCGATTAGAATAATCCCCGGATCACCAAACCTTCTGTAGTAATCAGTGATATAACATGTAAGATTGTATCGCTCAAGAAAGGCGTCCAGGCCCCTCTTATATTCTTTTACCAACTTTGCCATCACCACGTCCTCAGGCTGAGAGTTCCATAGTCTCACTGCTCTTACAGTAAAGAACCCCCTTCTATATCGGTGTAGAAACCTTCTTTACTCTAGATGTAGAGGGTGCCCCCTTGTTACAGTCACAGTCCTGGGTATAAACAGACGATGGGAGAGATCTCTGTATTGTCCCCTGATATATTTATACATAGTTATTCGGTCGCCCCTCAGCTGTCTTTTTTCTAAACTAAATAATCCCAATTTTGATAACCTCCCTGGGTATTGTAGTCCGCCCATTACGTTTATTACTTCAGTTGCCCGCCTTTGTACCCGCTCAGGCTCTGATACGTCCTTCCTGAGTGCCCCTAGACCTCTTTTAATGCATCTGATGATCCTATTTGCCTTGGCAGCAGCTGCCTGACACTGGTTACTTCAGTTAAGTTTACAGTTAACTAAAACCTCCAAGTCCTTTTCCATGTCAGTGTTACCCAGTGGTTTCCCATTTAGTGTGTAATGGTGACATGTATTTCCCTGCCCATGTGCAGAACCTTATATTTATCATTGTCCCTGCCATTTCTATGTTTTGCCTCTAGGTGGCAGAACTTACCTTACTATGATTTTGTACTTGCTATAGGGCACAGAGCTTTCCCTGTACAGTTCCACAGAGTTTATGGTTAAAAAAACCAGACAAATCCCATTACTACAAAAGTAGTTATTTTATATGAAACATAACTATGTTTTAACCAGCCAGCTCCTTTGTGAAGACCCGATGTCCAGGTGCGGATTTTAATTATAAAATCCGTGCGTGTCTCCTGCACAGGAGATCTGCGCGTCTTGCCACCCATAGGGATGTATTACCATCCGCATGGCAAGTAAAAGCATGCGGATATGATTTTTTTTCCAGTGTGCGAGATGCACGCATAGGAAGGAATCGCAGCATGCTTCAATTTCCAGCGGGTCCAACAGCGACGGGTTCTATTGAAATCAATGGAATCCACCCTCACCACAGCACACCTGCAGCTGTCACTGTGGAGGTGCTACAAATCCACAGGAAAGCAGGAGATTTGAAGGAGAAAAAAAAAGCCCAGACACATCCGCAGTGCTGAAGAAAGAAGATCCAGCCTGTACGGAGGGGAGCCGCGCTGGATTCGGTGAGGTAAGATAATGTTCTTCTCCTCTCCATGTCCCCGGGCACACAGGGATTCAGCAGTGTAATCCGTGCATGCAAGTGGACATAAGGCTTTAGGATTAGTTTTGACCACTCACAGATACAACTGAATATACAATTTATTCCACCATTATGGTTATAGTGTACAATCCACATGAATTAGGAGAAACAGAAAGAAACATAATTGCGGTTTCATGTCATGGTCAAAATTCTTGCAAATGGTGCAAATTTTCAGCAGTTTTTTCCTACATAGATAAGTGATAATGATGCATTATAGTAGCAGCATTCTGCTGTTTTATTACAGCTAGGCTACTAACATGACCAGCCTTTGCAATGTCTTAACCCTTTCCAATCCACTGTCTGATGTCTGAAGACATTATGATTTAAGGCTGTACAGCTCCGATGTTAGAAGACGTCCATCGGGGTTCTCTTACTGTATATTGCCAGCCTCTCTGCTGTCGGAGCCTATCCAACGTGTCACCTCATGCAGTACTTGCTTTAGCCAACAGATAGCGCCATTGTATAACGGCAGAAAAAGAGTAAGTCCCCTAGGAAAACCAGGATACAAATTGGATTGGAAAGGGTTAATAGTTGTAATAATGGTATAATGATAAGGTCTTATGATTAAAAAAAGATCAATTGATTAAATGTGTTATAATTGAGAAAGCGACCTGGCTATGTGCTAGGAAAGTAAAGGGTTTTAAAGAATACCAATACCCCTTCCCTTTTATCCATATGGCCCAGACTGCGATCATGACTTCTCCCAGTCACAACCTGTGTCTGCAGAATTTGACACATAGACATCTGTGACTCCTCAATTTTCTAGCCACCTGCCTTTGTTTTGCATACTTCTACATAATCTTCCTATCCAGAGTGGCCCAGATAGTAATAAAGCATAAGAGTATTCCCTTTTTGTGCTCTCTGTAGGCACCACAGAGTAAGTACCACTTTTAGTGCCCCATACAAAGTAAAAGTGCCTTCTTTTATACTCTCAGTAAGTAATAAAATCCTATACGGGCTCCTTTAAGTAACAATGCCCCTACTGTCCCCGTTCAGTAATAATAATGCCCCTCATGGCCACCTTCTGGTAATAAAAATAATGCCTCACTTGTCCTTCTTTTGGTAATAAGAATACTCCTCCTGATCATAATAATAATATCCCCTTTGCCCCCTATTGTATGCATTAAAATTAAAAACCACATACACTCACCTGGGTTTCATGGTCACGTAATCGCTACGTCTAGTGCCAGTCCCTAGCATTGGTGAGGCTGGAGACTGATTGTAGCAACCACGTGACCGTGTAATGTGAAAATCAGTGCAAAACCAATGCTGAGTGAACTTCAGAGCCCATGAGCCGAGAAGACAGACCCAGGTGAGTAAATGTGTTTTTTTTATTTTATGTCACTTCTGCAGTCAAATTTAAAAAAAATTGTCACCCCCAGCACCGGCCCCAGGACCCAATCGACCCACTGGGAATTTTCCTGGTGAGTTCACTGGCCAGTCCACCCATGCCTATCATCAATAGAAGACCTGAGAACAAAGATCCCCATTTCAATTTTCTGGTTTCGCCTGTCGCTAGCTGGTAATTTGACTCATTTTGACCACTACATTCCTCACTGTTTATTAGCAAGAGCTAACCTACTGGCAGAAAGCTACACGATAAGATGTGCCGCTAAAGTAGAGGATGTATATATACATTGTAGCTGCATGGTGCATCAACAAATACAAATGCTGAAGGGGTTAATATTTGCAGTTTCAGTGCACTGGTGTTGATTGACAGTTCCTGATCAATTCTGAATTAAAAGGGATTTTAATATCATATAGCTACAAGAAAAAGTAAGTGAACCCTTTGTAATTAACTCTTTTTCTACATTAATTAGTAAAAAATGTGGACTGGTTGTTATATACAGGACAATTATAGACAAACAACTGTAGTTGCCTGAGGTTGGGGCCCCCACAGCTCTTGTTTGGCTATCTCATGTGGAATGTGTATGTGTGTATGTCTGTGTCATTGTTGTCCCAACCAACTTGTATGTTCTTGCACCCCTGTCACCCTAACCTGCTCTGTGTGTTGTGAGCGGTTTCTGTCTGGGTTAGGATTGATTGGGGGGCAGAGTTTAATGTAGGGAGAGAGACAGAGAAGAGAAGATGTGGTAGGAGAGATCGGACACAAGAGGGAAAGCTGAGTCTCAGACCAGCCAGTCTGAGCCAATCACAAGCCAGGGAGATAGTGATACAAAGATGGTGGACCCAGCCGTCAGAGAGACTTTTTCCTCCCTGCAGCAGCGAAAGTACGAGTCAGAGCAGACCCCACGGAATCTGGAAGGAACACAGGCCTAGGCATTGTGAGTGCAAATTATCCCAACTAGGTCAGAAGTCCAATAATATTTGTGTATATTTATTAAAAGCGCCAAAATTGGGCAATTTTTTTTTAAATTCTCATTTTTTCACATTTTCAATTGTAATATAATAAATATGTACAAACATACTGTACACATTTTTGCTAGGATATATATTTCCATCCGTTTACCTTATTTTGGATGCAGATTTGAAAAGCTTTCGTTTTTTTAACCATTTAGAAGCCGTACAAATTTAACATTGATTACACTGCCCAATGATGATTTTGTTTCGGGCTCAAAATTAGCGTATTCTTATGTATTTTCATCTGCTGAATTCAAAAATCAACATAAAAATGACCGATTAGCTCTTGCTTTGGAGATACAGTGACATATCATTTCTTAGAGTTTACATTCTTATTTTGTTGGAGGTTTTTTTGGGGTGGGGGTAGTTCTCACACCTCTCATCTGACATAACACAACGTTCTCCATATGTTTGTAGGTTATAAACATAATAAGTGTTGCTATGACTGAGTTTCATATTGTTTTTGCTTTACCTTTTCTCAGAATTTCTGGTTTTGGAGTGCCTTTGAAGTGTAACATTTTCTATATCAAAATGCCACAAAAATGTGTAAATTTAGTGAAGAATTTTTGTTACATTTGTGGTGAAATAACATTTTCGTCTCAGAAACGCAATCTTATAAAGACTGCCTATCAGCATTATTTTGGTATGAATGTAGGGGACCGGGATAAGTCATGGGCTCCACATATATGTTTCAACTCTTGCTCAGTTAAACTACGAGATTGGCTGAAAAATAAAAAATTATCTATGGCTTTTGCCGTGCCTATGGTTTGGCAGTAGCCTACAAACCATACAGATGACTGCTATTTCTGCTTGACTCAGCCTATAAAGGAAGGATTGTCAATGAAGAAAACAGGAACAGTTCAATACCCAAATCTTCCATCTGCTATTCCACATTCAGATAGTTGACCAGTTCCTATTCCACCCCAACATTATGAGTTTAAAGTAGAAACTGAAGAAAGTGTGGAAAAAGAAGAACTCAACAAGCCTTCCACATCCCATGACCCTGACTTTGAGGTAAAAGATGATACATGGCACAGACTGAGTCACGCGGAATTGAGTGATCTCATTCGAAAGCTTGACTTGTCAAAGGAGAAGGCGTAACTTCTAGGGTCAAGACTACAGCAATGGAGTCTTCTCCAACGTCAGGGGGATCTGCTTCTTTTTTTCGGAATAAAACCAATCTGGTTGCTTGCTGCGACGTTAATGGCTGGATAAAATGTTTGAATCTGAACCATGATCCAACTAAATGGAGGCTATTCATAGACTCCTCCAAGCTTAGTTTGAAAGCTGTATTACTTCACAACAGCAACCGTCTTCCTTCTTTTCCTGTTGGTCATGCAGTTCACGTGAAGGAGACTTTTATGCAAACATGACAGCCCTCCTCGACTCAATCAAATATGCTGAACACAAGAGGAAAATCTAAAAGTCATGGTTGTACTCTTAGGAATGCAACTGGGGTACACTAAATACTGTTGCTTTTTATGTATGTGGGACAGTAGGGATAGGAAAATATTTGAAAAGAGGTCTGCAGCACTTGGAGTAGGGATAGGAAATCAAATTACATTCAAGCGGACTGGCCTGCAATAAATCTTGACTCTGCCGAGAAAAATGTCGTTGCTGAGCCTCTTGTGGACCCAAAAGATGTTCTTCTTCTACCCCTTCATAAAAAGCTTAGTTTAATGAAAAAACAAAATGGTAAGAATTTTGCCATGGATTTTGGTGCAGTTTGCCTTAGGTCTTAAAGGTTGAATTCTGCTCTCAAAACCCACATACAGATTTAGAATCCGCCATGTACACTCATTGTCAAAAAACAATCTCTCCCATAAGAGAAGTTGTTGGAATGGAATGAAACTTTCTCTCTGATATTTGATACAAGTAAGTGATTACAATATCAGTGCAAAAGGATAATTTATTGTGAAAAACTGACCCCTTGAAAGGAGGCTCTAGTAGTCAGTGTAAAAGGTTGCCGTCTTACCTGTGGCCACTCTACTCGCCTCAGTGATGGCCTTTTTAGTTCCGCTTCTTGTACTGCGACATGCGGAGCATTCTGCTTTTAGGACATCTTGTTGTGTGACCACTACATATCCAGTGTGGAGTCGTCAATCACCCTGGTACCATCTATAAAAAACAACTCAAAATATGCATTGTTAACAAGGGCTTTCAGTAACTTTTTAAAACTTAAATTTTCTTGTTGCATCAATGCTAGACAATCAGGCTGATATTCTATTTCAAAAAGATCAGAATCTTGTTGCAAAAAATTTAAAAATGGCTGATTTGCAATACCTAGATCACCTATGCCTTCTCCTCCCCCCCCCCCCTTTGAACCAGGATACTCAATTGTAAGAAGAGTAGCCGAGTTCAAGGTAGTATCACATTGTAAAAAGATTTGATGGATGCAGATAAGGCCTGTAAGATGTTAGCACCAATAACAGAGACATGAGTTACATCGGGGCAGAATAATCTACAAACATCTATTAATATTGGAAATGTGATATCCTTTAAGCAAATTAATTATTAATCTGATCCTGCCTGCAATGTCTTATCAAATTTGAGAGAGAGAAAAAAAAACAAAAAAACTTTTACTAGCTGCTCAAGATCCTCACCCCCTCCCTTGTGGACAAGAGGGATGAAACATTACGTCCTTTACATCATCTAGCTCCACCCCTTCGATATTGGTCGCTTGCGTCTTTTTTTTCACACCTTCATTTCAGCTTAACCGTCCAAGCATCCACATCACAACCAAGTAAAGTCCCATGCATGGGGGGGACCTCCATCCCTAGTCAATATCTGCATCACACATCCCACATTCATCACAGCCTGAGCACTGGGCATTAACTTTCATCCATCCATGCGCTCAAGTCTGCTCCGTCACCCCCTATTGAAGGTGTCCCAGTACACACAGACGCACAGACAAAAAAAAGTTTGACAAACAAACATACATCAGTTGAAAAACATTGAGGTGAGTGCTATAATGTTATAAAGTACATGATTCTATTGAGATGAGATTGTGAATGAGCGCTATCTTTGACAAATTATGTGAAAAAAGTTTGCTGAGTGACTGAGACATTCTCTCTTTCTTATTTACTGAAGCTATTATATGCTATATTAAACGCTAAAGTATTTTAGTTTCTGTGACCCTGAGTTTGGAGTGAAATCTGAAAGCCCCCACCTTTTGTAAAACCAACTGTTATCTCTCCGAATATGCATTCACTGACTGAGTTGTTTTGCATTTTCAACCCCTGTATAAGTAAGAATATACCTTAGAAATTGCTATATTTCCTGCCTTGTAAGACAGTATAATTAATTAAATTCATTATAAGCTTTCATTCCATTTAAGCAAGCAAAGATATTTTCAGGGTCATTATTTCATTCTCTCTACTTTGTTATCGCTTGACCTTGAAAACTAAACACAAGCTCTGCAGCTTCATGTAAACAATCTTTCTCATCTAAAAGCAAGTTCAGTTAACCATTTGCACATACAGTATATACATATATACACATATATATATCCATCAAGTATGGATTATACATATTATACACCTTTTCCTCTCTCTTTGCCAACAAATCACATGCATTGTAACCTTCTTCTCGACTTTGCTTGTTCCCCATATTTCTCTCCCTACCTAACTGCCAATGTAACCTTCAATAGACACTCTCCCGACACCCTCTTGATCACTTACTGTACTTTCCAACATTTCACTTACGGATACTTTACTAAACAAATAATGTGTACATACTTAACTTTCTCTGACTGTCTCTCTCTCCTCCTCACTCCAGCACTTTCTAGCAAACCTTGGTCTTTCAAGGCACGCTTCTTGGTCCTAAAGACCTCCTCCCAGACACCATGCTGTAATCTACCGTGCGGGTCCTTGTTACACATTTTCATAAGTTTTCTTACATTTTACACATTGGAACTCCTGTCTCTCCTCCACCAATTGATCCGCACGGCGGCGGCCCATAAAGGGCTCTGTCTTCTTTAATAAGATCTTACGCATATTAGAACAACAACAATAATAATAACACGCTCCATAGAGTGCATCCCTCTTAATTCCAAATTGTCAGCCCCTTATATACCGGCAAAACAACCGAGGGTCCTTTCTCCTATGGAACCAGCCTCACAGAATGCATCTCTCTGAAATCAAATCGTTAGCCCCATATATAAGGCAAAACAACCGAGAGTCCCTTTTTCTATGAGACCTATCTCATAGAGTGCATCTCCTCCTCAGCTAAACCATTAACTAACTAAACTAAAATCGAGGGTTCCTTCTTCTATGAGACCTATCTCATAGAGTGCATCTCCTCCTCTGCTAAACCATTAACTAACTAAACTAAAACCGAGGGTCCCTTCTACTATGAGACAAAATGAAAAGTAAGAGGAAAAAAAATTCTGCAGATACAACAATCTCCACTATTGTTAAAACACTATGGACTTCAAAGTACAAATAGACTACAGACTAGTTTCTGGGTGAGCGATTGGTGCGCATATCACGGTCAGTGGTCCATGACGGCAAACCCGAAGCCCACACGAGTTACCGTGTAGAACTCTTAACCCAACCCGTCCGGTCACAAAACACAGATAGTCCCTCCTGCTGCAAGACTCGCAGTGTAAAACACAACATAAATATATGCTGGTCTTACCTGGAGTTCTGTGAGTTGATCAGGCTCGGTTGCAGCAGGACGGCTTCCCCGTGGCGTGGATCCGGGTGGACAGGGCTGCACGGCTCCGGTTTTGTCGTCCCGGGTTTCGGCACCATTTGTCAGAGAAATTCTAAGTACAGCACCAATCAGGCCCACCCCACTTGCCCCGCTGCCGGCGGTAAGGAAGAAAACACCACACACGGAAGTCTGGTATAGTTCCTCACACGGGGACATGACTGCGCCGCGCGCTTTATTACAGATTACATGGGATCTTATACCCTTTGGTCTCATAACTAGAAATGGGTGATGAGCTCATTGGCTCAACTCCACCGTATAACCATATATGGAAAGTCCGGATTTCCGGCCTGAGATAGTGAAAGTTCAGATGCATAGTTGAACAGTCGTTATCTTGATATGGCGCCTCTGGCTTATGTACAGAAAATCACATATTCAATTAACTCCAGTGCAAAGAATCACCCACTCAATTCTAAAAAAGCAGCTAAGCATGCATTCTCCATATCTCTTCTCTCCTTCACTTTAACCTTCATCCAGTTTCTTTGGACATTCTTTCTCTGTTTGCCTTGCAAAGCATCTTGGCATATCTGATGTAAGGCGAAGTATTAAGTTTTTCATAGAGTTAGTACATATGAGAATAAAGTTAGTATACATATAAAAAGAAAGGCACATAACTATATCTATATAAATGTATATATTCCATTGTTTTCTCTTATCTACCTACAAGGATATATATATTTCCTTCTCATGGAGGCTCTAGTAGTCTGCTGTACCACCTCTAGCTTACATACAAGATGTGATAAGGGCAGCATGGAGGCTCTAATACCCTGTTGTACTGCCTCTAGCTTGCATACAAGATGTGATAACGGTGGGCATAGAGGCTCTAGTATCCTGTTGTACGGCCTCTAGCTTGGATGCAAGATGTGGTACAGCATGCATGAAGGCTCTAGTACCCTGTTGTACCACCTCTAGCTTGGATGCAAGATATGATATGGGTGGCTATGGAGGCACTAGTACCCCGTTGTACCATCTCCTGCTTAGATAAAAGATGTGATATGGGCAGACATGGAGGCTCTAGTACCCTGTTGTACCGCCTCTAGCCTGGATGCAAGATGGGATATGGGTGGGCATGGAGGCTCTAGTACCCTGTTGTACCACCTCTAGCTTGAATACAAGATGTGATACGGGGGCATTGAGGCTCTAGTACTCTGTTGGGCTGCCTCTAGCTTGGATGCAAATTGTGATACAGGGGGGCATGGAGGCTCTAGTAACCTATTGGGCTGCCTTTAGCTTGGATACAAGATGTGATACAGGCGGGTATTCTGTTGCATCATTTGCAGGGAACGGGGCTTATGGCTGGCATCAGTATTGTGGAGGGAGTGTGGGGACTCCCACTGCTTCCCTAAAAGAAGCTCTGCAACTTCCTCCTACACCAAGTCCCTCCGGCTCCTGATATGGTACTCCACTCTCCTGATGTACCACAGGATGGGGTGCCCCTGCACCAGATAGATCAAGTGCTCCTCGTCTATATAAATGTATGTCGTGTTTTTGAAAGTTGCCAACAACTCCTGCCTCCACGCTGCTCCAAACAGGCCTCCACACTGCTAAGAAGCTGATGAGCACGTCCGCTTAAATTTGCATATATTCCCATAGCAATACGCATGAAAATGCATCACAGAAACATTGCAAGACAACACAAGGCAATGCGAGAATACAGAGGGTCCTTAGGAACACATGGGCAAGAAGACATACCATTCTGAAACAAGACAGGACATGCTGCGGTTTTTAATTCTCGCAGGATCACATAAAGAGAAAAGTCGCACATGGGAATAAACACATTGAAAAAAATACATTTCATAGTTGTGTCATTTTCCGGGCTCTTGCATCGCAGAAAACTGGCGCAAGTTTCTCGCCTGTGTGATTCCGGCCTTAGAAGTAAAGAGACATTCATGTCTGAAAATTATTTTGATAGTGTATATTTTGATGTTCTGCAGCAGCTGTGGCACAGCACTAAAAAATACACCCTGCAGCTGGTAGGATAACGGTGTGAGAATGGCATTTTTTGCCACATTTTAGAGTCCTAAGGAAAATGATCATACTATATACATTTAGAAGAACTTTTATATATGGCTTTAAGCTAAGCACAAAACTTTATATTCCCAGTAAAGTAATGGAGCAGCTTAGAGTTAAGATAAGTAGGTATATTTTCATAGATGCTAAATAAACAAAAATTAACTTCAAAGTCAATTAGTTTGAATTATTATGTTTAGTTTACCTGTTTGTACAACAGCTTCTTGGATTTCGCATAAACATTCATCTTGAGCTCCCAAAGCTTTTCTGAAATTTAATTTGTTTTAAAGGGGTTGTCCCGAGGCAAAACCGCAAAATTTTATATTATTAGCCCATTCCCCCTGTCACCCCCCGTCATAAAGCAGCCCTTTTGAGCGGTTATAAACCGCATCCTACTTACAGTTTAGCAGAAATAATAACTTTTAAACTTCTCCATGTAAGATGGCGCCTGCGTTGTCCCTGGGTGCGTTCCACGGTGCAATGCTCGCTCTTCCTGGAGGCCTTCATGCGCGCTCCCGAGACGTGAGCAGGTGACTGACGTCATCGGTGGAGGCGTGCACTTGCAAATGAATGAAACGCCGCTCCAGCCGCCACATTGGCTGGTCGGCAGAAAGCGTCACAGCGGGAGGTGGAGTCTACCGGAGAAAACAGCAAACAGCTGTTTCTCCCATCTCTTGACCACACAGAAGCGCAGGTAAGTGCACCTTTCCGCGGTACTCTTTCATGCTTTTATTAGCACAGGATCATTGCCTTATGCAGTGAGTCTGTGCATGAAAAATGTATTGTGCATGCCCTGTATAGTAATGTGTCTTACATTTTTACAGTGCCTGCCATGTGCTGCGTTTTTTTTTCCTGCTGTGTGCTGCTATCGCGACTGCAGTGTTTATTGTGCATGCCGCCTGCTTCCATTCGCCTGCCATGTGCTTATTTTTTTTTTTTTGTGCCTACCGTGTGCTTTCATGTGCCTGCCGTGTATTTTGTTTTTCTTTTTTTTTGTGCCGGCTTTTATTTTTTTTTCTTTATTTTTGTGCCTGCCGTGTGCTTTCATGTGCCTGCAGTGTATTTTATTTTATTTTTTTGTGCTTGCCGTGTGCTTTTATGTGCCTGCCGTGTGCCTGCCAGGGGTATTTTTTTTTGGTGCCTGCCGTGTGCTTCCATGTGCCTGGCGTGTTCTCGTTTTTTTGTGCCTGCCGTGTGCTTCCATATACCTGCCGTGTGCCTTCCATGTGTTTTTTGTTTTATTTTGTTTTTTGCCTGCCGTGTGCTTCCCTTTTTTTTTTTTTGTGCCTGCTGTGTGCTTCCATGTGCCTGCCGGGTTCTAACATGTGCCTGCCGTGTGCTTCTGTGTGCCTGCCATGTGCTGCTTTTTTTTCTGTGCCTGCCGTGTGCTTCCGTGTGCCTGCCATGTCCTTTTTTTTTTTTTCTTTTTTGTGCCTGCCGTGTGCTTCCATGTGCCTGCCGTGTGCTTCCATGTTTTTTTTGTTTTTTTTTTGTGCCTTCCGTGTGCTGTTTTTTTTTTTTGGTGCCTGCCGTGTGCTTCTTTTTTTGGGGGGGCCTGCCGTGTGCTTCCATTTGCCTGCCGTGTGCTTCCATGTGCCTGCCGTGTGCTTCCGTTTGCTGCTTTTTTTTGTGCCTGCCGTATGCTTCCATGTGCCTGCCTTTTTTTTTTTTTTGTGCCTGCCGTGTACTTCCATGTGCCTGCCATGTGCTGCAATGTGCATGTGACTGCAAACCGCTTTGAATCAGCATACATTCCGCACAATTCATTCATACAATTATCATGCAATCTTCGGAAAATTTGCATGGAATAGACATAGCATCTGCATGCAATCTACACACAAACACTGCCTTCAATCGACACTATTAACCTGCATTCTACATACAATATGCATGCTATCTGCCTACAGACTGCGGATAATGCTAGCTATCAACAATCTGTCCACAATCGCCCAGTAATCAATCTAAAATTTGCCTAAATTATGCCTGCCATGGACCTTTAAAAGATTGTTATTAGAAAATGCTGCTGCTTCCATAACTGTTATTGAAGTGCCACTAACTTGGTGTTTTTTTGTTTTTTTAAAAGTTTTTTTGTAGTCCAATTCAAGAACAAACATGTACCAGGAAGATCTTGAATTTGAGGAGCTTGATTATTCATCCGATTCTTTTGGAGAGGTAAGTTTTTGCTGAAAATAGAAAGGTTGCAGCAAACCAATGGTAATAAACAGAATACATTTTTTTTTTTTTTAGCAGGACTTTTAATCTGATAGCGAGGAAAATGATGAGGATTTCCCCGAAACTCGGCATTATTCGGCGGTATGTGTTGAAATATGTATAAAATTTTTTTTGTTTATTGTTTGAAACCGCAACTATGCATCAGTCCTGTACAATTTATTATTTCAATACATTATTTCATGTGTGTATATACATACACACACGTGTGTGTGTGTATATACATACACACACGTGTGTGTGTGTGTATATACATACACACACGTGTGTGTGTGTGTATATACATACACACACGTGTGTGTGTGTGTGTATATACATACACACACGTGTGTGTGTGTGAATATACATACACACACCTGTGTATATACATACACACGTGTGTGTGTATATACACACATGCGCGTGTGTATGTATATACACACGAACGTACGTGTGTATCTGTATATACATACACACGTAGGAACGAGTGTATGTGTATATACAGTCACACGTAGGAACGAGTGTATGTGTATATACAGTCACACTTAATTACGTGTGTACACACACATTATATTTAATATATATATATATATATATACACACAGACACACGCGTGTACGTGTTTAGGCATACACTGGTACGCACGCGTGTACGTGTTAATGCATACACACCCGTAAGTCAGTATATACATACAAACACGTACGTACATCTGTGTATATACATACAAACTCGTACGTACGTCTGTGTATGTATGCTATACATACAGGAATCTGTGCCCTGCCTAATAAGGATGATCATGCCGCTTTCAGCAACACCATACAATTAAAAATGTACCCCTTCCTTTTTTCCTAAAACATTAAATACAGTATTCTTCATATTAATCCCTTCTTAGGTTCAACAACAACTGGCAGACTCGCTATATGCTCAGGCGGACATAAGCAGTCTCCAGTGTTTTCAAAACGATCCGCAGGGTGCACCAGAAGCGGGTGCTTCAGGATCCACTGAAGATCCCCATGGCAGGCTTGCCAACAAAGAGTGGTGTCACTGTGGGCAGTGCATTTGCATGCCCACAGTGGCGGAGTGTGTCTGTTGTCGAGAACACGAAGTAGTCCTACAGATGTTACCAGAAGCTTGCGTATGTGTTACACAACATCCGTTATTTGCTCAGTATGCGCTTGTGCGCGAAAACATAGAACACGCGATAAGACTATCTGCACTGGTCACCCGGAGACAGTACGACACCACAAACAATAGGTATTTATTACAATTTTATTGTACAACACACAAGACAATGCAAGTATAATTTTTAACAAAGGAAAAAGTTTATTTGAAAAGGAAAAAAGGTTAGTGAAAAAGGCAACATGGAAAAACATAAGATATCAATGCGTCTTTTTTTTTTTGTTTTCATGTAGACTATTAAAATTTTTTCAATAAGTTTAGAAATATTAATATATTTCCTTTCGTTTTTTCTTAGGGTTATGCGTGTGGGCGCATATCGCTCTTATACAGCGTGGATACATGGATTCTTGGGGAAAAACAATAGAATCCCCATACCAGCGTGTGTGATTAAATCAATACGGACAGCTTACCCTGATCCGCAAGGAAATTACACTGGTTTCCAGTTCTACATGGACCCGACTGAAAGGAATTTGGATTTCCAGTTGAACTTGTAGGATGTTTTAATTTGTGCAATTTTGTATTCAGGCTTTACAGATTTTAAAATGTTAATACATTTTTTTGTGAAATATAGTGTGTGGTTTTTTTATTTGGAACGTCTCGACTATAATCACTAATCGTTTTATCATTATGTATATACATGACTACATATGCGTATGTTAGTGTGTATAATATATACACACACAAACTGTGGGTTGTGTGTGTATGTATTTTGACACACATATATATCTGTATGCCTGTGTATCTGTCTGCCTCTCTCTATCTATCTGTCTGCCTCTATCTATCTGTCTGCCTCTCTCTATCTATCTGTCTGCCTCTCTCTATCTATCTGTCTGCCTCTCTCTATCTATCTGCCTCTCTCTATCTGTCTGCCTCTCTCTATCTATCTGTCTGCCTCTCTCTATCTGTCTGCCTCTCTGTCTGCCTCTCTGTCTGCCTCTCTCTGTCTGCCTCTCTCTGTCTGCCTCTCTCTGTCTGTCTGCCTCTCTCTATCTGTCTGCCTCTCTCTCTCTATCTGTCTGCCTCTCTCTCTGTCTGTCTGCCTCTATCTGTTTTTCTGCCTGCCTGCCTGTGTATTCCTTTGCAGGTCTCTATAAGGGAGGAGGGAGCTGTCCAGTGCTGAACCTTTCCCCTGCACAGCGAGGCAAGGCTTCGTTATAGCAAGGAGCTGTCGAGTGCTGAAGTCTCAGCAGAAAGTACTGTAATAGCTGCAATGCACTCCCAACATCGATGGTGTGATGGAACAAATAGTTTTCTTCACCAAAATATGTGTGGGTATATATGCGTGTACACACATATATATAGTATACGCGTGTATGTCTATGTATGCATGTATGTAACATACCCACAGGTGTGTGTGTATGTGTGTAATACATACATATATGCATACGTCTGCGTGGGTGTGTATGAGAGAGATATATATATCTCCCAGACAGACGTAACCATGTACACATGTACGCTTGTACACTTGGACAAGTGGACACTTGGACAAGGTGCGCGTGCGTATGTATTCGCAAACACATGCACCTACTTTGTAAGTCATGTTAGTACAATAACTTACATCAAAAAAAATTTGCAATGAGGTATTGGTTAATAAAATGACCAAATTAAGAATTTTTGTGCAAAAACATTTTATAAATATTATGGCTATACTTTTAAATACGAGTGTCATTAATTTGGTCATTTTACCGTAAGCCCGCAATCCACGACAAGGATCCTCATTCTCTTGCGAGACCAATCTAAAAAAATTAAAAATTCCCTAACTAAAAATTCTACCGTAAAGGACCGAATTTTTTACAAAATTTAAAAAATTAATAAAAAATTTAAAATTAGTTAGAAACACCCGTGGAAAAATGCATAGGATTTATGGGATAAGACCGGCAACATTTCACATTGTACCAGTTATACATTCTATACAAAAAAGACATTTTATGCAGATGATTGCAAAGAGTAAAAAGGGATGTTAATGCGATTAACAAAAGGGACTAGAGGGCATAGGAAATAAATAAGGATAAGTGACCAAAATGTTAAATAAATATCACTATACACACATGGAAATAAGATTGCAACGCACATGTAAACTATACAAAAGACAAAGTAAGTAATAAAGAGACACAGATAAAAGAGACAGACGAACCGTTGAAAATTGTAGTTCACTTATTTACAATAGACAGACATGAAACAATGGTTGCACATGATACAAAAATATTACTAAATTTTTCGTTAAAGTGTGTTGGTTTTTTTTTTTTTTTTTTTATACCCACCAAAATTTTTTCTTGATTACCTTGGAAATCGACTTTGAAATTTGTGAACCAATTCCTCTTCACTGGGTTTCACAACAGGTGCAATATTATGAGGGAATTCTGAGGATTTTGAATGCCAGGAGATGGACATCTCACCTTTGGCGAACATCACAATCTCACGAATTATGTCAAATACAAATGCAATGAACTTAGGCTCATAAAGAGCTTTCAAAATCCACTGCTTCCGTGCTTTTGAGTACTCCACTCGGTAACACTTCCGGTCCTCTATCCCGTCTTCTGATTGCGTTTTTCTGAGCTTTTGAATCCTACCTACGTTGTAATTGTGGTCTAGAACAGCAAGTTGCGTTCTAGCCACCATTCCGTCATAAAAAAAATGAATCCGTTTGGGCCTGTATTTCAATACACTTGCGTGAAAAATCTCCAAATCGCCAGTGTGACAAAAATTGGAAAGATGGCGGATGTCTTTCAGTAAACTTGTTTTCAGAACCACGGTTTTGAATTTGGTATGTGCTGTAGTGTTAGGGGCTAACCAAGCGGTGGTTGGTTCAAGAAGGGCGTGACTGCAGCGGTGATATTGGGCATTGTTCTCCCACTCGTGAACGTTGATAATGTGATTTGTTGCCGATTTCCATTTTTCTACCAGTAATTCTGGATTTTTTTGACTGGTATGCGAACACCACCACAGATGATTTTTGAGGCTCGATATCCACGGGGAAATGGTTGCGCAGTGTGTGCTTTTGGAAGCCACAAGCAACTGCTTGCCGACAGCTTTGGCCACATGCCAGACATCAAATTCATGCATAATTTCTGGGAATTCCTGGCGCATTACCTTACGTATGGAGACATGCCGATCAGTTGTGACTATTTGAATGTTTAATTCATCGGCGATCAATTCAAGTAGTGTTTTCCGGAATGCAGTGGTTTCGAGCGAAACTGACGAAGCAGGTGGAACAAGTTGTTCCACCGTGAAGCCCACAATTTTTTTGCTCTTCAACTCCAAAAAAGTATAAACGGTGTACTTTGCTGAAAAACCCAGGCTATCGGATTGCCCATCGCCAGCTAAATACAAGGGTGTTGATTTCATTTCTGCTATTAGATTTGCCCTCTGCTGCATCCAATGATTATCTATCACTGAGAATAATAAGTGATGTTGGTGGCGGTAGAAAGTGGTTTTTGAGATTCCTTGAAGTTTCAGAATATGTAGCATATTACTAACTTTTGCAAAATTAGATCCGCTAAGAAGGACACTGGAAGCAAGTAAAATGTTCCCCGCCGGGCAATTGTGGATGAGTGGTTGGCTTCGCCACAAGTTGCAGGTGTAGCCTCTTTCACAGAAAGATTTCACAATTACCATTGATCCCTTTGGGAAAATCTTGACATGAGTTAGTTTAAGAAAGCATTGATTTCGGTAAGGGCAAGGGATCATTGAAAATAAACCCATCAAGGAGCTTTTGAAAACTATGTACTTTTCTTCAGCGGATGGGTCCATCTCTGTTGGAGCTAAGGTTACAAATTCTGGTAAGGGGTAGCTCAAGGGGTTATTGGAATCAGAAGGAATGGCAAAATCCTCACTACCGGAACTCTCCGATGCTTGCGATGCTTTGAATGTCGAGTCGTTTTGATCATCAGAAAAAACACTTGAAAGGCTTTCCTCAAAAGTAGAAGCAATATTGCAACTTGAGGGTTGCATATTGATTCTATCGGCCTCATTGGCTGTTTTGGATATTGGGCTCTCTTCTGGTATCTCTTGGAAGGCAGTATTACCCATATTGGTTTTTAATGGTGTAGAAGAGCACGGAGTGCCCTGTGGGATTTTAAATGAAATTGGATTCCGGTGTGGACTGGCTTCTACTTCATTGCATTGGATGCCAATGCTTCTTGACTGGAGTTGTGTCCTGTGTTGCGATTTATTTGCCGCTGCTTGACAGGCCTTGCATTTACCCCTCCCTGCATTGCTTGCTTCGTTGTCGGTTTCTCTTTGCTCAAACTGTCTTTTGAAATTGACAATTACCTTTGCATCTACTGTACAACCTTCACTGATTACTGTCATAGGAATTTCTAGCTGTGTTTCATCACCTTGTAGATACACGTCGACTGTCATTTCTTGAACCGCGCTAGGTGCAACCAGGGTAGATTCTTTGTGCGAAGTTTCTTCCCTCGAAGTTTCTTCCCTCGAAGTTTCTGTGGCTGAACTTTCTGGCTGCTGCGTCTCCCCAATTCTTCTGCGTTTTCTTGAAGGTTCACCTTTCTTCGCTAACCGGGTCTCAATTTCCAACGCTGTTGGGAATATACTTGGCACAGCATTGGGCTTCAATTTTTTACGGTCGCCGACTGTTATGTAGCAATCCTCCAAGAAATGTTTGCTGCACAAACGATAACTGTAAGAATCTTTTTTTGGGGAAATCTTAGTAAGCCACTCTTCAACGTCAACAAAGATGTGAGGAGCCTGCTGTAGCCAAAGTCTTGTTTTTTCGATTTCGTTGGAAAGACATGAAGACAAGCACTTTCGCCTCCCTTCTTCCAGTATGTAGTGCAAGTTGGAACCACGCAGCTAGGCATTGTGATTTTGTGTTTTAAAGTGACTGATCTGCTGTGTGTGGGAAAGAAAATGTGGTGCAAATACTCACCCTCCTGCAGTAACTTCGGAAGAATATCACGAGTCCAAACCCTGGAATCTCCAATGGCCACCGATGCGCTCCGACGTGTACGCTCTGCATTTTAAAGACAAGAAGGTGTAGATCAACAGAGATGCTAAGCTACAACAACCAACCCACCCACCCACCCACAGATACAGACCAACAGACACATCCATCCATCTGCACATACACATACATGCATGCATCCATCCCTATACACACACACACAACCACACACACATCCGCCCATGTGGCCCCATCCATGCATCCACACAGACTTATGCACGCATCATCACGTACAAACACATCCGCCCTTGCGGCCTCATCCCAACGCCCATGCGGCCCCATCCATGCATCCACACAGACTTATGCACGCATCATCACGTACAAACACATCCGCCCATGCGGCCTACACACGTCCGCCCATGCGGCCCCATCCATGCATCCACACAGACTTATGCATGCATCATCACGTACAAACACATCCGCCCATGCGGCCTACACACATCCGCCCATGCGGCCCCATCCATGCATCCACACAGACTTATGCATGCATCATCACGTACAAACACATCCGCCCATGCGGCCTACACACATCCGCCCATGCGGCCCCATCCATGCATCCACACAGACTTATGCACGCATCATCACGTACAAACACATCCGCCCATGCGGCCTACACACATCCGCCCATGCGGCCCCATCCATGCATCCACACAGACTTATGCACGCATCATCACGTACAAACACATCCGCCCATGCGGCCTACACACATCCGCCCATGCGGCCCCATCCATGCATCCACACAGACTTATGCACCCATCATCACGTACAAACACATCCGCCCTTGCGGCCTCATCCCAACGCTCATGCGGCCTGCACACATCCATGCATGCATTCATTCATTCAGCCTCATCCATCCATGCATCCGCACGCACTTATGCACACATATCCAGCCATGCATTTATTCATGCACCCCAGACACCTCACCCCCCCCCCAGCGCCCACAGCACCCCAGACACCTCACCCCCCCCCCCCAGCGCCCACAGCATCACAGACACCTCACTTACCCAGGCAGCTGCATGGCTTGGATTGTGTTCGTCCCGGCTGGCGGCTGCTGGTCCCGTGTGGCTCCTGGCTGCTGATCGATTGTCCCGGCTGGCTGCTGGTCGGTTGTCCCGGCTGGCTGCTCCTGGATAGTCCCGGCTGGCTGCTCCTAGATGGTCCCGTCTGGCTGCTCCTGGATGGTCCCATCTGGCTGCTGCTGATTCGGGGTGAAAGGCTAGACTGCTCCTTCACCCGTGTTTAAAGGGACGCCGGGAACTGAATAGCCGCCCCTGCGCGCTCCCGTGCAGTGACAGCTCGTCTGCGCATGCGCAGATGAGCTGTATCGCGTGGGCACGCTCGAGAGGCTCGTTCACAGAGGGAAGAGAAGAGACTGCGCAAGCACGTCTAAAACGGACTGGTGAAGAAGAAATTAGACGGCACCATGGCGACGGGGACACAGAGACAGCGCGAGGACGGAGACAAGTAAGTGAATAACTTCTGTATGGCTCATATTTAATGCACAATGTATATTACAAAGTGCATTAATATGGCCATACAGAAGTGCTTACCCCCACTTGCTTTCGCGGGACAACCCCTTTAAATGCTTTATGCAGGGCTCTTAAAAATGTACATCCTGCTTGTACCCAGCAAGATAATCATCATGTTATATGAGTAATGTATGGAGGGGGCAATATACATTAAAAGGAGCTTGGATAAACAAACAAAGGCTTCAGCCAAAAAAATAATAATGAACCCACAAAAGATAATTGGTTCACCAGCAGACGGTCTTTCAGAATGTTTGCACAAAACATAATCAATGTTAATACTTTTGATGGGTACATAATTTAGTTTTATGCTTTCTTTAGAATTTAGCATTTTGAAGGACTTGTGTACAAGGTAGAGCTGTAAGCACTGTGTGCTGCCTTATGGTGCCTCCATAAGCTGCCATATCAAGGATATTTTCTGCCGAGAAGCAATGGAGCATAATCACTCAGCCTAGCATTTCATATGCTGATCTAAGTACTGCTGTTCACCGTGATCGATCAGATTTTTGCCAAATTGGATTGGGACTCTTGCAGCCTCTGGTACGGCAAGCTCCTGGGTACATTCATGACTACACAGGTGTCCACAGGAATTCTGAGCCTAAAGTTGGTCTTCTCAGTTTTTTTTGGATAGGACGTGATGCGGTTTCTATTCATACTTGTATCCCACATGATGTGGCTATGTTGGCTTAACAGTATCATTTGAGACATTACAGCAATTATATGATTGATCTACAAGAATTTATCACAGAGGCCATGCTGATAAGTCTTTGGCTTTACCCAGAAAGAAACAAGATAGGAAGATGAAACTTTACATTTATTCCACATACTCTCCACTGATATCAACACTCTTCTTACATCGGTATTCCAAGTTCTGTAAGCCTTGCGAAAAGAAGGATTTCGGTTGTGCCTCAAACCAGTCATCCGTACCAGCCATGGTATCAGAATTGGTGTGAATTTTGGTACTCTTGAGGTGTTTCTTCAGGTTTGAAAACAGATGAGAGCTGGAGGGAGTTAGATCTGGTTAATAAGGTGGGTGGTCAACCAGCTGGAAGCCTAGCTCCACCAGTTTTGCCGTGGTTGCTTGTGCAGTGTGAGCAGAGGCGTTGTCTTGCAGGAACAAGATTCCTTTGGACAGCTTGCCACGCCTTTTGGCCTTCAGAGCTGCCTTCAATTGGTCCAAAAGTTCAATGTAATACCTTGAATTGATGGTGGAACCATTTTGAAGGTAGTCCACTAGTAGCACGCCCTCCTTATCTCAGAACACAGAAGCCATCACCTTAGTGACTGATTTTTGCACCCTGAACTTCTTTGGGCGAGGAGAACCACTGTGCCTCTACTCTATTGACTGCTCCTTGGTTTCAGGGTCATACAAATAAATCCAGGTCTCATCCATAGTGACCAGTCGATCCAAGAAGTTCTTATCAGTCTGGAAACGCTGACAAATGGACTGGGAAGTTTTCACTCGCATGCTTTTCTGATCTTTTGTCAAACATTTGGGGACCCACTTTGCAGATAGCTTCTTCATGTTCAAATGTTCATGGATAATGACACAAACACGTTCACGAGAAATCCCCATGATGTCTGCTATTCCTTTAGCTGAAATTCTCTGATTCTCCAGTATGAGGTTGTGCACAGCATCGACGATCTCCAGGACAACAACCTCTCTCGGTCGTCCAGGACGTTCCTCATTATTGGTGCTGAAGTTGCCCGTTTTATATTTGGCAACCCAGTTCTTAACTGTAGAATATGAACGGCATTGATCCCCAAATGTCTGTGACATATCACCATGAATATCATTTACGGACTTTCCTTGCAGAAACAAGAATTTTATCACTCCTCTGCTCTCATTTGCTGTGAATATCGCCTTAGACTCCACCATTTTGTTTTCCCGACTGCCTAGATCACTGTTGCCATAAGCTACAAACAAAAAATTTTGAAAACATATATTAGACATATAAGGCTTTCATGTGATGTAACATTCGTTACCATAGAAACAAAAAAAGAACACAAAGCCAAAGACTTATCAGCACCCCCTCGTATCAGTTCTGTCTGGTAAACGGGGCTTTGAATACCCCGCCTCCAACAAAGCGAGCACTGTGATAGGATCGAACGCCGGCTATGACTGGCTGGCGCACGATCCAATCACAGCGCTCGCTTTGCTGGAGGAAGGGTATTTAAAGCCCCGTCACCAGAAAGAAATTATATAACATCAGAATGTGCCTCAAGCAATTATATGTATATAAATAAAAGTGGAAGGTGAATATGTAACTCACCTGGTGCTCGAAAGGTTAATTCATCTCACTGGGAGAACCCTCCGGCACCTGTTGTCCAAGTCAGCTTTAGGAAGTTTCTTTTTCTGTCCACTTTCTCCTTGGTGGGGAAGAGGCGTCCAGGGTAACACAGGCTTTTGCTCTCAGGCAAAGCCAGTTCAGGAATATCACTATATACTATTTAAAACCTACCCGCGCCATTATGAACTACGAAACTTCTATTGATAAAATCTTTTATTCCGCTACGTGTTTCAGAACTATTATTGTGACTTTGTGAAGTTTAATACATTGTTACACAGTTACATCTTCCGCCTTCCAATTCATGACGTAATGGATGTGGGAGGGATTCCCCTCTTTCTAACGTGAATCATCACCCGATTTAGTTTGGACCGCAAGGTGCGTCTCAATTTCTCTATCAACTTTATTGACCATCCTGTGATCTCAACAGGATTTATCTAAGTGCTCCGCCCTCAGTCATACACTGGAGATAGAATTCTTTTCATCATTATTATAAATTCATTCTTAAAACCTTTCCCTAAAACCATCTACCAGTATAATACTGTATAGATAAAATGTTGTTAACCAATTATATCTCATTTAAAAATATATTGTACACAAACATTATAAAATATGCATATGCATATTAGAAAAGCCTGTTAATAACCAGTGCCATCATGATCATAAATTAAGGATCATATTTAAAATATGTTACAATTAGAGATGAGCGAACGTACTCGTCTGATGCTCGGGCGAATATTAGGGTGTTCGGGATGCTCGTTACTCTTAACGAGTACCACGCGATGTTCGGGTTACTTTCAGTTTCCTCTCTGAGACGTTAGAGCGCTTTTCTGGCCAATTGAATTTCTGGCCCTGTGACGTTCAAGCCCTATACCACCCCCCTGCAGTGAGTGGCTGGGGAGATCAGATGTCACCCGAGTATAAAAGTCGGCCCCTCCCGCGGCTCGCCTCAGATGCCTTGTGACTGAGTTAGCTGAGGGAAAGTGCTGCTGCTGGTGCTGCTGTAGGGAGAGTGTTAGGACGGAGTGTAGGCTTCAAGAACCCCAACGGTCCTTCTCAGTGCCACATCTATCCGTGTGCAGTACTGTGGAGGGTGCTGTTAGCAGTGTTGCACAATTTTTTTTTTCAAAATCGGCTGTCTGCAGAGCATTGCGCCCTGCAGTAATAGTCCAGGGACAGAAGTGGTGGTTAGGCAGGGAGAGTGTTAGGAGTGAGTGTAGGCTTCAAGAACCCCAACGGTCCTTCTTAGGGCCACATTTAACCGTGTGCAGTACTGTGCAGGCTGCTGTTAGCAGTGTTGCATTTTTTTTTTTTTCAAAATCGGCTGTGCAGAGCATTGCGCCCTGCAGTAATACTACAGGGAGAGAATTGTGTAGGCAGGGCCAGAAGACATATATTATCTGATTGAATATAGTCAGTGGGCCTTTTCTTTTAAAAAAAAAGGGAAAAATTGTATGTGCCCTGCCTCTGTCAGTCCTCAGCGTTCTGTGTACGTGTGTGGTGGGTGGAGATAGTAAAAAATTCATACGCAGCCAGCTACGTTTAACAGCAGGCTTGCGCCAATTTATTTCCTGCCTTCCTGGGAAAAATCACCGCTCTGCTGCACTTCATATAACTGCATTTCTGTGGAACAGATTTCTTATCTGATTGAATATAGTCAGTGGGCCTTTTCTTTAAAAGAAAAAGGGAAAAATTCTATGTGCCCTGCCTCTGTCAGTCCTCAGCATTCTGGGTACGTGTGTGGTGGGTGCAGAACGTTAACAAAAAACATACGCAGCCAGCTACGTTTAACAGCAGGCTTGCGCCAATTTCTTTCCTGCCTGGGAAATCAAATCACTGGTAATACACCATGCTGAGGGGTAGGGGTAGGCCTATAGGATGTGGACGCGGGCGAGGACGCGGAGGCCCAAGTCAGGGTGTGGGCACAGGCCGAGCCACTGCGGTGGCCAGGGGTAGAGGCAGGGCCAGACCGAATAATCCACCAACTGATTCCCAAAGCGCCCCCTCGCGCCATGCCACCCTGCAGAGGTCAAGGTGCTCTACGGTGTGGCAGTTTTTCACAGAGACGCCTGACGACCGACGAACAGTGGTGTGCAACCTTTGTCGCGCCAAGATCAGCTGGGGAGGCACCACCACCAGCATGCGCAGGCATATGATGGCCAAGCACCCCACAAGGTGGGACGAAGGCCGTTCACCGCCTCCGGTTTGCACTACTGCCTCTCCCCCTGTGCCCCAACCTGCCACTGAGATCCAACCCCCCTCTGAGGACACAGGCAGTACCGTCTCCTGGCCTGCACCCACACCCTCACCTCCGCTGTCCTCGGCCCCATCCAGCAATGTCTCTCAGCGTATCGTCCAGACGTCGCTAGCGCCGCAGTTTGAGTGCAAGCGCAAGTACGACGCCACGCACACGCACGCTCAAGCGTTAAACGTGCACATTGCAAAATTGATCAGCCTAGAGATGCTGCCGTATAGGCTTGTGGAAACGGAGGCTTTCAAAAGCATGATGGCGGCGGCGGCCCCGCGCTACTCGGTTCCCAGTCGCCACTACTTTTCCCGATGTGCCGTCCCAGCCCTGCACGACCACGTCTCCCGCAACATTGTACGCACCCTCACCAACGCGGTTACTGCCAAGGTGCACTTAACAACAGACACGTGGACAAGCACAGGCGGGCAGGGCCACTATATCTCCCTGACGGCACATTGGGTGAATTTAGTGGAGGCTGGGACAAAGTCAGAGCCTGGGACAGCTCACGTCCTACCCACCCCCCGAATTGCGTGCCCCAGCTCGGTGGTGGTATCTGCGGGGGTGTATGCTTCCTCCACTAAACCCTCCTCCTCCTCCTCCTACGCAACCTCTGTCTCGCAATCAAGATGTATCAGCAGCAGCACGTCGCCAGCAGTCGGTGTCACGCGGCGTGCCAGCACAGCGGTGGGCAAGTGTCAGCAGGCCGTGCTGAAACTACTCAGCTTAGGAGAGAAGAGGCACACGGCCCACGAACTGCTGCAGGGTCTGACAGAGCAGACCGACCGCTGGCTTGCGCCGCTGAGCCTCCAACCGGGCATGGTCGTGTGTGACAACGGCCGTAACCTGGTGGTGGCTCTGCAGCTCGGCAGCCTCACGCACGTGCCATGCCTGGCCCATGTGTTTAATTTGGTGGTTCAGCGCTTTCTGAAAAGCTACCCCCACTTGTCATACCTGCTCGGGAAGGTGGGCCAGCTCTGCGCACATTTCCGCAAATCCCACACGCACGCTGCCACCTGCGGACCCTGCAACATCGGTTTAATCTGCCAGTGCACCGACTGCTGTGCGACGTGCCCACACAGTGGAACTCTACGCTCCACATGTTGGCCAGACTCTATGAGCAGCGTAGAGCTATAGTGGAATACCAACTCCAACTTGCGCGGCGCAGTGGGAGTCAGCCTCCTCAATTATTTACAGAAGAGTGGGCCTGGTTGGCAGCCATCTGCCAGGTCCTTGTAAAATTTGAGGAGTCTACCCAGATGGTGAGCGGGGATGCTGCAATCATTAGCGTCACCATTTCTCTGCTATGCCTCTTGAGAAGTTCTCTGCAAAGCATAAAGGCAGACGCTTTGGAATCAGAAACGGAGGCGGGGGAAGACAGTATGTCGCTGGATAGTCAGAGCAACCTCATGTCTATATCTCAGCGCGTTGAGGAGGAGGGGGAGGAGCATGAGGAGGAGGGGGAAGAGACAGCTTGGCCCACTGCTGAGCGACTGGGGGGACTCCCCACTCTTCCCGCTCCCTTCCAATAAAACACGTGACCACTTCTTAGTAACAAAACTTCTTTATTAACAAAACTTCTTTATTAGACATCTATATATCACTCTATGCTGGCATAAATTATGTGGGAAGGCCACAGCTTATTTATTATTAATATATAACATCAACTTGTTTCCTTCTTTCCATGCCTATCGCCTATTCTTAACTTCTAATGCTCTAAACCTTTCGAGGCGTGAGAAAGCCCGTTACGGCCTGTACGCACCCTCAATCTTCCAGCTGGCATGGAAATACCGCTAAACCGCCACGAAGGATGCAGCCTGCCTACGCTGCCATCCGCCCCCCACATGCCAGCGTCAGCGCCGCCTCAACCCCGTCCTGCAACCCCGATAAGAATGTGTCCATGCCTATGTCGCTTAAATGGACACTATCCTTCCTCCACATCCCTGGCACCTTCTTCTCCAACTCCCAATGCCTAATGGCTACCCCTCCTATAGCCTTAACAAACTTTGAAATTTTAAAATTCACATTTTTTCTGACCCTGTCAATCGCCTCCACATCCCTTGCTTCCTTCCACACTCTCCTAGCGATTATGTCGGACCATACTATAACAGTCTCCTCAAAAAATTTTTTAAACCTCAGCATATCCTCCTTCATGAGGGCGACAAACTCCGCTACCTTCACCCTCCCCAGATCATTACCGCCTGCATGAATTACTAGGATTACTTTTCCTTAAGACCATCTGCTGATACACAATACCTCGTGCAGCAGCCTGGCCCATTGTAAACCTCTTATCCCGTGCCATTTCACCTGGACCTCTTTCAGGCCCAGGTTCCTGCCAATGGGCCGGGTCCCCGCTCTTTTCTCTGCCCAATGAATGAAAGAGTGGCCCACCACCCAAACTGTCCACTCCGAACCTGCAAAACAAACACATAACGGCACACCACAATGTAACTTTAACTATAAAACTCTCAAATTTGGTCGGACGTACGCCCTGTACGCCTCCGACCTCCAGCGTCCAACCCGCTTCACCTCGTCTCCTCTTAATCCGCAAGCGAACGCCGACGTTGCTGCGCCAATCCTGAATGAATGCGTGCCAAACTCGCTGGGTTCGAAACCTAATCTCTTCAAGCATGAGCGCATGACCGCCCCAAATTGGAACTTGGTTAGTGGGGCGCCTAAAGCATGCGCCAACAGTTGTCCTTTTCCGCTGTGTTGCGACAAAAACTGTTTCAGCAATGCCACAGGACACGCAGCTGTCCCCAACGCCGTCAAGCGCAGCCACTCGCCTGCGCCATACACATTAGTCTTGGACTTTTTGATGCATAACTTTATATCATCTGTACTGCACAGCACATCCTCGAAACGCAACCCCCCCAGCTTCCTACAGCTGGGAGCCACTATTTCGCTCAGTCTCAATGCTGCGAAGAACGCTAACGAAAACGCAACCCGAAAGAGCAGCACCTCGCTTTCGTCTTTGCACACTGCTCCCAAAACGTTCAGCATTGCATTTAGCAATTCAAATGTTATCGGCCGCCTGTTGTCTCTTGACGACCTTTCTTTTTTCCAACCTTTAAGTATCTGTCCGAAGACAAAATCCTTTGTCACATCGCGCCGTCCGTGCAGGCGCAACAAAAACGCAATGGCTGATAAGTGCTTGCGCGCCGAGCTCGCCGATGCGCCCCGACGCCGCAGCTCCGCCATAATGTCTAACGTCACCGCTCTCGCCCGCGCTCCATCAGGGAATTGTCCCCGTGCTGCCATCAACCATGTTTTCCATATTGCATATATATATATCGCTTCCACGTCGATTCCGCAACGGAGTTGCGAATCAGAGTCGTGAGCTCTCTTCTACTATCTCTCATAAGATCGCCGGGCAACATATCCCTTTGACATCCGCTGTCGGGTGGAGTTCCCTGAATCTCTCCATCTGGAAACGAGAAAGAGCGTCAGCCGTGTTATTGTTTACTCCGGGTACGTGTCTCGCCTTCAGCTTCATATTATTTTGCAGGCATCTCAAGACCAAATGGCGTAAAACTGCCAAAACCAAGGGAGATCTGGATGTCTGCTTGTTCACCGCTGTCACTACAGCCTGGTTATCCGACCAGAAGCAGATATTCCTGTTTTCCAAAACCGGCCCCCAGATCTCCACCGCCACCATTAGCGGAAAAATCTCCAGCAGTGTTATGTTCTTCACCCACCGTCTTTCGAACCATTCTCTGGGCCATGGTGCACTGCACCAACTGTCCTCCAAAATTACACCAAAACCACAGGAGCCCGATGCATCCGACATCAGTCCCAGCTCCTCGTTTGCAACTTCCGCAGTTTGACAAATCACCTGACCATTGAACGTTTGAAGAAAGACTTGCCATGTGTGCAAGTCCTCCTTCATACCCTTTGTCACTCTGACGAAGTGGTGCTTCTCTTTTATCCCGACTGTCGCCAATGACAGCCGCCTTGCAAACGGGCGTCCCATCGGAATGACCCGACACGCAAAATTTAACAAGCCTATAATTACTTGGAGCTGGTGCAGTGTAACTTTTTTAGAACTGCCAGCCAACTTAACTTCTTGCCGCAACCGTGCTACTTTCTCGTCCGGTAAACGAAATACCATTGCCATGGTATCGATTTCAATGCCTAAAAATGTAAGACATGTCACCGGACCGACCGTTTTCTCGCGTGACAGCGGTACTCCCGCTTATTCCCATCAGATCCTGAAATTATGCCAATAACAACCCGCATACCTCTGAATCTGATGGCCCGACGAAAAGGAAATCATCCAGATAATGTAACACCGATCGGATGCCCGTCTCGTATCGAAGCATCCAGTCCAGAAATAAACTGAACGCTTCAAAGTAATAACAAGAGATGGAACACCCCATCGGTAAGCACATATCCACAAAATATAAGCCGTCCAGGCGGCAGCCCAACAAGTGAAAGCAATCTGGATGCATCGGTAATAGTCGAAAAGCGGACTCGATATCAGCTTTTGCCAACAGAGCCCCCTTTCCGGCCAGTCGTACTAGGCAGACAGCCCTATCGAAGGAAGTATATGATACGGCTGTTTGCTCCTTGGAAATCCCGTCGTTGACTGACTCGCCCGTCGGGTAGGATAAGTGATGGATAAGCCGGAACTTACCCGTTTCCTTTTTTGGTACCAAGCCCAAAGGTGAAACGCGTAAGTTCTCGAATGGCGGTTCCTGAAAAGGCCCCGCCATCCGACCCAGTTCTACCTCCTTTAGCAGCTTCTCCATCACCATCTCTTTATTGTCTTACGCCGATTTTAAATTGCGACTAAGCGTTAACGCCGAACCCGGTTGATGCGGAATGACGAAACCCGTGTTAAAACCTTCTTTAAGAAGGTTTGCTTCCCTTATCCTGTGGTACTTGCCTAACCACTCCTCCAGGAACAGCGCGTTCACTGGCGTTGCCCCCGGGCGACGCTGTGGCCGCGGGCAAGTTTTGCTTTTGTCTCCGAAAACAACGTACCGCTGCATGCGCACCGCCGCAAAAGGAGCACTCGTGCCGGAACTTACATGCTGCAAGAAACCGACAGTTACCCTCATTGAATGCCCAGCAGGAACCCGAGGGCTTATGTGCCACGGGTGAGTGCTGTCCACCAGTTACCGCGTTATTGCTCTGAAAAAGGGGCTTCGCCGGCTTTTGCGCCGGGATCAACTGGATCCAAGCATCTGTCGCTTTTGTCGCCCAACTCACGTTACTCATTCCCAAAATCCGTCAACGAAAATCTTCGTCATAGCGCCACCATGCTGCACCGCCGTGCAGCTTGTAAGCGCTATGAATAGTGTTAATATATACCAGTAGCTCCGGGCCTTTTCCCGGCTGGTACTGGCATATAACGTGAGCCAGGGTCAACATGGCTTGTAGCCAATTGCTAAATGTTTTAGCTATTTTGGGCTTCTTGTCCCGTTCAGCGAAGCGCTCCTTATCAACCGACACATGCTCCACCGATAGGAGCGACCAAATGTCCACGTATATTCCACTTTTGATTTTCTCAATTGTGTCCTCCGCGAGGCCCACCCCCAGCGGGGCCACGCCACAAAATAGAGAATCTGAAAAACGTAGACCATCTTTTACCGACTCTTCGCTTTTCCCGGTCGCCACCGCTGGCGAACACCCGGTAGCGTGAGCCACATCACCAACCACGGGTGAGTCTCGTCTCCCCGGGTTAACACACAACACCGTTCCTTTACCTTTATCAAACTCATTCACCAGCGCTCTCAGCGCTACCATAAAATTATTCACGTTATTGGGCGACGAATCACCCCACACTCTATCACATTGGGACTCACCCTCCAATTCGTCCTCCGGCTCTGCCGAGGGGAAAGAAGGGTGACTCGGTCCCGGTTGGCTCCTTTCCGGACTCGCCACCGCGTGTCGTACCCTGTCCCTATTACGGGAGACACCACGGGGTAGCATGCTATAGCCATAGGACGCCCTGGAGGCTGCGGCCCGTTCGCCCTGCCTTTCGGTACGTGAGGCCCGCCTCTCATCTGTGGAGGAAGCCGGTGAACATGGTAACGCCTGCTGCGAAGCCCAAACCGAAGTCCCATAGCCGCTGCGCCTACCGCTCCTGTCCACCGCTTCCGAACGCCTGTACCCTCTGGCGAAATGGGGCGCCTCCCGACGTGTACAAGGCTCACCAGACTCCGATGACGAGCTATCTATCCTTGCTTCGCTGCGCCAGCTTCCTCGCGCCATGCTGCCAACCCCCTGCCTGCCGCCTAACCCCCCCTCCGTCCCGCTACCGACCCCTTGACTACCGGGCAGGTAGCTTCCCCCCCCCCCCTTTACCCTTCCTCTGTTTCACCTGTCCACTTTGCTCCACCCCGTAAGCCCCTTGCCGGCCTGAAGTGCCTTCGACTGCTTGTGCTCGACTGTCCTTCGCAAAAGGGAAAGAACCCCGGGGCGACATGTGATCGCTGCTCGCTGCCCCTCCTCCCCCTCCCTCCTTCCTTCGTACCCCGTAAGCCCCTTGCCGGCCTGAGGCGTCTTTATAATATATCCCGCTGCCCCTCATATTAGGGCATGAGCCCTGGGGCGACAAGGGGGCCATACTGCCTAATAGTACTCCCCCCCCTTCCCCCCCTCTGTTTTCCCGCCCTGCGCCTCTTCCTTCTCATCCCCCCCCCTCCCCCTTGTACTGCGCTCGCGCTGCTGTGGCCGCTTGCGCTGTTTCCAGCCTCGCTGCCGCCGCTGGCGCTCATCTCCCTCCGCTCGGGAGTCCCGGCGCCGGTACTTCTTCCGGCCCGCGGATCCATCCGCCCGCCGCCGGCACGGCGCGCAGGCCGTCCCCCTTCTCTCTCCGCCTGACGCTGGACAGCCGCGGGGCAACCCCTTCCCACTCTGGACTTACTCGCTCCTGATGCCGCTGCTGAAGTCCCGGTAAGTCCCTCGGGGGTTTCTTCTATTCTTCCGGCGCTTCTTCCGGTCGCGCCCATGTTGTTTCCCGCCGCGGCTCGCTGCGGCCGCGCTCCGCCACCGATACTTGAACGCGCAGGTCTCGGGCTTGCGTTCTGGCCCCCCTTCTTCACGGCTGGGCTCGGGCTCAGCCTGGTAGGGGGAATCCTCCTTCTCTGGGGTCTTCCGCGGGGCGCACTGGAAGCCATCTGCGCCGGCTGTTCTTCTCCTGCCCCGGCTTCTCCCGACGGCGTGGCTCCGAACTCCGCGGCCATCCTCATCAGCCACTCAGGTCCCTGGCTGGCAACAGCTTCCTTGATCTGCAGAACAAGCTGGTCCATGTTTTCTCTCTTTTAATCTTCTGCCTTCCTTCACACGTCTTCCTTCTTCTCTTACTCCACGTGGAATGGCACACTACTCCTTCTCTCTTCTTCCTGCATTAACTCCTCCCACCTCCTCTGGTCGCTTAACCCTTTCCTGTCCTAATCTCCCGCCCCCCAGTCCCTCGCTCCTACGCTACCTGCTTTGTAGCTATCTAGGGGACAGATGCAGCTTGCCTGTCATCCTTTCAGCGTGTATGGCCTGAGGAGGAGGAGGAGGATCCTGAAAGTGATCTTCTGAGTGAGGACAGCCATGTGTTGCGTACAGGTACCCTGGCACAAATGGCTGACTTCATATTAGGATGCCTTTCTCGTGACCCTCGCGTTACACGCATTCTGGCCACTACGGATTACTGGGTGTAAACACTGCTCGATCCACGGTATAAGGAGAGCCTTTGCACTCTCATTCCCGAAGAGGAAAGGGGTTCGAGAATGATGCTATACCACAGGGCACTGGTGGACAAACTGATGGTAAACTTCCCATCCGACAGCGCTAGTGGCCGAAGGCGCATTTTCGCGGCCCAGGTAGCAGGGGAGGCGCAGAGATCAGGCAGCATGTACAGCGCAGGCAGGGGAACACGCTCTAAGTATGAAGCAAAATGCAAAGAGTCCCACCTTATCTTCTTGTGCTGCAACCTCAGTCCCGCAGGCAAGTATACTCACAAGCCATTGCCATCCAGCTACTTCTGGCTTTGATTAGACGCAAAACAATCCATTTGCAGGAGTCCAGCTTATTGTGAGAAAAACTTGCTTTTTATTTTCTTTAGTGCTTGAATGATACAGAGAACGCGTTTCGGTTATGAAACCTTGCTCACCTCTGACTAACAAAACTGTTGCACAAACCTTTAAAAAGCTTAGTGAAGATTAGTGAATTAAAAACACATGCAGTTAACCCTTATGGCAATCAGTTACTTCAGTTTCCAAAGTTCGTCCCTCCTGCAGGAACTTACCCTGATTAGTTACCATACATAATATATCAAATGGCATATAGAATAAGACATTTATACATTATATATTCCAATAAATACAATATAGCATATAATCAATTCAATCTTAGTTGCAGAAGCAAGACAGTCCTCCCGACAGCAGCAATAAATTTAGTCATAGATTATTATCATGGGATAGTACCAAAGGTAACATATGATGTTCAAAATCATTGCATTATACAATTACAGCACAATGGAATCATATTGGAATCAGTGTATATTACTTAGTGGATGTTATTTACCAAGGCTAGTAAATGTATAGAAGGTCTGTTTTATAATTCATTCCCTTTGGGAATCTTGTATTTAAATTCAAGATCCAGAACGCCTCCCTTTTAAACACTCTTTCCGGGCTAACCGTTCCTTTCTTTTTATTTATGACCTTTTCCATTCCAAAAAATGAGAAAGTGTTTAGATTTCCTTTATGTTTATCACAAAAATGTTTAACCGCACCCGAACTATTAACATTGTCTTTTCTAATGTTACGGATGTGTTCATTGATTCGAGTTTTTAACTTACGTGTGGTGCAGCCTATATAATTCAAATTACACTCTCTACATTGAATCATATATACTACATTGGTACTATTGCAGTTGATATAGTTACAAATTTTAAACTCTTTATTATTGCTGCTGTCAGAAAAGGTCTCTCTTCTATCAGCCAAGTGACAGACGGTACATCTAGAAGTACCTTTAAAGAAATTCTGGTAATAAAAGATTTAATGGAGTTGGAAAAAGAAGGTGGGAGTGAATTGGTTGATAGAAAAAATGTGAATAAGATCGATTTCCATGTTCCAAATCCAAGCTTCTACCCATTGAGTGCTAGAACAAAACACATGGATGACTTTCAATTAGCCATGGAGAAAGAACTGTTTAAAATCAAAGAAACCAATTTACATAGAAAAAAGAAAAAAGATAATCTCACTACAAAAGAGAGAATCGGTCTGAAGGAACTCATGGATAATAAAAATTTAGTGATACGTAAATCTGATAAGGGGGGCAATATAGTATTGCTAGATTCTGACCTTTATGCAAATCTTGTCAAAAAAATATTGAATAATAATGATATATATAAAAAAATTGATATTAACCCGTTACAAGGCTGTTTAAAAGAACTTGACAGATTATTGCATGTAGGCAAAGAATTTGGCATCTTAGATGATAAAACTATTTCATATTTGTCTCCCTCAAATCCCACCATGGCTGTTTTCCATGGTCTTCCCAAAATCCATAAGGGTATATTTCCACCTCCATTACGACCGATAGTTGCGGGGATCGGCTCACCCTGTGAGCATTTAAGTTCGTGGGTGGAACGATCCCTGCAACCGTTAGTATATAGAACCCCTGGTTTTTTGAGGGACAGCAAACATGTAATACAAAAATTACAACATATGAAGTGGAGTGATGATCTGTGTTGGATTTTGTGTGATGTCAAGGATCTTTATTCTTGCATACCACATCATGCGGCCATAGAAGCAGTATGTTTTCATTTGCAGAATTTTAGCAATTACAATAATGAGCTGAAAGAATTTATTTTGCTATCTACTGAATTTTTACTAACCCATAATTTTTTCTCTTTTGATCAACAATTTTTTTTGCAAATTTCTGGAGCCCCGATGGGGTCTAAATTTTCTCCGGTGATAGCCAATCTCTTTATGAGTTGGTGGGAAGATTCCTTTATTTTTAGTCATAATAACCCTTTTGCTGGCCGCATGATGTGGTATGCCAGATACATTGACGATATAATAATTATTTGGAATAAGGGCCCAGCACAAAATGAGGTGTATGAACAAGTTAGTCAGTTTGAAAATTATATTAATAGTAATTCTGCTAACTTACAGTTCGTTGTGACATATAGTGAGGAGGAGGTACCATTCCTGGATTTAACCTTAAAAGGTAATTGTACCAAAGGAATAGAAACCAAATTATACAGAAAAGCAACAGCGGGCAATACCATATTACACGCAAATAGCGGTCATCCCAGACACACTATTAAAGCTATCCCCGTAGGAGAACTTATACGCGCAAAAAGATCCTGCTCGGATGGTTTTTCATTTAATACAGCAAAAATGGACATCAAAAATAGGTTGTATCAGAGAGGTCACAAACAGTCATTATTAAAGGAGGCATGTGCAAAAATAGAAGCAGTCAATAGAGAGGAGTTACTCAGAGATAAATGTAAGAATAAAAAAGGAAAGATTAATAAGGGAATAGTTTTCTCCACGGCATACAGCAGAAATTTTTATGAAATTAAAAAATTTTTTTTCACATTTTTGCCTGTTTTAAGACAGGACGATACTGTTGACGAAATATTAAATGAGGGAATCAAATGTGTTGCAAAAAAAAGTAAAAATTTGGGAGATCTGATAGCACCTAGTAATTTTTCCTCTAATCTGGGAAAACCGCAGTGGATGAAATTTCAAGGTTTTTTCCGCTGCGGTAATTCTAGATGTACCGTCTGTCACTTGGCTGATAGAAGAGAGACCTTTTCTGACAGCAGCAATAATAAAGAGTTTAAAATTTGTAACTATATCAACTGCAATAGTACCAATGTAGTATATATGATTCAATGTAGAGAGTGTAATTTGAATTATATAGGCTGCACCACACGTAAGTTAAAAACTCGAATCAATGAACACATCCGTAACATTAGAAAAGACAATGTGAATAGTTCGGGTGCGGTTAAACATTTTTGTGATAAACATAAAGGAAATCTAAACACTTTCTCATTTTTTGGAATGGAAAAGGTCATAAATAAAAAGAAAGGAACGGTTAGCCCGGAAAGAGTGTTTAAAAGGGAGGCGTTCTGGATCTTGAATTTAAATACAAGATTCCCAAAGGGAATGAATTATAAAACAGACCTTCTATACATTTACTAGCCTTGGTAAATAACATCCACTAAGTAATATACACTGATTCCAATATGATTCCATTGTGCTGTAATTGTATAATGCAATGATTTTGAACATCATATGTTACCTTTGGTACTATCCCATGATAATAATCTATGACTAAATTTATTGCTGCTGTCGGGAGGACTGTCTTGCTTCTGCAACTAAGATTGAATTGATTATATGCTATATTGTATTTATTGGAATATATAATGTATAAATGTCTTATTCTATATGCCATTTGATATATTATGTATGGTAACTAATCAGGGTAAGTTCCTGCAGGAGGGACGAACTTTGGAAACTGAAGTAACTGATTGCCATAAGGGTTAACTGCATGTGTTTTTAATTCACTAATCTTCACTAAGCTTTTTAAAGGTTTGTGCAACAGTTTTGTTAGTCAGAGGTGAGCAAGGTTTCATAACCGAAACGCGTTCTCTGTATCATTCAAGCACTAAAGAAAATAAAAAGCAAGTTTTTCTCACAATAAGCTGGACTCCTGCAAATGGATTGTTTTGCGAACACTCTCTAAGGCCTTTGACAGCTTTATGGCTCCCCAGCAAGACTGTGTCACCGGTCCCCAGTCAAGGCTGAGTCGGCGGGAGCACTGTAAAAGGATGGTGAGGGAGTACGTAGCCGATTGCACGACCGTCCTCGGTGACGCCTCTGCCCCCTACAACTACTGGGTGTTGAAGCTGGACACGTGGCCTGAACTCGCGCTGTATGCCCTGGAGGTGCTTGCTTGTCCTGCGGCTAGCGTCTTGTCAGAGAGTGTGTTTAGTGTGGCTGGGGGAATCATCACGGATAAGCGTACCCACCTGTCAACCGACAGTGCTGACAGGCTTACACTCATCAAGATGAACAAAGCCTGGATTTCCCCAGACTTCTCTTCTCCACCAGCGGACAGCAGCGATACCTAAGCAATACGTAGGCTGCACCCGCGGATGGAAGCATTGTTCTCTATCACCATCCAAAACGGGGACCTTTTCGCTTCATCTGTGTATTCTATTCATCCTCCTCCTCCTGCTCCTCCTCCTGAAACCTCACATAATCACGCCGAACGGGAAATTTTTCTTAGGCCCACAAGGCTCAGTCATGTAATTTTTCTAAACAATTTTTATACGTTTCAATGCTCATTAAAGCGTTGAAACTTTCACCTGAACCAATTTTTATTTTAACTGGGCTGCCTCCAGGCCTAGTTACAAATTAAGCCACATTAACCAAAGCGATTAATGGGTTTCACCTGCCCTCTTGGTTGGGCATGGGCAATTTTTCAGAGGTACATTAGTACTGTTGATACAGCAATTTTTGTGGGCCCTCGCCTACAGTGTAATCAAATTAATTTTTAGCCCACCTGCATTAAAGCTGACATTACCTCAGCTGTGCTGGGCACTGCAATGGGATATATTTATGTACCGCCAGTGGGTTCCAGGGAACCACCCATGCTGTCGGTCCACACGGAGTTGTAACTGCATGTGTCCACTTCTAAAGAACCCCAGTCTGACTGGGGCATGCAGTGTGGGCCGAAGCCCACCTGCATTAAGCACGACATTACTACCTCAGCTGTGTTGGGCAATGCAATGGGATATTTTTGTATGTACCGCCGGTGGCTTCCTGGCACCCACCCATGCTGTGGGTCCACAGGGAGTTGTAAATGCATCTGTTTCCACTTCTAAAGAACCCCAGTCTGACTGGGGCATGCAGTGTGGGCCGAAGCCCACCTGCATTAAGCACAACATTACTACCTCAGCTGTGTTGGGCAATGCAATGGGATATTTGTATGTACCGCCGATGGGTTCCTGGCACCCACCCATGCTGTGGGTCCACAGCATGGTTGTAAATGCATCTGTTTCCACTTCTAAAGAACCCCAGTCTGACTGGGGCATGCAGTGTGGGCCGAAGCCCACCTGCATTAAACATGACAATACTACCTCAGCTGTGATGGGCAATGCAATGGGATATTTTTATGTACCGCCGGTGGGTTCCAGGGAGCCACCCATGCTGTGGGTGCACACGGAATTCCCATTGCGGAGTTGTACCTGCCTGTGACTATATATAAAAAAACGCGGTCTGACTGGGGCATGCAGACACCTTGACAGAATGAATAGTGCGTGGCACATAGGTTCCCCATTGCTATGCCCACGTGTGCAGCTCCAGATGGTGGTGGCACAGGATTGGATTTCTGATTGCTTCTGTACAGCATTGTGGGCTATCGCCCCGCCACTTTTAAAGAGGGTCGCTGCCTAGCCGTGCCAACCCTCTGCAGTGTGTGCCTGCTTTTCCTGTGGCAGACGCACTTATAAATAGACATGAGGGTGGCGTGGCATGAGGGCAGCTGAAGGCTGGGCAGGGACAGTTTGGTGTGCGCTGTGGATACTGCGTCGTGCGGGGGGGGGGGGGGGTTTGCAGCATGTAACCCAGGAGAAGTGGCAGCGGACTGTCATGCAGGCAGTGATTGTGCTTTGTTGGAGGTAGTGTGGTGCTTAGCTAAGGTATGCATTGCTAATGAGGGCTTTTCAGAAGTAAAAGTTGTTGGGGGGGGGGACCACTCTTGCCGCTATTGTGGCTTAATAGTGGGACCTGTGAACTTGAGATGCAGCCCAACATGTAGCCCCTCGCCTGCCCTATCCGTTGCTGTGTCGTTCCCATCACTTTCTTGAATTGCCCCGATTTTCACAAATGAAAACCTTAGCGAGCATCGGCGATATACAAAAATGCTTGGGTCGCCCATTGACTTCAATGGGGTTCGTTATTCGAAACGAACCCTCGAGCATCGCGAAAAGTTCATCTCGAGTAACGAGCACCCGAGCATTTTGGTGCTCGCTCATCTCTATTCTCCACCACAACATTATGAGCTTGAAGTAGAAAATGAAGAAAGTGTGGAAAAAGAAGAACCCAACAAGCCTTCCACATCCCATGACCCTGAGTTTGAGGTAAAAGATGATACAACGCACAGACTGAGTTGAGGGGAATTGAGTGATCTCATTCAAGACCATGACTTGTCAAAGGAGAAGGCTGAACTTCTAGAGTCAAGACTACAGCAATGGAATCTTCTCCAACGTGATGTCAGGGTCTTACAGTACAGAGAACGTCAGAGGGATCTGCTTCCTTTTTTTGAGAAGAAAAACAATCTGGTTGTTTGCTGTGACGTTAATGGCTTGATGAAATGTTTGAATTTGAACCATGATCCAACTGAATGAAGGCTATTCATAGACTCCTCCAAGCTTAGATTGAAGCTGTATTACTTCACAATGCCAACCGTCTTCCTTCTATTCCTGTTGGTCATGCAGTTCACATGAAGGAGACCTATACAAACATGACAGCCCCCTCGAATCAATTAAATGCGCTGAACACAAGTGGAGCGTGCTCGCTCATTTCTAGAAATCCCGTTATATTCAAGTGGACTGGCCTGCAAGAAACGTACTGTTTGTACGTAGTTTGTAAAAGGGGTTTATGTTGGGGTGTGAGCGGAGTCTGCGGTGGAGAGGCAAGGAGGGTTTATTACTAAGTTCATAGTATCGCTGACGGGACCAGCGTACTTTCTGTTCTATGGAGTCAGTAAGACAAAGATCCAGTTCAGTTCTAGCTCGAGATAATGCTTGGAGATTATTTTTAGATGGATGTTTTTTGGACACCTCTTCAAACTTAGAGACTCGTTCTAATTCCAGTTGTTGTGACATACGTTCCTGTTAACGGCAGGCGGCTATTTGTATTAGGTGACCTCAAATCACTATATTGTGTGCTTCCCAAAGAGAAATGGGGGAGGAGGCGGACAGGTTGTTAATTTGAAAATATTCTTCCAGTTGTGGCGTTAATAGGGATACAACCTCAGGGATTGATAAAAGAGAGTCGTTAAGGATCCAAGATGTGTTTCTGGATTTAGACATCAAGGAATTACAGGTGATGGACAGCGGGCTATGGTCAGACCATGGCACCGACAGGATTTTAGACTGCAGTATTTGAGGTACGAAAATGTCGGGAACTAGAATGTGGTCTATTCTCCTGTATAGGGAGTGTGAAGCTGAAAAATGTGTATAGTCTATAGGGGTTGGGTTTTGTTCCCGCCAAGTCTACTAAGTGGTATTGCTGAGGGAGGGACTTAACGTTGTGCAACAGAGGATGGGCACGGAGAGTGATAGAATTTCTATCCAGATTCGGGTTAAGAATGCAGTTTGAGTCACTGCAGAAAATTACTGTGCCCCTTTTATTGGCCTTAACCAGTTTGAAAAGTTTTGTGAAATATTGAATTTGCCTTGAATTTAGAGTATAGTGGGAGACGATGGACATCTTGCATGGAGCCTGTTAATAATAGGTAGCGACTAGAGATGAGCGAACCTACTCGGCCATGCCCCTTTTTCACCCGAGCACCGCGATTTTCGAGTACTTCCGTACTCGGGTGAAACGATTCGGGGGGGCCGTGGGTGAGTGGGGGGTTGCAGCGGGGAGTGGGGGGGGAAAGGGAGAGAGAGAGAGAGAGCTCCCCCCCTGTTCCCCACTGCTACCCCCCGCTGCCACCACGCCATCTCCCGCTCCCCGGCGCCCCCTGAATCTTTTCACCCGAGTAGCCAGGTACTCGAAAATAGCGATGTTCGATCGAGTAATTACTCGAAACGAGTACGTTCGCTCATCTCTAGTAGCGACCCTCTAGGTCCACAATAGTGGAGGCGTGTGTGAAAGGAACTGATTTACTAAAGAAGATGGTGACTCCCTTGGTTTTGGTTTGTGCTTTCGCTGAATAAAATGTGGGGTATTGAGAAGAAAGCTAACGTGGGGCAGAGTTGGTGGAGAAGTGGGTCTCTTGCAGGCACACTATATCTGCATGTCTGCTCTTGTAATATCGGAACGCCTTTGAACACTTTGGAGGTAAATTAAAGCCTTGTACATTCTCAGAAATTATTTTTAGGTCCATGGGTGGAAGTAAGGACTATTAAGAATGGAAACTGTCTTAGATCCTTCACCCCATGGGAGGGTAGGTTGGGAGGGAGTAGGGAGAGGGAAGAGGCAGGGGGAAACAGGGTGTGGCCAACAAATACAATTAGCTCTAGGAGCTAAGTCAGCTCCGAAATGGGGTGGTTTATAGTGCTGATGGCTAAAGATAAAAGGTAGGAAAAGACCCTATGGGAGGTAGGGAGGGGAAGGGGGGGAAGCAGACAGCAAGGAGAGAGAGGGAAGCTTGTTTGTAGGTATTAATCTGTTTAGAAGGTGCGTTGTTCCATTCTCCTAAAGATTTGTCACCAGGAGCATGCCTGTTGTACTCTTTTCTCCTTGTTTGTTGGGTGGGAACTCATGAGTATTGTTGGGAGGTGATTTCCCACTCATTTGGATGCAAAGAAATGCTCACAACAGGTGAGGGAGAAAGAGCCAGCAGAAGAGTTCCAGGTCACTTTGCCTCGAAAATCTTATATAACCGTGATACCAAGAGATCCTGTTTCCCTGAAAATAAGCCCTACCCCCAAAATAAACCCTAGCAAGATGTTTAAATAGTGTCCAGGCAGTTATACATGTAAAAAAGAAACATATTGGAGCAAAAATTTATGTAAGACACTGTCTTATTTTCGGGGAACATGGGATTATGGATCATTTCTGGGAGTTGTGGCATTTTTCTCTCTGACTCCGGTGTAGGTATAGGAGGTGAGGGGATGTAGGAGATGAAGCTGCAGAGCCCAGCTGAGGAGGAGGTTTTTGAAGGTTTAATTCCTTATCAGCTTAAATGGAAAGCCCCATCTGTATTGTATCCTTTCCTGATGCAGGATCAATAAGTACGGCTTGAGGGCCCTCCTCTTGGATAGTGTTGATGGTGCCAAGTTGGGAAACAACTGATAGTTAAAGCCCTGGAATGTTAGCTTGCGGGAAGAGCGAGTGGCGCGCAACAATTGCTCTTTAGTGCGATTGAAGTGGAGTTTTAACACAATGTCCCTGGGGGGGGGGCCGTTTGGGTTTGGTGCTCGCAAAGCTCTATGAATTCTGTCAAGTTCTAATTGGTCAATTGTGATGCTCGGGTAGAGCTCCTGGAACAACGCCGTCACTGGTGATTGAAGATCTTTGAAGGATTTGATGGGGACTCCATGATTTGTATTTTCTCCCGACGCACCCTATTTTCAACAACTTCCAACTTATGATAAAGAAAGTATCTCTTCAGGGAGCTGCTCTATTTTTTTTTCATGGGAGTCTAGGACTATGGTAGCATTGCACATCCTGTCTTCAAGAGTAATTGTCCTCTAGCTAAGCTCTCGAAATTCGTTGGAAAGTTTAGTCGCTATTTTGGAGAGTTGGACTTTCTGAAGCATTATGGTTAGGGCTCCCAGTGTTGGCATTTGAGGGAAGCTGTAAGTCCTCCATCAGAGGAAATAGGGGGCCTCCTGCAGCGTTGATGATTTTTTAGCATCCTGCTGCGATCTTAGGCTATTTTTCCCTGCTCTGCATTGAATGGGGTGCATGGTTGCTGTGTTAGAAGTAAGTAGGCTAAAAGATGCTTTGTTCTAGTTCCTGGGTAGGGTGGGTCTTAGGGTCTCTCCGGAGTTGTGATCACTATTCGTAGCCGTATGTGGTTAACGTTGCATTAGTATGACAACATTCTATTTAGACACCAGAGTCTCTTTCTTGATACACTTTCAGTAAGATGCACTGGTGTGGCGATGCGTGCGTTATATGTATGTTGTACTGCAGGGGCTACCACAAGCTTCCGTCTGCGCTGTAACTAAAGCACGATTGCTTTTTGCTTGTTATAGCAATACCGACCACTAGGTGGCAACAGATTCCTCCTACTGTGTATATCTGGCAAGGTGTACTGCAGTTGGAGAAAACTTAGAGCTTTGCAGTGGGTCCTGAACTACCAGCACTGACCAATGTAGGTGGGGTGTTGTTCACAGTGCTGGGAGGGATATAGAACCCTGCATGGGTCCATACAAGGTGGAGAATGCCCTTTTACAGAGCTGGTACTGGTTGTGGGGTGGAGCCAACTAGGAATGGTGGGAGAGTCCTGCCTTAGTGCAGTTGGTGTCCTTACAGGGCTTGCAGGTATTGTGGCAGTAGGGACAATATGCAGGATGCCGTCAGTCCTATGTGGTGCCCCTGTGGTTCTGAGTGGCCTCTTGGTGTATGCGCTGCTGGCTCTGCTGTGCGGGGTGTAGCAGAGCAACAGGGGACTCACCCTGGTAGATGCTGCAGTCATTTCACCAGCACTCTGCAGGTCCAGCTGCCGTGCCTCCGCTGTGAATAGGGTTGCCACCCGACCTGTAAATCACCAGCCTGGCCAGTATTTTTACCGCCCAGGGTGGTGCCGGTATTTTTTTTACCGGCCCTATTAAAGGCCGGTATTTTTGTCGGGCCCCGGGGACTGCAGCAGGCTGCGACAAAAATACTGGCCTGTATACTCTGCAGGAGGCAACCCATGATGCAGGGCAGCGTCAGTCAGCAGCCAGCAGACTATGGTGATGACGCGCCCCTGTTGAGTGTCCGCCAGAGCACAGGAAGTCTCGCACATGCGCTTTAGCCTCCTGGACTACTAGCGTGCGCGGGCAGCAGAGACACAGCCCGCGTGTGTGGCGGGAGTCGGGACTCAGGAGTGGGAGTACTGACTCGGGACTTGCTCGGACCTTGAACGTCGGTGGCTATAGAGGCAGGGGTGAGTCTAGTGGTGAGACCGTGACTGAGAGAGGTAAAAAGGCTGCAGAGCAGCACAGAAGACTAGTCGATATGGTGACGAGGGAGGAGGCTGCTCGCTGCCTGGGGAGTGGGGACTCTGGAGTCTGGGTCCCAGGGAGTGTGGGACACACAAAAGAGCCTGAACGGTGCCTGACTGCAGACAGTCAATATAGGAGCACTGGGTGGGTGGGGCTGTAGGAGCACTGGATGGGGCTACTATAGGAGCACTGTTATTGTATGGAGCTACAGGAGCACTGGATGGAGCTATAGGAGCACTGTATGGACTCCTATATCTCCATACAGTGCTACTGTGGCTCCATACAGTGCTCCTATAGCTCCATATAGTGCTCCTATAGCTCCATATAGTGCCCCTGTAGCTCCATATAGTGCTCCTGTAGCTCCATATAGTGCCCCTGTAGCTCCATATAGTGCTCCTGTAGCTCCATATAGTGTTCCTGTAGCTCCATATAGTGCTCCTGCAGCTCCATATAGTGCTCCTGTAGCTCCATATAGTGCCCCTGTAGCTCCATATAGTGCTCCTGTAGCTCCATATAGTGCTCCTGCAGCTCCATATAGTGCTCCTGCAGCTCCATATAGTGCTCCTGTAGCTCCATACAATGCTCCTATAGGTCCATATAGTGCTCCTGTAGCTCCATATAGTGCTCCTGCAGCTCCATATAGTGCTCCTGCAGCTCCATACAGTGCTCCTGTAGCTCCATACAGTGTTCCTGTAGCTCCATACAGTGTTCCTGTAGCTCCATACAGTACTCCTGTAGATCCATACAGTGCTACTATAGGTCCATATAGTGCTCCTGTAGCTCCATATAGTGCTCCTGCAGCTCCATATAGTGCTCCTGCAGCTCCATATAGTGCTCCTGTAGCTCCATACAATGCTCCTATAGGTCCATATAGTGCTCCTGTAGCTCCATATAGTGCTCCTGCAGCTCCATATAGTGCTCCTGCAGCTCCATACACTGCTCCTGTAGCTCCATACAGTGTTCCTGTAGCTCCATACAGTGTTCCTGTAGCTCCATACAGTACTCCTGTAGATCCATACAGTGCTACTGTGGCTCCATACAGTGCTCCTGTAGCTCCATATAGTGCTCCTGGATGGCAGTATATGGCATACTTATATGGCATCCAGAGGTCAGGCACAGGCTGCTGTCACTCCTGGTGGTCTGGGGGGGTTTCTACAGTAGTCAGTGAGTGACACCAACTTTCCAGGTTGGATCACAACTGTTGCAGGAGGGGCAGGGGGCAGAGCAGTCACACAGAGATGTAGCAGAGCTCTGGGCATCTCCTGTATATAGTGATGTGCGGTCCGAATTTTCAATTGTGGGGAAGGGCACCAAGGGGGGAACTATTACCACTGGAGCTACTGAGGGGGCACTATCACCAGCAGAATGCCGTGATAAGCCACACCCAAGCCACGCCCCCATTTAACCATGGCCGGTATTTTTTCGTGACAAAGGTGGCAACCCTGGCTGTGCAGCTTCTTTCTCCCGGGGTCAGGGGGTCTTCTCTGGCACCCGGGAGTACCTCAAGCTGCAGAGGAGTGCTGTGAGCGTCTCCCGCTCTGTCCCTGATGGGGAGCCGCTGGTCCCTCACACGTGGTTCTCTGAGCTGCGTCTAGCTGCCGGAGCTCCCACTACCAGCGGTATGAGGAGTGCCGTGTGTGGCCTGCTGCTACTCTCTCTGTGGGGGCCTGCAGCGGTCCTTCCAGGTTTGCGGCAGATGAAGTGTGGCTCCCGAGTCCCGCTCTCCACATTGTAAACCATGTTAAATCACATTTTTGCTCACACTCGCAGATATGAATTATCTATTCCGTGACCAGGGGAAAAATTGCCGCATGCCATATTTTGCTGCGGACTCCACACAGACGGCCTCCATTGAAGTCAGTGGAGTCAGTCTAACCTGCAGCCCATACGCAGCTAACATTGTGTATGGCCCGCGGGTATCCACGCCATTGCTAAGCGACTGCACCGGAAATACAAGCATTAAAAAAGGAAAAAAAAACTACTGCACATGACCGACGGACAGAAAATTCAGGTAAGTGGGGTCACCGGCTTCATAGCCCGAATCGGCTGCAGGCCCTTCCGCATGCGGAATCTGGCCCGCCCGTGTGAAGCCGGCTATATTGTATCTTATCCATACAACGTTTCACAAATCTCTACTTTTTTATTTATGGCCCTAGGTCGCAGCAAAAAAACAACCCAAGCATCCAGAGCTTCAAGATGCTGAACAAACTAATCAGGACGATGAAGTTGCTGTGTCACAACCTTCAAGGAGCCAAGAGGTATGTTACTACTTAGAAGGTTTTCCAGAACAACACTACTGATGACCTATCCTTAAAAGTAGGTCAACAATAGTTGATCATGGAGGATCCAGGGCTTGGGATCCCCTCCAATTGAAATGCTGTGCTTTGATGAGTGCCACGTCCTCTTCTCAGGCATGTGACATCACGCTCATCGGTCATGGCTAGAGAGCAGCTCAGTCCATTTCACTTGAACTGCAGTACCAGCCACAGGCACTATACAGTGTATGGTGCTGTGCCTGGCATGGACTGAAGTGACAGAGGTTCTTATCTGAGTGTTGCTGTCTCTTCAGTCAGCTGATTGGTAGGGATCCCAAATAGTGGACCCTCACTGATAACTATTGATGACCTATCCTGAGCACAGAAAAGCCCTTTAATGTTATTGGTCACAGCGTTCATCTGTTGCGCAGGGGGACATCATCTCTGTGGTAATGTAGGGAGTGCGTCATTCCACGTCAAATGATCTAATTTGGGAGAGGGTCCCTGCTCGAATATTTTCAATTTTTCTGAAATTTTTACAAAATGTTCATTGTTCATACACCACCTGTATGAAGTTTTGCAAAGATCCAGCTTTAGGGCGCAGTCACACGGGCGTTTGTAACCGGCGTTTTTCCGCACGTCCAAAAATTCGCACCAGTTAGAACCAATGCTTTTCAATGTGAGTGATCACATGGGCAAATTTTACATGCAGAAAAACGCCTGCGGTGAAAATTATAGAACAAACCAGTGTTCTGTGTATGCTGTTGCATCCGGGGGTTTCACCTTGTGCTTCATGTGGCCGGTGGCAGCAGTGCCGACCCCACTGAGAACATATATGAAGATAGTGATCCTCTGCCATAGCTGTCACAGCTGTGGAAGAGGAGAAAGATGTTCTCCCATTGAATTCAATAGAGTCGGCAATACAGCCGACTGCATTGAAAGCAATGGGCTGCTGGCAAGCGCTGCAGTGATTTTCAGGGAAAGTCTTAAAATATAAGCCCTTCCCTGAAAACCATCCTAAAAATGTGTAAAAATAAAAAAAAACCAATGTATACTCACCTCTCTGCAGCTGCCAGGGCTCAGCCGTGTCCAGCCGCCTCTTCTCCTGCACTGCTCTGAGGAGCTTTCAGCAGGTGGGGATTTAAAATCAGTGCTATCAGTCGCCCCCCAGCCGGGGCGGCTGATCTCACACAGGGAGTGAAGGGTTAGGCTGCCTGTCCACAGGCGTTGCTGAGATTCACCGCGGGAGCAAGAGCCAGCAGACAGATCTCCGCGGTGACCCTATCTGACAGCCTATATTGTGCTGTGCATATAGAAGAGCTGTGTGTGTAAATACAGAGCAGATCATGGCACCACACTGTTATAAAAACTGTCTCTGTTACCCATAGCAACCAAACACAGCTGTGCTGTGATTGGTTGCTAAGCCTCTAGCTTAGATGTAATCTGTGCTACAGATGGAGGCTCTAGTACCCTGTTCTCCCACCTCTAGCTTGGATACAAGGTGTGATATGGGTTGGTATGGAAGCCCTAGTACCCAGTTGTACCACCGCTAGCTTGGATGCAAGATGTAATAGGGGGGCATGGAGGCTCTAGTACCCTGTTGTACCGCCTCTAGCTTAGATACAAGATGAGATGGAGCATGGAGGCTCTAGTATCCTGTTGTACTGCCTCTTAACCACTAGCACCCCTGCGAAGTAAGTAACATCCACATCATATACACCTCGTTTGCACTACCTTGCATCATCTGCCATTTTCCAAAGCACCGGAGCGCTGGTTAATTTTCTGTTTTTCACATGGATAGAAGATGTGATATGGTCAGGCATGGAGGCTCTAGTACCCTGTTGTACCGCCTCTAGCTTAGATACAAGATGAGATGGAGCATGGAGGCTCTAGTATCCTGTTGTACTGCCTCTAGCATGGATAGAAGATGTGATATGGTCAGGCATGGAGGCTCTAGTACCCTGTTGTACCGCCTCTAGCTTGGATTCAATATGTAATAGGGGCAGGCATGGAGGCTCTAGTATCTTGTTGTACCACCTCTAGCTTGGATACAAGATGTGATACAGGTGGGCATGGAAGCTCAAGTAACGTGTTGTACCACCTCCAGCTTGAATACAAGGTGCGATATGGGTGGGCATGGATGCTCTAGTATCTTGTTGTACCACGTCTACCTTGGATACAAGATGTGATGCAGGAGGGCATGGAGACTCTTGGAGCCTTTTGTACCGCCTCTAGCTTGGATACAAGGAGTGATATGGGTGGGCATGCAGGCTCCAGTACCCTGTTGTACCACCTCTAGCTTGATACAGTATGTGATAAGGGCAGGCATGGAGGCTCCAGTATCTTGTTGTACCCCCTTTAGCTTGAATACATGATGTGATACTGGCTCTAGTACCCTGTTGTACCGCCTCTAGCTTAGACACAAGATGTGATACAGGTGGGCATAGAGGCTCTAGTACCCTGTTTTACTGCCTCTAGCTTAGATACAAGATATAATATAGGCGGGCATGGAGACTCTAGTACCCTGTTGTACCACCCCTATCTTGGATACAAGGTGTGATATGGGTTGGCATAAGGGCTCTAGTACCCCGATGGGCCATCTCAAGCTTGTATATAAGATGTGATACGGGCGGGCATGGATAATTTAGTATCGTGTTGTACCACCTCTAGCTTAGATACAAGATGTGATACGGGCCACATTACGCTTGTATATAAGATGTGATACAGGTAGACATAGATCATCCAATCGTCAAAGTCGCGGCAGCACTCCGCTGGATCCAACCACAAAGGTGGGAGATGGTAAGGAAGAAATGCGCAAAAAGCTCACGCAGGAGGACCCGACTCCCTTGAGTCCTCAAAGATCATCGATTCAAAAGAATAAAGTAGCGAGCAGCGCCAGAGATGGTTACTTGTTATTTAAAAATGCATCAATGGATGCCTCTTTATTGCATTAAGAAAATCCAGTAGCGCACAACGTTTCAACCCAGCAAGGGTCTTTCTCAAGTGCATAAAAACTATACAATACACATACAGAATTTATATAAACCTCCACCAATACACAAGCAACATATAATTATAAAAACACCCACTTGCACCTGAAGATCATAGGGGCACCGTCATGCATGCTGGTCCACAACCTGTTCCTCTTCCTTTCCTTGATAGCCGGCGTCCGATGTCATCAGCGGGCGCCGCGCTGTCCAGACTCGTCATCCAGTACTCTGACAACGCATGCAGGAAACTGCGCATGCGTGCGGAGTCATACAGCGGAGCTGCCGACGGAGTCTTCCGTTGCTATGGCAGCGTCGGAACACAAGCTCCGCGATAGTTTCTATATATAGATTCATTAACCTGCCGCTCACAGCGGAGTCATACAGCAAAGCTGCCGACGGAGTCTTCCGTTGCTATGGCAGCGTCGGAGCACAAGCTCCGCGATAGTTTCTATATATAGATTCATTAACCTGCCGCTCACAGCAGTAGTTGTCATCACAGCAGGTTCTATCTATTACAGGTGCCGGTGACTATCCAGCAGCATAAGAAGGCAGCATAATACATAACCTCAACCCATGTAAAATACATATTCTGGGAGATATCCCTAATAGAGCAGCCTCATAAAAAATACTGTCATAAAGACAGATAAATTACATTAAATACCAGATAGTGTAAAGTTGCAAAAATCCTTTATTAACACCCAATACATGACGAACATCAGTTCTTTATATCAATATGGTCAAACTATGCTTACTATAAAGCCGCACCAGAATAAACAAAAATCAGATGGAACAGTATTGCAATAGAAAAACAGTTGTGGACACAGCAGCGCCGGCGGTGCATGATCTGAGGATACAAAAACAGAAACGACAAATTAAAATCAATACAAGATCTGATGGATCAATATTCAAAGAAATGGTAAAGGATCATACTCTAAATTCAAGCCATTTGGATGTAGTGCATCTAATTCGAAAATCCACCTTGCCTCCCTACGCTTCAGACGTTTCTCTCTGTCACCGCCTCTGCTGTTCAATGGCTCACAGTCTATTATTTGGAACTTCAATTGGCTTATGGCATGATGGGAATCTACGAAATGTTTAGCCACAGGCACATCAGATTTTTCTGTACGAATCGTGCTTTTGTGTTTCGATATTCTTGTCTTACATTCCTTTGTAGTCTCACCTACATAGATGAGACCACACGGGCACGTAATGACGTAGATGATATAAGTGGCATTGCACGTAAACCTGTACCTAATCGGGTAACGCTTGCCCGTCCGGGGGTGTATAAACGAATTGCCTTTAGTCATGTTGTTGCAACACGAGCAGTTGAGGCATGGAAAATTCCCCAGCTTAGGTGGCGCAAGTAACCTCTGTGTTTGTGTCTGCGTCCTTTTCACCGTGTGCACCAATTTATCTTTGAAATTAGGCCCGCGCCGATAGGACATGAGGGGTGAATGTTTGAATTCTATCACCTCAGGATGGCATTGGTTCAAAATCGACCAATGTCTCCTCAGAGTGTTAGCTATACGTCCACTCATGGGGCCAAAAGTCGATACAAATGGAATACGCGTAAGCGTCTTTTCTCTTTGCTTAACGCAGAGGAGGGTTTCACGTTTGATGTCCCTTGCTTTGGTGACCAGAGGCTTGACGATCCGCTCCGGATATCCTCTGGCATAGAATCTCCGGTGCATTTCGTCAAGCCTGTGGTCAACATGCTCATCAACCACTATCCTGCGTACCCGCAGTAGTTGGCTCCAGGGTAAAGAGTCACGCATTTTGGGGGGATGGCAACTGTTGTATAGCAACAGACTATTTCTGTCAGTCTCCTTGGTGTACAGATCTGTTTTAAGGGACCTTCCCTCCTTGTATACCATCACGTCCAGGAATTGCACCCTTTCTTTTGAATGGGTAAGAGTAAATTTAAGATCAGAGTGAACACCATTCAACTCATCATGAAACCTCTGCAATTCCGCCTCAGTGCCATCCCAAATCAAGAAAATGTCGTCAATGTACCTTGCCCAGAATCTCACCTTGGACCAATGCGCAGATGTATATACACTCTTTTCTTCGAAATGCGTCATGTACAGGTTAGCATATGTCGGGGCTACGTTCGTCCCCATTGCGGTTCCCCGCCGCTGTCTATAGTAGCTCTCACCGTACATGAAGCAATTGTTGGTCAAAATGAGTTCTAACAATGTGAGTATAAATTGCATCCTCGCATTGTCCAGGCTAGATTCATTCAAGAAGGAACATACCGCCTCAAGTCCTGCCGCGTGTTGAATATTGGTGTACAGTGCAACAACGTCAAAAGATCCTAGAATGGAAATAGGCAAAATGTCAACGTTACATAGTTTCGTCAGAAAATCAGTAGTATCTTTTATATATGACCTGGCTTTAACCGAAAATTCCCTAAGCACCCTATCCAAAAAAACAGAGGCTTTACTATATAGGGAGTCCCTACCTGAAATGATAGGCCTGCCAGGGGGTTGATGTAGATTTTTATGTATTTTGGGGAGCGTATAAATGACTGGGGTAATCGGATGCGGGACAAATAGGAAATCGTGTAGTTTTCTATCAATAATTCCCGCTCGATGGGCCTCATCCAATACTGATCGTAGTTCATTTTGTAATTTAAACACTGGATTACTCACCAGTCGCTCATATGTGGTGTCATCGTCCAATTGTGACATAATTTCGTGATGGTAATAGATTGTATCCATTACCACAATTGCGCCCCCTTTGTCGGCAGCTCTAATAGTAACCGACTCATCTTTACTTAACCCCTTCAATGCTGTGGCCTCGTTTCTAGTGATGTTATTCCTATGCACATATTTATACTGTTCACATTTTAGTTTATTCAGATCATGCGAAACTAGTTTTGCAAAGGCTTCAACCCCACCATAAGTGCCTGGTGGTTGGAAAGAACTTTTATTCCGCAGTCCTAGTCGCCTCATTGAAAAACTAGTTTCATGATGTACATTGGTAGACAAACTCTCAATATTAGTTGCAAAATATGTCTTAAGCTTAAGCGATCTATAAAGACGACGGCAGTCAATGTCCAATTGAAACCAATCGGTACGTGGGACCTCACAAAAAGATAACCCACGGGACAATACCTTAGTCTCCATATCATTTAATGTTCTGGAGGATATATTTACCACCAATAGTTGATCTGTGGCTAATTCCTTTGTCTCCTGTGCGATCTTGTCTGGATCCCCGATCTTGGTCTTCCTCCATCGTTGGTGTCGCTTTCCGCCCCGCCTGTTGCGCTGCCGCTTCCCAGGTGTGCCCTCTGACGAGGAGGGCGTTGCTCTAAAAAATCCAACCTTGCATTGTCAGTTGCAAGAGGGTTTTCATCCATAGATTCCGAACTGGCGGATGTGAACCCAAACCTTTGTGGGGGCCTCGGTCGTCGTGGGTTCCTGTGACCCCGGATCCGTCTCGGAGCCTGCGGGTTCTGTCTCTGCTTTCCAGAAGACTGCCAATTGAATATATGGCCGCTCTTATAGTCCTCTGTGTCCCGGAACCATTTATTTCTCTTTATACTCTCTGTGTCTTCCCTATATTTTTTAAGGAAAACATCACATTTATTCTTAAGCTGCTGTAAATCGTCCGGTTTCATGCTCGTCATGAGTTCGTCCTCAAAGTTCTTCAGCTGTTCTTGGGATGTTTTGATCTCCGCCTGTAGAAACTCCATATTCAAAAGCATCAAATCAAACGCATATTTGTTGGTAATTCCTATAAATTTGGAGCAAAAGTCCTTGTTATCAGCAAACATAGTTGGTCTTATATGGGATCTGAGTCCCCGTGGGATCCTTCCCACACCATAATATTCCCGCAGGGTCGCAAGATGCAACTGATATGAAATCAAATGCTTATTAAGTGTTTCCCATTTCTTCTGTAATGCATTAGCATTAGGTATATCCAAAAAAGATCCATCAACAATCATATTAGAATAGATTTTATCAGCTTCTACCTGTGTATAGGTGAAAGTACTGGAATAAACCGGCCCATCTCGTGCCGTTAATAGTAATCCAACTCGATCCGTGGGTGCCTGCTGCATGGAGTCCATTATCAGTCATCCAATCGTCAAAGTCGCGGCAGCACTCCGCTGGATCCAACCACAAAGGTGGGAGATGGCAAGGAAGAAATGCGCAAAAAGCTCACGCAGGAGGACCCGACTCCCTTGAGTCCTCAAAGATCATCGATTCAAAAGAATAAAGTAGCGAGCAGCGCCAGAGATGGTTACTTGTTATTTAAAAATGCATCAATGGATGCCTCTTTATTGCATTAAGAAAATCCAGTAGCGCACAACGTTTCAACCCAGCAAGGGTCTTTCTCAAGTGCATAAAAACTATACAATACACATACAGAATTTATATAAACCTCCACCAATACACAAGCAACATATAATTATAAAAACACCCACTTGCACCTGAAGATCATAGGGGCACCGTCATGCATGCTGGTCCACAACCTGTTCCTCTTCCTTTCCTTGATAGCCGGCGTCCGATGTCATCAGCGGGCGCCGCGCTGTCCAGACTCGTCATCCAGTACTCTGACAACGCATGCAGGAAACTGCGCATGCGTGCGGAGTCATACAGCGGAGCTGCCGACGGAGTCTTCCGTTGCTATGGCAGCGTCGGAACACAAGCTCCGCGATAGTTTCTATATATAGATTCATTAACCTGCCGCTCACAGCGGAGTCATACAGCAAAGCTGCCGACGGAGTCTTCCGTTGCTATGGCAGCGTCGGAGCACAAGCTCCGCGATAGTTTCTATATATAGATTCATTAACCTGCCGCTCACAGCAGTAGTTGTCATCACAGCAGGTTCTATCTATTACAGGTGCCGGTGACTATCCAGCAGCATAAGAAGGCAGCATAATACATAACCTCAACCCATGTAAAATACATATTCTGGGAGATATCCCTAATAGAGCAGCCTCATAAAAAATACTGTCATAAAGACAGATAAATTACATTAAATACCAGATAGTGTAAAGTTGCAAAAATCCTTTATTAACACCCAATACATGACGAACATCAGTTCTTTATATCAATATGGTCAAACTATGCTTACTATAAAGCCGCACCAGAATAAACAAAAATCAGATGGAACAGTATTGCAATAGAAAAACAGTTGTGGACACAGCAGCGCCGGCGGTGCATGATCTGAGGATACAAAAACAGAAACGACAAATTAAAATCAATACAAGATCTGATGGATCAATATTCAAAGAAATGGTAAAGGATCATACTCTAAATTCAAGCCATTTGGATGTAGTGCATCTAATTCGAAAATCCACCTTGCCTCCCTACGCTTCAGACGTTTCTCTCTGTCACCGCCTCTGCTGTTCAATGGCTCACAGTCTATTATTTGGAACTTCAATTGGCTTATGGCATGATGGGAATCTACGAAATGTTTAGCCACAGGCACATCAGATTTTTCTGTACGAATCGTGCTTTTGTGTTTCGATATTCTTGTCTTACATTCCTTTGTAGTCTCACCTACATAGATGAGACCACACGGGCACGTAATGACGTAGATGATATAAGTGGCATTGCACGTAAACCTGTACCTAATCGGGTAACGCTTGCCCGTCCGGGGGTGTATAAACGAATTGCCTTTAGTCATGTTGTTGCAACACGAGCAGTTGAGGCATGGAAAATTCCCCAGCTTAGGTGGCGCAAGTAACCTCTGTGTTTGTGTCTGCGTCCTTTTCACCGTGTGCACCAATTTATCTTTGAAATTAGGCCCGCGCCGATAGGACATGAGGGGTGAATGTTTGAATTCTATCACCTCAGGATGGCATTGGTTCAAAATCGACCAATGTCTCCTCAGAGTGTTAGCTATACGTCCACTCATGGGGCCAAAAGTCGATACAAATGGAATACGCGTAAGCGTCTTTTCTCTTTGCTTAACGCAGAGGAGGGTTTCACGTTTGATGTCCCTTGCTTTGGTGACCAGAGGCTTGACGATCCGCTCCGGATATCCTCTGGCATAGAATCTCCGGTGCATTTCGTCAAGCCTGTGGTCAACATGCTCATCAACCACTATCCTGCGTACCCGCAGTAGTTGGCTCCAGGGTAAAGAGTCACGCATTTTGGGGGGATGGCAACTGTTGTATAGCAACAGACTATTTCTGTCAGTCTCCTTGGTGTACAGATCTGTTTTAAGGGACCTTCCCTCCTTGTATACCATCACGTCCAGGATGACGACATCGGACGCCGGCTATCAAGGAAAGGAAGAGGAACAGGTTGTGGACCAGCATGCATGACGGTGCCCCTATGATCTTCAGGTGCAAGTGGGTGTTTTTATAATTATATGTTGCTTGTGTATTGGTGGAGGTTTATATAAATTCTGTATGTGTATTGTATAGTTTTTATGCACTTGAGAAAGACCCTTGCTGGGTTGAAACGTTGTGCGCTACTGGATTTTCTTAATGCAATAAAGAGGCATCCAGTGATGCATTTTTAAATAACAAGTAACCATCTCTGGCGCTGCTCGCTACTTTATTCTTTTGAACAGGTAGACATAGAGGCTCTAGTATCCTGTTGTACCGCCTCTAGCTTGTATATAAGATATGATACAGGTGGGCAAAGATGCTCTAGTATCCTGTTGTACTGCTTCTAACTTGTATATAAGATATGATACGGGTGGGCATGGAGGCTCTAGTACCCTGTTGTACTGCCTCTAGTTTGCATACAATATGTGATAGGGACAGGCATGGAGGCTCTAGTACCCTGTTGTACCACCTCAAGCTTGGATACAAGATGTCATACGGGTAGACATGGAGGCTCTAGTACCCTGTTGTAACGCCTTTAGCTTAGATACATGATGTGATACGGGCAGGCATGAAAGCTCTAGTATCCTGTTGTACCGCCTCTAGCTTAGACACAAGATGTGATACAGGTGAGCATGGAGGCTCTAGTACCCTTATGGGCCACCTCAAGCTTGGATAAAAGATGTGATACAGGCAGGCATGGAGGCTCTAGTATCCTGTTGTACCGCCTCTAGCTTAGATACAAGATGTGAGGAGGCTGTAGTACCCTGTTGGACCACCTCAAGCTTGTATATAAGATATAATACGGGTGGGCATGGAGGCTCTAGTATCCTGTTGTACCCCTTCTAGCTTGTATATAAGATGTGATACGGGTGGGCATGGAGGCATGGAGGCTCTAGTATCCTGTTGTACCCCTTCTAGCTTGTATATAAGATGTGATACGGGTGGGCATGGAGGCTCTAGTATCCTGTTGTACCCCTTCTAGCTTGTATATAAGATGTGATACGGGTGGGCATGGAGGCTCTAGTATACTGTTGTAGTGCCTACCAACGGACGGCAGAGGGGAGTACTCATCTCGGGTCATGGCTCTACATAACCTGTGCTGATATATAGAAAGATAATTATTGCTGACCTGTCAGTGCCGTATCCAGTCTCTTGTAGTTACAGGAAATGAACGTGACACAGCAGCCTCTGATTGGCTGCAATCAACTGACTACTTGTGGTGGCCGCTGTCACAACAAACACCAGTACTGCAGCGCTGGATCCTATCAGAGTGGTAAGTGTAGCGATTTATTAATTTAGTACAGACAGCCCTATTAGGCCGCGTTCACACATGGCGTTTTTTGTAGAGTTTTTTTTTATTCAGTTTTTAATTGCCGTTGAAAAACGCCATGTGTGAACACAGCTTTAAAAAGATTCTGTCTGGTAGTTGGACAACCCCTTTAAAAGCAACCAGTCGTCCCCTATAAGCACTATGAAGTTTTGGAGCACATAGGACGGGTCCGGAGGAGTCCGGGGTGTGTTCTGCTTACCTCCTCAGCTCACGGTTCCTGCACCGTAGCCCCTGGAAGTCGGTACGCGGTGTGTATGATTCGCCAGTCAGTGTGCGCACATCCTGTTCTCTAAGGGTATGCGCCTGCGCTGACTGAAAAGTCCCACTCACATCCCCGGACTCCTCCGACCTGAACTATGGGCACCATAAGACCGGCTTCACATGGGTGATACAATCACGTGAGATTTGTGCATTTTGAGACGCACAAATCTGAACCACCACCTTGTGAATGGAGTCATACACATGAACGATGCGATGCGGGAAACAAACCGCGGCATGTTCTATCTGGCTGCGTGATCTCGCATTGCAGCGTCCATTGTTTTTAATGGGGCCGGTGGCAGCAATGGGGGAGAGAACAGCCGCGGCAGAGGATTGAATTCACATGGTGAGGGCGCGATATGGTGGCGGGATTCACGGCCTCGTATCACGCATACCTGTGTGAAGTTAGGCCAACTTAGTTGTGACTTTGGCCAGTATCGTGTCTCCCATTACACTGTGCGGCACATGACCTGTACATAGAGACTGGCCTATGGTAAGCAATAATGCACTGCACTACAAAAGTACTGCAGTGCAACGTCATAGCAAACAGTGCTTTTATGGTTCAAGTCCCCCACAGTGACATAAAAAATGAAAGAAAAAAAAAATTGTAAAAAAAGAGGTAAAATTAAATTACCAAAAAAACTCTTTTACGCACTTTCCCCTTTCTATTAAAAAAAAATAACAAAAAAAAAAAAAAAAAATATATATATATATATATATATATATATATATAAACCCACATTTCTGGTATCCGTAACGATCTCTACAGTGAATCGAACGCACTATTCATCTTGCAAAAAATGTAAATATAAACCCTAAAAGATGCAGAGGCAAAATGCTCATTTTGTTCATTTTGCCTACCAAAATAACGCCAAGTCAACAGAAAAATAAAAAAGTTATGTCTTTTGAAAATTGGAGATGAAAATACCCCAAAAATCTTCACGCCTTTATGGCCAAAATAGGCAGAGCGATCAGCTGAGCAAGCTGGACCATCTACTAGCAGCTTATTCGGCTCCAAAGTCCACCCCTCCCAACTCCTTAGCCGTGGATGACGCAGTAGGCGTCATCCATGTAGCGCTGCCAAGTCTCACATGTGCGCCGCGAGGTCTTCAGCTGGCGCATGCACAGATGAACTGTCTCTTTGTGGGAATATTCACGTTACTCGTTGTTCATGCAGCGGCAACAGTGCAAGTGCAAAAGAACGCAGCATGTCCTGTTTTGAGGCAATTCCACTGCAAGAACTGCTCATTCTTTCTTTTTTATTATTTTTCACGTTTAAAAACGCACCTACAGTGATGCGAATAGCGCATTTTGAACATGGGAACGTTTCGCAGAAACCTGAAAAACGCAGGTTTACAACTGTGATATATATATATATATATATATATATATATATATATATATATATATATATATATATATATATATATATATATATATATATATATATATATATATATATATATATATATAATATATATATATATACGATTTTCTCTCACCTATATCGCACTGGCCTGTGTAAATACAGTGTAAAGCACGCGGTGCAGAGCGTGGTGCGTAAGGGTATATTCACACCAAATCTGAGAACCCCGCCAGTTTTGCCGCAGATGTGAGATGTGTTTTTTGGTCACATGGTTTTTACAGGTAAAAGTACACGCGGTCTTTGATGTGGTTCTCAGCCGCACCTTGACTGCGACACGTGAATACACTTTACGGATGCTTTTACTCCCGCGCATTTATAGTGACGTATTTTTAGGGACGTTTTTCTGGATTATTTTTTTCCATAAACCCTGCGGCCGGATTTTAGCAGATCAACAGTGAAGTGTGGAGCTCCATAAACACTACAGGGATCCTTTGTGGGGGTTTTCTCCTTTAGTCGTGCGTTTCTTGGGTCGGTGGCTATTTTTGTAATCGCAGCATCCTGCAGGTTTGGCGTTACTGCAGGTCACCGCATTCTATGTGGTGCGGACATGTCAGCGCTGGGACAGGAAGAACAGACGGGCTCATTAATCTAATCTATCTAGAAGACAAACCTGCCTTGTTGCCCATAGCAACCAATCAGAGCGCAGCTGTCATGTAACTAGAGCCGTTTCAGAAATCAGAGCTGTGCTGTGATTGGCTGCTACGGGCAACAAGGCCAAATTTTTTTTTCAGACAGCTTTGATAAATGAAGGCGAGAGAAGGGTGGTATAGCCAGCATCAGGGGGCAGGAGAGTGGTGAAGGGTCTTGGTAGTGCCGGCATCAGGGGGCAGGAGAGCAGTGGAGGACCCTGGTAGTGCCGGTATCTGGGGGCAGGAGAGCGGTGGAGGACCCTGGTAGTGCTGGCATCAGGGGGCAGGAGAGCGGTGGAGGACCCTGGTAGTGCTGGCATCAGGGGGCAGGAGAGCAGTGGAGGACCCTGGTAGTGCTGGCATCAAGGGGCAGGAGAGCGGTGGAGGACCTTGGTAGCGCCAGTATCTGGGGTCAGGAGAGCGGTGGAGGACCCTGGTAGTGCCGGTATCTGGGGGCAGGAGAGCGGTGAAGGACCCTGGTAGTGACGGTATCTGGGGGCAGGAGAGCGGTGGAGGACCCTGGTAGTGCTGGCATCAGGGAGCAGGAGAGCGGTGGAGGACCCTGGTAGTGCCGGTATCTGGGGGCAGGAGAGCGGTGGAGGACCCTGGTAGTGCCGGTATCTAGGGGCAGGAGAGCAGTGGAGGACCCTGGTAGCGCCGGTATCTGGGGGCAGGGGAACAGTAATGTGACGGCTTCTCCTCTTATCTTACAAGATATATGATGTTTAACCCTCGCGATTCTATTGCACTAGTCGTTTTTATTAAGTTCAGGTCTCTGCAGGGTGTTAATGTGAGTGATTATCACAGGTTTATGCTAGATTGCACTGCGATATTCCGTGCACCATTCGCCTACAGGAACGCATTACACTGAATCTGTACCTGCAATGTCATGCAGATCTGATCTTGTGATGGTGAAAATCCCGCATTGTCGTATTTTTTAGGTTTTTGACAGAAATCGTATTACAGAGCCCTCCCCAAGTAGCAACAAACACGGCTCACACATTGCAGTATGGCGGCATAAGCTGCGTAACGCTGGTCTAAATATGGGGCGCTTCATCAGAACATATAGCCAAATATTGGTGAAAGAGTCATAGTCCGGTTTGCTTGCTGATTTAGCACCGAAATTCCAATTAGAGTCAAATACCGGTGAATGGGGATTTCACTCACAGCAGAAAACAATCTGCCGTGGATTGGAGTCTCGCTGCGGATTTTCACCTTCCCAGCATGCTCTGCAGGTTGTGGATATTTCAAGGCGGATTTTATTCATTTTAATATGAGTGAAATCTGCGCCAAAATCCTCAGAATTTGTTGTGGATTATTCTGCTGAATTCCAGTGTGGATTTACGCAATATGTGAGAAATGAGCCTAAAATGTGTCTAGAAGATCCCTGGTTAGAGAGGCCTGTGGCCGGTCCTGCCCACCTGTGAGGGTGTGTGTATGTGCGGTCGAGTGAGGTCACAGGGGTTTCAATGGAATCTTGTGAGGTCAGAGCGGTCTGCAGTTCTAGAAGCAGATAGAACCCGTCCGCACAGGCAGTTCCTGCAGCAGCGGCACTACAACAGTCACCGGAGCTCTGCTGCCTCTGCTACACCCCATAACTTCTCCTCAACCGTTGGCTGCGTACATCATCCCTGTCCGAGAGGAGCTTCTGGGCGCTCCAGGTGGACGTTACGTGGATGTAACCGCTGCTGCTTGCTGTTAGCAGCCTACATCATCACTGTCCGAGAGGAGCTTCTGGGCGCTCCAGGTGGACGTTACGTGGATGTAACCGCTGCTGCTTGCTGTTAGCAGCCTACATCATCTCTGTACGGGAGGAGCTTCTGGGCGCTCCAGGTGGACGTTACGTGGATATAACCGCTGGTGTTCGCGGTTATCAGCCTACATCATCCCTGTCCGGGAGGAGCTTCTGGGCGCTCCAGATGGACGTTACGTGGATGTAACCGCTGCTGCTTGCTGTTAGCAGCCTACATCATCTCTGTCCGAGAGGAGCTTCTGGACGCTCTAGGTGGACGTTACATGGATATAACCGCTGCTGCTTGCTGTTAGCAGCCTACATCATCCCTGTCTGGGAAGAGCTTCTGGACGCTGCAGGTGGACGTTACGTGGATATAACCGCTGCTGTTCGCTGTTATCAGCCTACATCATCTCTGACTGAGAGGAGTTTCTGGATGCTCTAGATAGACGTCACGTGGATATAACTGCTGCTGCTTGCTGTTAGCAGCTTACATCATCTCTGTCCGAGAGGAGCTTCTGGACGCTCTAGGTGGACGTTACATGGATATAACCGCTGCTGCTTGCTGTTAGCAGCCTACATCATCCCTGTCTGGGAAGAGCTTCTGGACGCTGCAGGTGGACGTTACGTGGATTTAACCGCTGCTGCTTGCTGTTAGCAGCCTTCATCATCCCTGTCCGGAGGAGCTTCTGGCCGCTCACAGATAAGTGTCACATCTCTCTGGGTTTCCATGTTTATATACTGAGCTGGTGATTGTTAGATATCATGGGGAACCCTTTTATATGAGGGGATTGTATTCTCAGCCGCTCGCTAGAGAACATCTAATAGACAAGTCCTTCCTTTATACTGCAGTCACATTTTTTTGTGTGTCTTTTTGATGCGCTTTGCTGGTAAACTGCAGCAAAAATCATTTTTTTAAAACCCCTAAAGGACCACTTTTTGGGGATTTTACCCGTATGGTGATTTTACTCCCCTATTTTTTGTTTGTTTTCTTTTGCTCCCAAAATGATTTTTGCAGCATTTTTCTTTCTATGACATATAGGGCCATTTTTTATTTATTTTTTATTTATTTATTTATTTTAAATATCTAGTAATAAGCTAAAAAATGTTTTTTTTTTAATAATAGTTGTTTATTTGTAAAATTAGAATATTCACACTAAAATAAAGTAGGGAATGGGTTCCTCATTTCGGTTTCGCTGTATAGATATATAATTTGTATAGTTTTAGATTACAGGGCGCAAATAGCGCTGATTTTGGCTGGCGTCGGTGTTGAGTCGTTTTATTTAATATATATTAAATTCTGTATTTATTTATTTTTACATCAAACACCTCCTAGGGGGTCATTTATATTGCCTCTTTTCTATTTCACACTTTCCCACTATAGCTGAAGCGTCCATATGAGCCCCAGTTCGGGCTCATGTCCACGGGCGTTTTCCCACCACGAATTCCGCATGCATTGCACGCATGAGTGATATGCAGAGAATGGAGGCAATGAAAGTATATGGGCTTCCATTGCTCCATACCCACCTGTGTGTGGGCACTGCCTATCGATACGCAAGAGAAATAAATTGCAGCATGCACTATCTCTCTGTGTGTCATATGCAGACATTGTTTGGGCTGTGTATCAATACGCTGTCCATACACAATACATTGATACAGGCAGTGTTTCCATACGCATCCCTGCGCTGTTCAGAGCGGGGAATTAAAAAGAGAAAATCAGACTGCGCATGTGCGTGACGACAGATTCCCAGGCATGCGCAGTGCCATGCACAGCCCATAAACGGTCTCTGCCGGAGGAGTGTATTGGCTATATATGTGTACAACACTGCGGGAGACCCGGAGTATTTTATATATATACCCGTGGACATGAGCCCTTAAAGGGGAGACATCCCCCTATAGTGACAATAGTGTGGAGGAGGGGAAGAAAAATGGATGGAGCGCCCCCGGGGAAGAGGAAATGGGATAAAAATGGAAGTGGGACTGCTTGATCTCGGGTGTTTTGTCAAAAAAACTCCGTTTTTTTTTCATTTAAAACCAGCTTGTATCCGCGTCTGGGGGTTTGGGAACGTCTTCCTCAGTACTTGCTGGGGTTACACGATACAACACATTCATATATGGTGTAGAGTCACAGTGGAGTAAAAGGTGACGTGGACAGTAGTTGGTAGTGTGATATACCAGGCGCTTTTACGCCACGCAGGAAAGATAGTCCTGGAACTATCTTTCCCGGCCAGAATATAGCCACTGCCATAGATTCCTATGGGAGCCAATGACAGCTGCCGGAGAGGGGAGGTGGGAGGGAGTTTAGCAGCGTGACTGCTGAACTCTCTCCCCCTTCTCTCCTCCTCTTTGCCCCTCGCCAGTTGTTTGCAATGGGAGGGAGCAGGGCGGGGACGGAGCTAAGCACCACCCCTCCTATTGCTGGCGGCCAACAAGGGACGGAGAGGGGGCGGGAGCTTGGCACACTAGCTCCTGCCCCGTCCCGCCTCCTCCCTTTGCAGAGAGTCGGTGAGGGGAAGGGGGAGAACAGCTTAGCAGAGCTAAACTGTCTTCCCCTGCCCAACGGCATTGCGGCTTCGGCGTATATGCACTGGGCTCAGGCCGTCTGAACGGGCGCACAAACGTTAGATTTCTGTGCCCGTTCACACGTTTTTATGGTGCCAGTGGGCACACTTCAAAACACCAACGGCCGTGTGAAAGAACCCTCATAGTAATAAAACCAATAGTAGCGATAATGGCAATAGAGACTATCAAATAAAATGAGTCTTGGCATAATGTTAGTCCCTGTATGGCAGCTATAGGGCAAAAGAAAATGTACATTTAAAAGACTATATAACTAACTGTATATACCGTATTTTTTGCTTTATAAGGGCGCATTCAGACGAGTGTGTGCGTGTGCCATACATAGGTGCTCACAAAACCACGCACCCACGTACATGCACAAACACGCGTGAATGCAGGTCCGTGCAGCATTGCTTTCAATGGAACACGATAGGATGCCGGCAACCCCTGCAGTGATTTTCAGAGAAGGGTTTTAAATATAAGCCCTCCCCTTAAAATCAGCCATGGTTTCTCTTTAAGGAAAAAAAAAAAATATATACATATTTAGGCTGAAGAATTCCTCTGCCACAGCTCTTCCTGATTGGTTGAGCGCTTTGACCAATCACAGCTATAATATATATATTTTTTTAATTTTTTTTCTGCATCTAGGGTTCATTTAAGGGCTTTGACTAAGATTTCATATTGTCAAAGTTGCATCCATTTGCACGAAAACGTCATTTTTGTGCGAATCAAAAAAACGCTGTCCTATTTTTTTTGCAGGAGCGAATTGTTCACTAGTAAAAAACAGACATGTGACCACATTCATTGGAAAGCATTTGTTCTAATAGACCCGTTTTTTTTTTGCATCTATGGATGCGGGAAAAAAACGCTCCCCTGCCGGAACCCAAAAAATATATATAATTTGGAAGACGTTTTTCCATGAAATAGATCTTAAAAGATGCCCGCAGTGCAATTGGCTGTGTGTGGCGAAAATAAAATAAAATCAAGGCCCGCAGTGCGATTGGCTGTGTGTGGCAAAAAGAAAAAAAAAAGATGCCCGCAGTGCGATTGGCTGTGTGTGGCAAAAAGAAAAAAAAAAGATGCCCGCAGTGCGATTGGCTGTGTGTGGCAAAAAGAGAAAAAAAAGATGCCCGCAGTGCGATTGGCTGTGTGTGGGGAAAAAGAAAAAAAAATAGATGCCCGCAGAGCGATTGGCTGTGTGTGGCAAAAAGGAAAAAAAAAAAAAGATGCCCGCACTGCGATTGGCTGTGTGTGAAAAAAAAAAGGGTACCTGTGGTGCGATTGGCTGTGTGTAGCAAAAAGAAAAAAAAAAAGATTCCCGCAGTGCGATTGGCTGTGTGTGGCAAAAAAGCGTGTCTGTGGTGCGATTGGCTGTGTAGCAAAAAGAAAAAAAAAATAACATGCCCGCAGAACAATTGGCTGTGTGTGGCAAAAAAAAGATGCCCGCAGTGCGATTGGCTGTTTGTGGCAAAAAGAAAAGAAAAACATACCCGCAGTGCGATTGGCTGTGTGTGGCAAAAAAAAGTGTGCCTATGGTGCAAATAGCTGTGTATGGCAAAAAGAAAAAATAAAGATGCCCGCAGTGCGATTGGCTATGCGTGGAAAAAAAGTGTGTCTATGGTGCGATTGGCTGTGTGTGGCAAGAAAAAAAACATGCCCGCAGTGCGATTGCTTGTGTGTGGCCAAAAAAAAGTGTGTCTATGGTGCAATTGGCTGTGTGTGGCAAAAAGCAAAAGAAAAAAAAATTCAAAAGATGCCCGCAGTGCGATTGGCAGTGTGTGGAAAAGAAAGGGTGTATGTTATGCAATTGGCTGTGTGTTGCAAAAAGAAAAGAAAAAAAAAAGATGCCCGCAGTGCGATTGGCCGTGTGTGGCAAAAAGGAGAAAAAAAAAGAAAAAAAGATGCCCGCAGTGCGATTGGCAGTGTGTGGAAAAGAAACGGTGTCTGTGATGCGTTTGACTGTGTGTGGCAAAAAGAAAAAAAAAAAGATACCCGCAGTGCGATTGGCTGTGTGTGGCAAAAAGAAAAAAAAAATGCCCGCAGTGCGATTGGCTGTATGTGGAAAAAAAAAGTGTCTATGGTGCGATTCGCTGTGTGTGGCAAAAAGAAAAAAAAGATGCCCGCAGTGCGATTGGCTGTTTGTGGGGGAAAAAAGGATGACTGTGGTGCGATTGGCTGTGTGTGGCAAAAAGAACAAAAAACCTGCCCGCAGTGCGATTGGCTGTGTGTGGCAAAAAGGAAAAAAAAAAGATGCCCGCAGTGCGATTGGCAGTGTGTGGAAAAGAAAGGGTGTCTGTGATGCGATTGGCTGTGTGTGGCAAAAAGAAAAAAAAAAACCATGCCAACAGTGCGATTGGCTGTGGGTGGCAAAAAGAAAAAAAAAAGATGCCCGCAGTGCGATTGGCTGTGTGTGGCAAAAAAAAAAAAAAAACATGCCCGCAGTGCGATTGGCTGTGTGTGGCAAAAAGAAAAAAAAAACATGCCCGCAGTGCGATTGGCTGTGTGTGGCAAAAAAAGTCTGTCTATGGTGAAATTGGCTGTGTGTGGCAAAAAGAAAATAAAGATGCCCGCAGTGCGATTGGCTGTGTGTGGCAAAAAGGAAAAAAAAAAGATGCCCGCAGTGCGATTGGCAGTGTGTGGAAAAGAAAGGGTGTCTGTGATGCGATTGGCTGTGTGTGGCAAAAAGGAAAAAAAAAAAAGATGCCCACAGTGCGATTGGCTGTGTGGCAAAAAGAAAAAAAAGATGCCAGCAGTGCGATTGGCTGTGTGTGGCAAAAAGGAAAAAAAGAAAAACAGATGCCCGCAGTGCGATTGGCAGTGTGTGGAAAAGAAATGGTCTCTGTGATGGGATTGACTGTGTGTGGCAAAAAGCAAAAAAAAAAAAACATGCCCGCAGTGCGATTGGCTGTGTGTGGCAAAAAGAAAAAAAAAACATGCCCGCAGTGTGATTGGCTGTGTGTGGCAAAAAGGAAAAAAAGAAAAACAGATGCCCGCAGTGCGATTGGCCGTGTGTGGCAAAAAGGAGAAAAAAAAAAAGAAAAAAAGATGCCCGCAGTGCGATTCGCAGTGTGTGGAAAAGAAACGGTGTCTGTGATGCGTTTGACTGTGTGTGGCAAAAAGCAAAAAAAAAAAGATACCCGCAGTGCGATTGGCTGTATGTGGCAAAAAGAAAAAAAAATGCCCGCAGTGCGATTGGCTGTGTGTGAAAAAAAAAGTGTCTATGGGGCGATTCGCTGTCTGTGGCAAAAAGAAAAAAAAGATGCCCGCAGTGCGATTGGCTGTTTGTGGGAAAAAAAAGGATGACTGTGGTGCGATTGGCTGTGTGTGGCAAAAAGAACAAAAAACCTGCCCGCAGTGCGATTGGCTGTGTGTGGCAAAAAGGAAAAAAAAAGATGCCCGCAGTGCGATTGGCAGTGTGTGGAAAAGAAATGGTGTCTGTGATGCGATTGACTGTGTGTGGCAAAAAGCAAAAAAAAAAAAGATGCCCGCAGTGCGATTGGCTGTGTGTGGCAAAAAATAAATATGCCCGCAGTGCGATTGGCTGTGTGTGGCAAAAAAAAAAAAAAAACATGCCCGCAGTGCGATTGGCTGTGTATGGCAAAAATAAAAAAAAAGATGCCCGCAATGCGATTGGCTGTGTGTGGAAAAAAAAGGATGTCTGTGGTGCGATTGGCTGTGTGTGGGCAAAAAGAAAAAAAACATGCCCGCAGTGCGATTGGCTGTGTGTGGCAAAAAGAAAAAACAAAAAAGATGCCCGCAGTGCGATTGGCTGTGTGTGGCAAAAAGGAAAAAAAAAAGATGCCCGCATTGCGATTGGCAGTGTGTGGAAAAGAAATGGTGTCTGTGATGCGATTGACTGTGTGGCAAAAAGCAAAAAAAAAAAAGATGCCCGCAGTGCAATTGGCTGTGTGTGGCAAAAAATAAATATGCCCGCAGTGCGATTGGCTGTGTGTGGCAAAAAGAAAAAAAAAACATGCCCGCAGTGCGATTGGCTGTGTGTGGCAAAAATAAAAAAACATGCCCGCAGTGCGATTGGCTGTGTGTGGCAAAAAGAAAAAAAAAAGATGCCCGCAGTGCGATTGGCAGTGTGTGGAAAAGAAAGGGTGTCTGTGATGCGATTGACTGTGTGTGGCAAAAAGCAAAAAAAAAGATGCCCGCAGTGCGATTGGCTGTGTGTGGCAAAAAGAAAAAAAAACATGCCCACAGTGCGATTGGCTGTGTGTGGCACAAAGAAAAAAAAAAGATGCCCGCAGTGCGATTGGCAGTGTGTGGAAAAGAAAGGGTGTCTGTGATGCGATTGACTGTGTGTGGCAAAAAGAAAAAAAAAAGATGCCCGCAGTGCGATTGGCTGTGTGTGGCAAAAATAAAAAAAAAGATGCCCGCAGTGCGATTGGCTGTGTGTGGAAAAAAAAGGATGTCTGTGGTGCGATTGGCTGTGTGTGGCAAAAAGAAAAAACAAAAAAGATGCCCGCAGTGCGATTGGCTGTGTGTGGCAAAAAGGAAAAAAAAAAGATGCCCGCATTGCGATTGGCAGTGTGTGGAAAAGAAATGGTGTCTGTAATGCGATTGACTGTGTGGCAAAAAGCAAAAAAAAAAAAGATGCCCGCAGTGCAATTGGCTGTGTGTGGCAAAAAATAAATATGCCCGCAGTGCGATTGGCTGTGTGTGGCAAAAAGAAAAAAAAAACATGCCCGCAGTGCGATTGGCTGTGTGTGGCAAAAATAAAAAAACATGCCCGCAGTGCGATTGGCTGTGTGTGGCAAAAAGAAAAAAAAAAGATGCCCGCAGTGCGATTGGCAGTGTGTGGAAAAGAAAGGGTGTCTGTGATGCGATTGACTGTGTGTGGCAAAAAGCAAAAAAAAAGATGCCCGCAGTGCGATTGGCTGTGTGTGGCAAAAAGAAAAAAAAAGATGCCTGCAGTGCGATTGGCTGTGTGTGGCAAAAAGAAAAAAAAAAGATGCCCGCAGTGCGATTGGCAGTGTGTGGAAAAGAAAGGGTGTCTGTGATGCGATTGACTGTGTGTGGCAAAAAGCAAAAAAAAAGATGCCCGCAGTGCGATTGGCTGTGTGTGGCAAAAAGAAAAAAAAACATGCCCACAGTGCGATTGGCTGTGTGTGGCACAAAGAAAAAAAAAAGATGCCCGCAGTGCGATTGGCTGTGTGTGGCAAGAAGGAAAAAAAACATGCCCGCACTGCGATTGGCTGTGTGACAAAAAAAAAAGATGCCCGCAGTGCGATTGGCTGTGTGTGGCAAAAAAAAGAAATGTGCTTGTGCTGCAATTAGCCATGTGTGTCGAAAAACAAAAAAAGATGCCCGCACTGCGATTCACTGTGTGTGGCAAAAAGATCATTTGGCTTTTATAACGGTCGCTAAAAGTAACGCTGCATGTTCTACTTTCATGCGTTGCAGCGTGTTTCTGGAGTGTGTTTTTTACTCTTGTAATGCCGCTGGGAGAGAGAAAAAAGTGATGTCATCGGTGTTACTACAGAAAATATGCTGTAAAGACGCTGCTCTCAACGCTGAAAAACGCAGCGTGTTTATAAACGTTTGTGTGGGAGTGGCCTAAAGTTGAAAAACAACGAATGTTTCTTGGATGTGTTTTGAGACTTTTCCAGCTTTCTGGTTTCTTCACACATTGCAAATTCACTGGATTTTCTGCAGCTACAAGATTCGCACCAAATCCGTGCTAAATGGCGCAGGTTTTGATGTAGATTTGCCACGGATTTCAGCCCTTCATATGAAAGTGTGAACATGCCCAGTATGAATTGACCTGCTGTAGATGTAAAATCCGTGGCACGGGTCAATTTATGCTGCACTTTTTTTGCAGCCTGTGGATGGAATTTTTTGAAATCCTATCCATAACGCTCGTACTGTAAGATGCTGCAGATGTTCTGCAGCATTTCTGTCCTGTGTGAACACACTCTAAGGGTGGCTTCACACGAGCGTGTGCGTGTGCCGTGCATAGGTGCGCACAAAAGTGTGTACCCATGTATGTGCACAAACATGCATGAATGCAGGTCTGTGCCCATTGCCTTCAATGGGGCTGCAACTGCTGCCGATGGCCCCATTGCAAGCAATGGGCTGCCAGCAACCCCTGCAGTGATTTTCAGGGAAGGGCTTTAAATATCCCCATAGCGCAGAGAGAGTTGGTGGGGCTAGAGAGTGGGTGGAGCTATAGGGCTTCTCTCAGATTTCCCATAGCAAATATATAGAGGGTGGGGCTAGAGCGTGGATCCTCTAGCCCCACCCCCTCCACCCACGCTTTCTGGAAAGCCCTCCGGAAAGCCCCGTAACTCCACCCCCTCTGTATTCCTGCTATATGGAAATCCCTGGGGGAGAGAGTCCCCTACTGCTCTGAACTGCTGGGGAATTGCCCACCAGCAGAGCTGGAGGAATACCCCGCTGGTTACAGCAGGACATTTTAAAACATGCTGCCGAGAAGCACATTGTAAATGTCCTGTTGTAAATTCCTGTTAGTCCCCGCAGGGATTAAGGGAACCCTCAGGGAGTCTCCTCATCTCCGCGAGGACTAATAGGAGTTTACAGCAGTCATTTAAAATGTGCGTCTGGACAGCAGGTTTTAAATGTCCTGCATAAGCTCCTGCTCCCATAGGGGTCAATGGAAACTCCTGCACAGAGCACACCAAAAATAGGACAGGTCCTATGTTTGGTGCACACCGCAGAGCTGCATGTGACCTGCAGCATGTCCTATCTTTGTTAGGTGTGCGAACCGTTTTACGCAACTACATTCTTTGATGTGAGCCCTTCTATAGGAACCCATTGGTTATTTTAGAAGCGCTTTTTTTGCCCGCGCAAAAAATAAACACTTGCCTGACTCAGAAAAAGCCTTTAAATGAAATGTATAACCGGGTCACTAATGAATCACGTCAGCAAGGGGATTGGAATACCTAAGAGATGGTCTCTTGCCAGGAAAAACTGGGACAAGCCGGGAGGCGGCTAATTCTGACTAGGGGGCGCAATTTTTTTCAAATTTTAAGGGGGATTTCCTTTTCAGGTAGACACCTTTTTTTCCCCAGCAAATTTGTAGTGTTCACCTGGTTCATATATTCCCTGTGACACAGAGGGACAACCAACAGCCAATGCATGGCTATTGGCTAATCATTTCATTGACAAATATAGGATCCACCTTTTAGCTCTCTTCACCGGGGTCATCAGCTGTCAAGTCCACAATACATAGGAATAGGAAAGGAACTACTGTATCCACCTATGTATTGTATCTACTATGGTGGACTAATAATTGTGGAAATGAATTGATCTCCCAACCACATGTAAGGTATGGGGCTGATGGATCGAGAACGTAGGATGTTAATGCTGATTTTCTGGTTGCATCGTCTTATTTGGTATTGTGATATAACCTGAAAAAGTTTTTGGCAGATTACTGAAGGCTCGTGGTTGTCATCTGGCAGAGAAGCTACTGGACGAGCCCCCACAGAAGATACTTTGGTGCAGATGGAGAAACAAGCAGGTATGTGAAATTATCCACTTATTGGTATGTAATAAACTATGGTAGGAGCTGGTGCTGTGCGCATGGCTGAACCACCAGGGAGCTCCAGTTACCGATGTGCTACAGAAGACTGGGAGCTCTAGCTATCAATATACCACAAAGGAATGGGAACTATATCACCAGGGCCTTTAAATGTCACCGGGTCGCCAGGGCCTCTGGATATTGCGGGGTCGCCAGGGCCACCAAAGACTGGGTGCTGGCAGTTATGCACTTGAGAATCTTAATGAGGTCATTCAAATCATTTGGGTTTCATTTTCTTGCAGCCTGGAAGAGTCATGAGGAAGAGGAAGGACCCCAACCCCAGCCTGAAGTTCTACGAGGGAAGAGAGCTGTCCAGATGCCATACAGATTCATCTTCCCTGTCAGATTGCAGCTGGAACAAGCGGAGGACATTGAGTGCCAGATTCGGAATCCTTATTTTCCCAGTTTTCAAAATAAAGATTTCAAAATAAAATGGAGTTTTAACATGTGCTGTTCAAGTTTTTTTTTGAAAAGGCAAAAAAAAGGGCTAACATTGAGGACTGTAGATGCAGTGGTCGGCTAAGGGAGGTTGATGCAGTAGATGAAAGACACATGCTTACTTCCCTTCCAAATCGGAAAATACCCAATAGTGCCATCGGCTCAGAACTAGTAGAGACCAGTGAGACCCAGGTACACCCATCTACTGTTCAGAGAAGTCTGGTCAGAAGTGATCTTCATGGATGAATTGTGGCCAAAAAGCCAAACCTTCCAAGTAGAAACAAGACCGAGCGACTCGACTATACAAAAAACATAGTGCAGAAGATGAAAAACACATCAGAGCACATTTACAAAAGAGCACATTTCCCACAGTGAAAAAGTACGCAGATGCCTGTAATTTCCTGGGACTGAGTCCCTTAGGACTATTTCAGACGACCTTATATCGGCTCGGTTTTCACGCCGAGCCGATATACGGTGTCCTTGTCTGCAGGGTGGCGAGGATGGAAGAGCCAGGAGCAGAAACTGAGCTCCCACCGCTTCCCTGCCCCTCACCACTATTTGCAATGGGAGGGGCGGGGGCGGAGCTAAGCACCGGGACTTAGCTGCGCCCCTGTCTCGCCCTCTCCTATTGCAAATAGTGGCAAGGGGCGGAGAGGGGGCAGGAGCTCAGTTCCTGCTCCTGGCTCTTCCATCCTCACCCCCCTGCAGACAAGGACACCGTATACATTATATATACGGTTGTCTAAATAAGCCCTTAGGCAGAGATCCCTTCACATGTGCAATCCTCTGGTAAGTGTTATGCCCAAAAGTTTATAAACTCCTAGAGACCTAAGGATGTAGCAGAGCCAGTAGGGTGTAGCTGTGTTTTCTCCAGTCATGGTAAGATTACGGCAACTCGCAATGAATCTTGTGATCATCAAAAGAAAATCTGACTGCATTCTCATAAGTAATTGTTCAGTTCAGAAAATGGTGACTGCCCTGCACTGGTGCCAGGTTGGCATTACCCCCTCAGTATGTGTTGTACATGGTACCAGTAATGCCTTCTTTTGCCTTGACAGAATTTGCAGTCATGACTGATGTCCGCACGGCTCCAGGATCCAACCTCTCCGCCTGTGCCCCAACCTGCCACTGAGATCCAACCCCCCTCTCAGGACACAGGCACTACCGTCTCCTGGCCTGCACCCACACCCTCACCTCCGCTGTCCTCGGCCCCATCCAGCAATGTCTCTCAGCGTAGCGTCCAGACGTCGCTAGCGCCACAGTTTGAGCGCAAGCGCAAGTACGACGCCACACACACGCACGCTCAAGCGTTAAACGTGCACATTGCAAAATTGATCAGCCTAGAGATGCTGCCGTATAGGCTTGTGGAAACAGAGGCTTTCAAAAGCATGATGGCGGCGGCGGCCCCGCGCTACTCGGTTCCCAGTCGCCACTACTTTTCCCGATGTGCCGTCCCAGGCCTGCACGACCACGTCTCCCGCAACATTGTACGCGCCCTCACCAACGCGGTTACTGCCAAGGTCCACTTATCAACAGACACGTGGACAAGCACAGGCGGGCAGGGCCACTATATCTCCCTGACGGCACATTGGGTGAATTTAGTGGAGGCTGGGACAGAGTCAGAGCCTGGGACCGCTCACGTCCTACCCACCCCCCGAATTGCGTGCCCCAGCTCGGTGGTGGTATCTGCGGGGGTGTATGCTTCCTCCACTAAACCACCCTCCTCCTCCTACGCAACCTCTGTCTCGCAATCAAGATGTGTCAGCAGCAGCACGTCGCCAGCAGTCGGTGTCACGCGGCGTGGCAGCACAGCGGTGGGCAAGCGTCAGCAGGCCGTGCTGAAACTACTCAGCTTAGGAGAGAAGAGGCACACGGCCCACGAACTGCTGCAGGGTCTGACAGAGCAGACCGACCGCTGGCTTGCGCCGCTGAGCCTCCAACCGGGCATGGTCGTGTGTGACAACGGCCGTAAGCTGGTGGTGGCTCTGCAGCTCAGCAGCCTCACGCACGTGCCATGCCTGGCCCATGTGTTTAATTTGGTGGTTCAGCGCTTTCTGAAAAGCTACCCCCACTTGTCATACCTGCTCGGAAAGGTGCGCCAGCTCTGCGCACATTTCCGCAAATCACACATGCACACTGCCACCCTGCGGACCCTGCAACATCGGTTTAATCTGCCAGTGCACCGACTGCTGTGCGACGTGCCCACACAGTGGAACTCTACGCTCCACATGTTGGCCAGACTCTATGAGCAGCGTAGAGCTATAGTGGAATACCAACTCCAACTTGCGCGGCGCAGTGGGAGTCAGCCTCCTCAATTATTTACAGAAGAGTGGGCCTGGTTGGCAGCCATCTGCCAGGTCCTTGGAAAGTTTGAGGAGTCTACCCAGATGGTGAGCGGCGATGCTGCAATCATTAGCGTCACCATTCCTCTGCTATGCATCTTGAGAAGTTCCCTGCAAAGCATAAAGGCAGACGCTTTGCGCTCGGAAACAGAGTCGGGGGAAGACAGTATGTCGCTGGATAGTCAGAGCACCCTCCTGTCTATATCTCAGCGCGTTCAGGAGGAGGAGGAGCATGAGGAGGATGAGGAGGAGGGGGAAGAGACAGCTTGGCCCACTGCTGACGGTACCCATGCTGCTTGCCTGTCATCCTTTCAGCGTGTATGGCCTGAGGAGGAGGAGGAGGAGGATCCTGAAAGTGATCTTCCTAGTGAAGACAGCCATGTGTTGCGTACAGGTACCCTGGCACACATGGCTGACTTCATGTTAGGATGCCTTTCTCATGACCCTCGCGTTACACGCATTCTGGCCACTACGGATTACTGGGTGTACACACTGCTCGATCCACGGTATAAGGAGAGCCTTTGCACTCTCATTCCCGAAGAGGAAAGGGGTTCGAGAATGATGCTATACCACAGGGCGCTGGTGGACAAACTGATGGTAAACTTCCCATCCGACAGCGCTAGTGGCAGAAGGCGCAGTTCCGAGGGCCAGGTAGCAGGGGAGGCGCAGAGATCAGGCAGCATGTACAGCGCAGGCAGGGGAACATTCTCCAAGGCCTTTGCCAGCTTTATGGCTCCCCAGCAAGACTGTGTCACCGGTCCCCAGTCAAGGCTGAGTTGGCGGGAGCACTGTAAAAGGATGGTGAGGGAGTACGTAGCCGATTGCAGCACCGTCCTCGGTGACGCCTCTGCCCCCTACAACTACTGGGTGTCGAAGCTGGACACGTGGCCTGAACTCGCGCTGTATGCCCTGGAGGTGCTTGCTTGTCCTGCGGCTAGCGTCTTGTCAGAGAGTGTGTTTAGTGTGGCTGGGGGAATCATCACGGATAAGCGTACCCACCTGTCAACCGACAGTGCCGACAGGCTTACACTCATCAAGATGAACAAAGCCTGGATTTCCCCAGACTTCTCTTCTCCACCAGCGGACAGCAGCGATACCTAAGCAATACGTTGGCTGCACCCGCGGATGGAAGCATCGTTCTCTCTCACCATCCAAAACGGGGACATTTCTGCTTCATCAATCTGTGTATAATATTCATCCTCCTCCTCCTGAAACCTGACGTAATCACGCCGAACGGGCAATTTTTCTTAGGCCCACAAGGCTCAGTCATATAATTTTTGTAAGCAATTTTTATACGTTTCAATGCTCATTAAAGCGTTGAAACTTGCACCTGAACCAATTTTTATTTTAACTGGGCTGCCTCCAGGCCTAGTTACAAATTAAGCCACATTAACCAAAGCTATTAATGGGTTTCACCTTCCCTCTTGGTTGGGCATGGGCAATTTTTCTGACGTACATTAGTACTGTTGGTACACCAATTTTTTGGGTCCCTCGCCTACAGTATAATCCAATTAATTTTTTGCCCACCTGCATTAAAGCTGCCGTTACATCAGCTCTGCTGGGCACTGCAATGGGATATTGCACACGGAGTTGTAACTGCATGTGTCCACTTCTAAAGAACCCTAGTCTGACTGGGGCATGCAGTGTGGGCCGAAACCCACCTGCATTAAAGGGGTTGTCCCGCGAAAGCAAGTGGGTCTATACACTTCTGTATGGCCATATTAATGCACTTTGTAATGTACATTGTGCATTAATTATGAGCCATACAGAAGTTATAAGAAATTTTTCACTTACCTCCTCCGTTGCTAGCGTCCTCGTTTCCATGGAGCCGCCTAATTTTCGGCGTCTAATGGCCAAATTAGACGTGCTTGCGCAGTCCGGGTCTTCTTCTTTTATCAATGGGGCTCCATGTAGCTCCGTGTAGCTCCGCCCCGTCACGTACCGATTCCAGCCAATCAGGAGGCTGGAATCGGCAATGGACCGCACAGAAGCCCTGCGGTCCACCGAGGGAGAAGATCCCGGCGGCCATCTTCAGCAGGTAAGTAAGAAGTCACCGGAGCGCGGGGATTCAGGTAAGCGCTGTCCGGTGTTCTTTTTTAACCCCTGCATCGGGGTTGTCTCGCGCCGAACGGGGGGGGGTTGAAAAAAAAAAAACCCGTTTCGGCGTTGGACAACCCCTTTAAACATGACATTACCTCAGCTGTGATGGGCAATGCAATGGGATATATTTATGTACCGCCGTTGGCTTCCTGGCACCCACCCATGCTGTTGGCAGACGGCACACAGCAGAGCGGAGTAGACACTGGAGGAAGTAAGACGTGAGGGTCACTGCAGGAGCACGGCTCGCATCCCACTGTGAGAATTCCCGCAGCGGAATCCGACCCAGCACTCTGCATGAGGCCTGATCATCGCTCAGTGAATGGAGGTGTAGGCAGCTGGGGATCTTTTCGGCCCACGCGCCTCCATTCACAGTAAATATGCAGTAATTCATAAATGTCGGTGCATGCACGTACACTGAACGATAAGCGCCAAAATACTCACCAATGTACTACAACACCCAGACAGATGGAAATATCTAACAAGTTAGTACACACAAGGGATTGTATTTTGGCCAGAATACGTAAGCCCACAAAACCACGTTGTCTATATGGTGACAGGCAGGAACACACACTGAACTGGACAATTCACACCTAATGTGTAAACACCTACATACAGACTTTGAACATGTCACTGTTCACACAAACAAAGAGACAAGGGAATCCTACCCAGAACCTCATGTGTGCAATAACACCAAAGCAGAACATGCATGATGCCAAGCTCCACAGTTCTGAGAGGGAATGATATAAATGACAAATGACTAGAACCCTCTAGTAAGAGGGGCTGGTATATATGTGCAACAGACCGATGGAGGTTGGCTAGCTGGAGCAATATACACCCAGCCAGCTCAATCATCCCACACTTCTGGAAACGTGCTGCTGGAAACCCGTAGCACTACAGGTCCCAGTAGCACAACATGACAGACGCATGCCGGTGTCAATATAGGTAATTCCTGCACTCCAGTATAGTAGTGCATTAGAAAGCCTATGAGGTTAGTAGAGGCTGAGCCTCCTCGGCCACAGACCTGGAGGCTACATCCAAGCTTCTGGGTTCCATAGCAACCCACTGAGACCTCGTAATCACATTACGGGGGTCCAATGGGTGACAGAGGGAGCCCCCTTCCTTTTTCTGCTTCTTATATTCCGCGGTTACACTGCAACGTGCAAAGAGTTAAATAGCGTGTAACAAAAGGTATCTTCAGTCCCCACTGTTAGAACAAATGCTCAGCCATTATCTGACAGCTGAGCACCTGCTCCCTCTGGCAGAAGAGACCTGCGACGGACTTCTAATGCAGCGCCATATTTCTACGGCGCTGAAGAGAAATAAAACAGCTTTAAATGGCTGTATCTGGAAGCGGGAATGCTGCATAATTTGCCACATTCCACAGCATTTCCGCCAAGTATAAACATAACCTAAGTCAGCTTAAGGTATTCTGCAAAGTGGCATCAATAGTAATAGTGCTTGCCCTATATCAGCCCCAGTAGTAATATTGTCCCCCACAATGGCCTCAGTAGTAATATTGTCCCCCACAATGGCCTCAGTAGTAATATTGTCCCCTATATCAGCCCCAGGAGTAATAGTGACCTCCACAGTGGCTTCAGTAGCAATAATGTCACCTTTATTGGCCCCAGCAGTAACAGTAGCCTCCACAGTGGCCTCATTAGTAATACTGTCCTCTGTATCGACATCAGTAGTAATAGTGACCCCCACAGAGGCCTGAGTAGTAATACTGTCCCCTGTGTTGGCCTCAGTGGTAATAGTGACCCTCATAGTGGCGTCAGTAGTAAAAGTGTCTGCTACATCAGCCTCAGTAGTAATAGTGTCCCTTATATCAGCCCCAGTAATAATAGTGACCCCCGCAGTGGCTTCAGTAGTAATAATGTTATATATATATATATATATATATATATATATATATATATATATATATATATACCGTGTTTCCCCGAAAGTAAGACAGTGTCTTACTTTCTTTTTATCCCCAAAAGCCAGACTATGTCTTACTTTCGGGGTATGTCTTATAATAAAAAAAAATCATTAGCTTTCTGGAGGCGGGGATTTCAAGCCCCCGCATTCAGAAAGCAATGCTGCGCCGGGGACGAGGAGCGAGCGACATCCTGCCGGAGCGCGACGGAACGCCGGGGGAGGTGAGTAATGATTTTTTTTTTCTACGGTATGTCTTACTTTCGGGGTACGGCTTACATTGGCCGACCCCCCTGACACCCCCGATACGTCTTACAATCGGGGGTGTCTTACTATCGGGGAAACACGGTATATATATATATATTGGCCTCAGCAGTAACGGTAACCCGCACAGTGGCCTCAGTAGTAATACTGTCCTCTATATTGACATCAGTAGTAATAGTGACCTCCACAGAGGCCTGAGTAGTAATACTGTCCCCTCTACTGTCGCGCTTAGTAATAACAGTGACCCTCAGTGGCCTCAGAAGTAATACTGTCCCCTCTATTGGCCTCAGTAATAATAGTGACCCTCAGTGGCCTCAGTAGTAATACTGTCCCCTGTATTGGTCTCAGTAATAATAGTGACTCCCCACAGTGGCCTCAGTAATAACAGTGACCCGCACAGAGGCCTCAATAGTAATACTATTACTGCTGGGGCTGATACAGGGGACACAATGACTAATGAGCATGTTTAGAATTTTAAGAATCATAAGATTTTTTGGTGACCTTTAAAAAAGAAAAGAATTGGTCACTAATTGTATTTAAAAAAAAAATCCCTAAAATCCTATATTTTCATACTGATCATCAGCCCAATTTTTCCTGTTCTGTACGGAAAACTTTTCAGCAGTCACTATTATCACAGGCAGGATTGCAATGAAAGGTAACACCTACAATACATGTAGAAAAAACAGGGTGTACCATTTAAAATAGGTAATGGTCACAGCTCACCTCTTCCCCCTCCCTGCGAAATTACCTTTGAACATATCAAAGCACATGTCTAGAACAGTCTCCCATAGAAGCAATGAGTCCCCTTCTGTCTGTTGTGTAAATGATCCATGAGGCTGCTGTAAAGAGTATCTCTAAATGCTGTTGAATGCAGAATGGGCACCCCCATAGTCATGCACTGATAATAGAATTGAAGAAAAATCTACAAATCGGAAAATAAAAACAGATTACAAAAATAAAATGTGCGATTATCGGGTTTTAATTAGTAAAACCCTTTAAGGAACAGGCTGTTATGCACCTTAGGGACCAGACACTTTTTAAGGAATTTACCCATGTGCTGGTTTTACTGCCCTATTGTTTTTCCTTCAGCTACCAACATAATTTTTCCCCTGACATATAGGGCTATTTTTATATCTTTTTTCAATGACTTTTTTTTCTATTTTTTTTTTTTGTTTTATTGGCGGTAAAAATCTAAAAAAAATGATTTTTTGAAATTTATACCTGTTTTTTTCTTAGTATATTTACGCTTAAATAAAGTACAGGAATGGGTTCCTCATTTTGTTTTGGATGTTTAGATATATATTTTATGTATAGCTTCGGATTACAGGATGCATACGATGACGGTTTGGGTTGGTGTCGGCTTTGGGTCATTTTCTTTTTTACGTGTATAATTTTATTGTATTGTTTTGTTCTTTTACCAATTTTTAAAATAATTTTTGTTTACTATCTATGATAGCCATGCGTCGTGTTCACGACCGGCGGATATATGCTACCATCTGAGCTGTCTTCCACTTTCCCTCCCCCTTCCCGACTCACGCCCTCTCCTCTCCTCCGGCTGTTTGCAATGGCTGTGGAGAACAGGTGGGGAGGGGGCAGCAGCTTAGCTCCACCTCCGTCTCACCCCTCCCATTGCAAACAGTCAGAAGGGAGTAGAGATGTAGAGAGCCGGTGAGAGGGAGGAAAAGGGGAAGAAAGCTCAGATGGTAGTGTATATCGCCGGCCGTGAAAACGGCGGCCGATATACGCTCCTGTGAATTTTTTTTGCTCGTACCAATGGTGAAGATTAAAAATATTGCAGCAGGTTCTATTTTGAGTGATTTTGTTTAAGAATGCCCACTATTTTCTGTGGGTGCATGAAAAAAAGGCCTCTGGCTTCCATGACACCTGGACGGCTCCAGCTAAGATTGTCAGAGCAGAGGCGTATTCTAAAGTGATAATGCGCTAAAGGTCAGTTTATTTGACGGTCACATACCTTGCAACCTTTGCATCACATTTGCGATGTCCCTGGTGCTTCTGTTCGCGAGCCGTGAGGTGGCCATGTTGACTCTTCAGGGTATCCTTAGCTATAGGAATGTTGACTCCAAGTTTAGCTCTTAAGATGTCACACAATATCTTGCACGGCTCTCCTGAAGCATGCTCTACCTCCTATTCCCACTAGGCGGCTGATGCTTGAGTCACTGGCACCAAAACAACAGCAGACCACTCACGACTGCACTGCCGCTTTCAATCTCTTCTCATGGGTCCTGTCCTTAAGCTGCCTGAAAAGACAGAGAGGTAGGATTTAGAAGAGACTTGCATGCTTTCTTGCAATGCTAAAACCTGTAAATCTCATTAGCAATTCTGACAAAGATTGGCAGGCCAGGATATGCAGTATTATTTATGCCAAGCAGACAATTACTGTTGAAAGCGCATTTCCTGCAGCCGCGGTGTATAGAGTGAAATATCCGTAAATATAGTCATCCGTGTGAGCGATGCGCCAGTACTTTATATATCAAAGACGTAACTGCTACCTAGTACTATCCAAGATGCTTCTAATATACTCTAACCCCGGACTTGTACGAAAGGCAACAAAACCATCAGCAAGAACACTATAAACGTTCTAAACAGGTAAATGCTGTATAATGGGTTTAATCATTTCAAGCCTAATGCCCTCTAAGATGATTAAATACTGCAAATATATATACACCGAGGGTGTGAGAGCAGTGATCCCCGTAGAGGGACTGTCCATATAGCTGCTGTATGATCCGCGCCGGGAAAAGTCATTCTACACGCCAATATCCCGGTCTTCTGCTGTGTTAGGGCATGTAAGGGGTGTAAAAGATATTAAAGACCTCTCTGCAGGAAGATATGGGTAACTTCTAAGATATGATTAAAGGGAATGTCCTAGGGATAAAGAATAAGCATCTGATTGGCAAGGGTCTGACTGCGTGGATCCCAACGATAAAGAAATTAGGAACTTTCACATGTCCATGAATGTTCGGACCAGTGGTCATGCGTGTGCACTACCTCTCCATTCATGACAGCCAAAGATACTAGAGCGATTGGCTTGTCGATGTGACTACCACAGCCATGTGACCACTACAACCAATCACTGGCCTCGCTAGCATGTATGGCACATGTCTACTGAGGCCTCGGATTGGCAGAGGTTGTTAACCAGAAGTATAGTGCATCACTGCACCAGGAGAATAAAGAATGGCTGGGACCCCAGGAGCATCGGCACCAGAGTGCTGGGTGATTTAACGGAAGTGTAATGATTGCTATTTTTATAACATTTTACTGTTAGCTTTATTTCTTAAACTCTTGGACAATCCCTTTAAGAGACTGCAAAAGTGAAATTGACCAAACATAAACCCCTGACTATAATCTCTATGGATGTCATAGAAGGTGGCTCCCGGCTCCGGATCCTTCTGTATGTGTGTCGCTGTATAAGATCAATTTCTGCATTGGCAGCACAACCCATAAATACATGACATTACCGGGCATCAGAGCAGCCGGATCAGGGCTGATCACAATTGATTTCTATAAAAAAAAAAAAAGGGATGGTCTACCGAAGACAGATGTTTTAAAATTGAACACCTTCACCATAAAGGGCGTATATATACGCCCTCCTGGGGAAGGTTTGTGTGGAGCGGGACTGGGAGCCAATTTTACTCCAGAGATGGTGAATACCGACTTTTTTTGACAGCTGATAATTCACCACAACTGCCATGATCAGCGTGAGCGCTAACACCGACGGTTAACCCTATAAATATCCAATCGGAGATTGAGAGTCCCGAACGGCGCCCTCGTGATGAGATTGCGAGGTGCTGTTCGCTTGTCATGGCAGCCCAAGGCCTTTTGAAGCCCTCAGGGCTCCCTGTGGCCCGTCATAATAGAATGCTGATAAAAATAGCATATACAGCAATAAGTATTCCATCAAATGTTAAAGTCGATTAAACAACCTCAAGTTCAAGTACCCTAAGGGGACAAAAAAAAATTTATTGTAAAAAACATACTAAAAGTTAAAAAAAAAAAAACTTTTCTTGTATTTATAATTAAAAAATACAAGCAAAAAAACCCCCCCAAATATATTTGGTACCGCCACTGATGTAAAAGTCTGATCTAAAAAATAATGCATTATCTATCCTGCAGGGTGGACGCGGTCAGAAAAAAGAAATTACACAATGCCACAATTGCGCCTTTTTGGTCACTCTATGTCCAAGAAAAAATCACTCTGCATTTCATCTAACATTTTATTTTCTTGTGTGAATGCACTGGGGAATAAACCTTTTAACAGATTTGCTTTCTCCCCATCACCCTCTACCATTCTTACAGGGCCTACACATTCCATTTTAATCTGTTTATATACTGTTTATAGGAGAAGGGGCTAATAGATCCATTTTGGTGCACAGATGAATTATTGATTTACTTGTACTTGTAACACATAATCGTGTTATTACTAGTTGGGAATATTACCAGACTTGGCAGTCCTGGAGGTCACTGTTTGGCCTCAACCCATTAGTCCAGCCGTGAATCAACTCATCCACTCGCTGACGATTTGTGTCAGTGGTCGCAGCTGATGGTCTCCCACTGTGTGGTTTGTCTTCAGTGCTGGTTTCACCTTCTGTAAACCTCTTCATCCACCTGTGAACATTCCTCTTGTCAATGGTGTCATTCTGCAGCCTTTTGTGGATGTCGGACAGCCTTCATCCTTCCTTCATCAAGAACTCTATGACAGCACGTTGTTTCTGTTTGGAATCCATTACTGACCTGCAAGGAAGAACAAGATTCTGAAGGCCCCGTATAGAGGAAGAGTCCCTCCAACTACATGTGCAAGTTGAACAATCTACATCAATTAATAAAGAATTTATGACCACTTCTGCACTTTCGGTACAGCCCGCAGAAATATATACGTTTTTTTTTCTTTACTAATTTTAATAATAAAATGTCTTCTTTAATAATATAGTATTTTCTGTTGCCGTCTTCTGACCGCCATAACTTTTTATCTCTTAAAAAGCCGAGTGACAAGTATAGATCCATGATGGGAGGTGAAACTTTTTATAAATCTTGATCGCCGTTATCCATTGGATAGCAGCGATCATGTGACCAAGGACCACGGCCCCCTGTGGCATCTCCAGACTCTCGGCAACGTTTGGTAGCCAAGAGCGGGGGGATTTTATATTATCCCGGCTTTTGTGCATGCGTCCGCTATTTTGGCGAGGGGCGAGTCCGCAACAGCCAGGGTAAGATCCACATATAAATCCGAGGGCCGAACGTAATCTCATCTCCCCTTACGGACATAATCCATGAGGGGAGAGCTTTTCTTTTACACCTTTTTAAAACTTTTACATGGTCGCTGTTATCCATTGGATAACAGCAATGAAGTGACCGGGTACCACATACAGCAGCTTCCGGTGACAGCTCTGTGCTCTCGGCTACTCATACTATCCGGGAGCAGGGAGTTTCTAATGCCATGCGGCCCGCATGCGCAGACACCATCGTTGGGTCCTAGAAGACGAGAACGATGCAGGAAAATGCGGAAAACAGGGGGTGAGTATTCTCAGCATTCCTTACGGATTCGATCCGTAAGGGGAGCTGAAACTAACTTTTTAAAACTTTTCATTGACCTTAATGTGATCATGGGTTATCCGGGCGATACTGGCGATCGTGTGACTGTGGGAAGGGGGCTTCCTGCGGCCCCCCATGACAGCTCCAGGTTGTCGGTTACCTCCGGGAGCTGGCAGCCAGGAACTGCGTTGTCCAGAGCCTGCAGGGCTTTAATCCCCAGAGGAAGCATGTTTTTACGTCCCCGGGAATTACATCACTTAGGCAGGACGTAAAAACACTATGGAGTGGTCACTAAGGGGTTAACAGATTAGCATTAATTGTGAAAACATGTCTCTAAAAATTACCAAAGAAATATTTTAGTCAACTTAACTTCCTGGCAGAGGATAGGATAGGAATTCTTCACTTTCACCCCAAAACATTCATAGCCACAGTGTTGTAAAAGTGCTTGGGCTTCGCTATCGCGTTTCAAGTCATACAGGTGTCACACGGGTGTATTATTATTGTGCATGCGCACTTCTCCTATATGCAGCTCGCGATGTCGTTACCCCATTGACTTGTATTGGATCGCTAACATCTGCGGGTTTTCACACGTGTATTACTGGTGCAGAGAATAAATCCACAGCATGTTCTATCTGGACGTGTATTACATGTGCGTGTGGATTGGCAGGCGCAGCGAGTATGAATGTCACTGTGTGAGCCCGGCCATATACTCAGCATACATAAAGGGGTCGTATGACATTAAAACACGGACAGCGTTGTCCATGTCCTTGTCCTTGTCCACACGGGACAGCGAATCCGTCGCGGCAAAGCCAGCTAAGCCGGTGCTGCGGCGCGGATTCGCCAGCCAGGCCGCTTCAAAACCTGCGGCAAAGTGCCGCGGGTTTTGAAGCAGCGCTTTTCCCGGAGGAAATCTCACGTTTTTTCGCTGCAGCCAAACCGCGAGATGTGAGAACCCAGCCTTACATTACAGGACCCTGAGGGGCGGAATACAGCAGGATTACTTCATGTCCCTAAACTGTTGATCTAATTCTATGCTAGTCATCATACCCGCTCAGCTCCATGCGAGCCCTCACACCCTCCTCACCTCCATGCCAGCCCTCATATCCCCCTCACGTCCATGCCAGCCCTCATAGCCCCCTCACCTCCATGCCAGCCCTCATATCCCTCTCATCTCCATGCCAGTCCTCACACACACCTGAACTCCATGCCAGCCCTCATACCCCCCTCACTTCCATGCCAGCCCTGCTACCCCCTCACCTCCATGCCATCCCTCACACCCCCTCACCTCCATGCCAGCCCTCATATCCCCCTCACCTCCACGGCAGCCCTCATACCCCCCTCACCTCCATGCAAGCCCTCATACCCCCCTCACCTCCATGCCAGCCCTCATACCCCTCTCACCTCCATGCCAGCCCTCATACCCCTCTCACCTCCATTCCAGCCCTCATACTCCCCTCACCTCAATGCCAGCCCTCATACTCCCTGACCTCTCTGCCAGCCCTCACACCCCCTCGTGCAGGGCTTCCCTCCGCAGCCTCCTCTCCTCAGGTAGCCTTGTGTTGTGGCTGACAGTCCTGCTCCTTGGTAACCAAGTACAACAACTAGTCCGGGCTGCATGCTGACTAGACAAACTTGTTACCCCCGTGCCGTACGGCTGGCATGTCCTCCCGACCCCCATGCATACATACGGTATATACACACAGCAGTCTGTCTGTCTGTCAGGATACACACGATATATCACAGCTCATCCTCCCGTCTCCCCCGGCTCACCGTGTTTCCCGCCAGTGATGACTGCCGCATCCTCCTGTCAGCAGCCCGGCTCCCATCACCGGAGTAATGTCCTCTGTCCGAGACTGTAGCACTGAGGCGGAGAGTGAGGCAGCCGAGGAGGAGGGCTCTGCTCTGTCACCAGCCTGGAGGATGTCACGACAGGGGCCGTCTACAGAATACATGTCCCGACAGACGGCTGCAGTCCCCTTCCTACGGCCGTTCACACACTGCGGCAGCGGCCCCCATTCTGTAGGGAAGCAGCTGGTGGCCCTATTGGGGCAGATGAAGAAGCCATGGCTGGTGGCTGAGGGTCCTGCGATGGCTGTTACCTCACAGCCTGTCTCAGGGCTAGTCACACATCCGTATGTTTACAGCGTATTACATGGGATCTGTACGCCGTGCGATACACGGTAACTCGACATCACTTACATTGCTCTACGCTTATCAGAAGGAACTGCGTAATACACAAGCACAATTAATACGTGAGTTAGAGCCCATTATTCTCTATTGCCAAGCATATATACGCGTATGTATATACAATTACATGCATACGGGCGAGGGGTATACGCATCATCACTAAGGGGAGTATAAAAAGACATAGGTGTGCTGCGCATGGTGGGGTGCGTGAGTACACAGTCATGTGCAGTAGAATTTTGCCGCCATACGCAGGGTCACAGCCGGCTCCACGCTGCGTTTTACACTTTTGGCCGTATGAGCCCGGCCTTAGAGCTCTATATCTATACAACGGCTCTATATGCTGGCTAAAGCCAGTACTACATGAGATGACACGTTGGATAGGCTCCGACAGCAGAGAGGCTGGCAGTATACAGTAAGAGAACCCCAACGGGCGTCTTTCAACATCGGAGCTGTACAGCCTTAAATCATAACGTCTTTAGATGTCAGACAGTGGATTGGAGAGGGTTAAAGGTGCCTACAGGCAGAACGATTATCGTTCAAACAAGTGAAAGTGAATAAAAATCGTTCAGTCTAAACGCGAGCCAACGACTGGACGACAAACGATATTCATTTGCTTTTCATTCATTTTCTGCAGGCATATACGCCACCATCGGCTCCTTTACTTATCGTTCCGTTTACACAGACTGAATGATTCAACAATGGATCTGCCTGTCTAAACAGAGAGCACGAGGCCGCGGTGACGCCATTCGCTCGGTCGAACAATAATATAATCAGCTCGTCTAAAAGGACCCGAAGACAACTTTATACCTGATAGCTAGGTTCAGTCTCCGGGGGACGGAGGTTGCAAATAGTTACAAACCCGCAACTAAAGAATAAGGCCAGTTTCACACGGCTGATAAGATCAGGCGAGATTTCTGCGTTGTGAGACACACAAATATGAATCGTATTCATTTTAATAGTTTCATACATATGAGCGATATTATCCCACATAGCAGCACGGTGCTATGTGAGAAACAGATCGCAGCATGTTCTATCTGGCTGCGATATCACCCATTGCTTATTGAAAGCAATGGGAGAACTCGGTCATCCTCCATTATAGCCGCCGCAGGAGATTCCTTCATCCTCTCGGGGAATCCCTTAAGATGTGGTGGGGAAATCCCTTCAGCCCTGACTGGGGTGAAGGGATTCCCTGCGGGGATGAAGGAATCCCATGCCGCTGCTGTCACAGAGAATCTCCCAGAGTTCTCCCACTGCTTTCAATGGGGCTGGCGTGTAGTAGACATGATAATTAGTTAGTATAAAATGTCTATTGATTTGTATAACCCAAATGTATTACGCTACTGTAATGACTTTTAACTCTGTGGAGGTTAATGGCCACACAATCTCATCATGGTAGTTGCTGGACAATGGCATGGTGAAAGATGTGTGGTATAATGTTAGCTGAATACATAAAGTTGCACAAGCAGCCTCTAAGAGTTAAAAGTCCTAGTACTACATGTATACCTGTATTCAATACTGAGTGTTTTCCCAGTCCTTTCCCATCCCCAGCACAGAAACTTCTCCAACAAAGAGATACTTTCAGTTTTGACCACGTTGTTAAGACAAAGGCTCCTATGTAGACCGGACTTGAGAGAGGTGTGGAGAGGGGGAGGCGGGGAATTCTATATAACCCAGCGAAAAAGAATATATATATGTTACTGATGTAATCTGTTAAACGCCCATAAAGGGCAGGTGTTATGTCTTTCAATAAAAGAGGCTGTCTGGACGTTCCTGCCCAGAGAGCCATTTTGGACATGAGACTGATAACTTACGTCTAATTTGGTCAGTGTGCACATACTGGTTTTTTACACAATTGGGAAGCTACAGAATACCCTAAAGCCTGCTGGAGAAAACCATATTCCAGCTCAGGCGCTGCTGCCACATGAAAATGCCTCACATCCACAGGTCTTTCACATGGTGGAAAGTGCGATATTGGGCTGTGAAACACGGCTTGATATTGCCCTCGCCGTTGTGAAACTAGGCCAATCGGGATCTCTGTTGGTAACGAGGAGAAATGAAGTCAATCCCTAAAGTTTTCCTCCCTTAAAAGAGCAAGTCAATGTGCCGCATGAAACATAGCTCTGATGCCAGCCAAAGACTTCTCATGAGCCAGACTGGCTTATGCAAACAGGTGGGACTCTGCATGCGGATATTCATATCCGAAAACCTGTGATCCGTCGCGGAAAGTAATTGCGTTTGATCGCGGATGCATGCTATTTTCCACGCGGATGTATGCGTATATAGAGCGTATCCTCCCCACGGAAGAAAACTTGTAAGCAGGGAATGATATTAGAATATCGCCCAGGCGAAAAATCTCTCATGTTTGGGCTGCGGAACACTCTCATCCATTGACTACAAAGGAGGTCGTCTGTGTGTAATATGCTAAAAATAGAGCATGCTGCGTTTTGTCTTCCACTCAGGGAATCCACAATTCGTACCTGCGAGTGTGAAGAAAAAAAATGCCTTTCAATGTCTGCGTATTATCGCGGATCCTCGGAGTAGATGGCAATCGCAGAATCCGCAATTCAAATCCGTTGGTTTGAGCCCGGCCACAGAGATCTGGGAACCTTATATTGGAACAAAAGACGTATTGGACCTTCTGTAAGTAGTACTGCATAGAGTATATACAAGATTACTACTTGTACCCATTAGGCCGTGTTCACATGGTTGGACCGCCTGTAACTAGTGCTGCATAGAGTATATACAAGATTACTACTTGTACCCATTAGGCCGTGTTCACATGGTTGGACCTCCTGTAACTAGTGCTGCATAGAGTATATACAAGATTACTACTTGTACCCATTAGGCCGTGTTCACATGGTTGGACCTCCTGTAACTAGTGCTGCATAGAGTATATACAAGACTAGCTGATATACCCGGCTTTGCCCGAGTTAATTTGGTACTGGTGTTTATCTGGTGTTCACACGGAAAATCTTACGAAGTCGTGGTTACTTTAGAGATACTGAAGAAAAACATATGTTCACCATTTTGCATAGTTCTCTGCGTTACCCAGGAAACACCACGTGGAGGAAACCATGCGACGTTTCCTTTATATAAAATGTCATCAGGAAGTGAGAGAATTAGATTACGTACATAAAATTTGGACACTAATTCTTTTACGCTTAGAATTGACTAATCGAGTTGGGACCCATTAACTTTTCATATTTATGACACAATCAATGCTTGTGTCAAATTTCATGTTTTTATGACATTGGGAAGTGAGAGATTTTCATTATCTACGTAAAATTTGGACGCTAATTCTTTTGCGCATAGAATTGAATAATGGTGTTGGGACCCATTAGCTTTTCCTGTTTATGACATAATCAATGCTCGTGCCAAATTTCCCATTTCTATGACACCGGAAAGTGAAAAAATTACATTCCGCACGAAAAATTTTGAAGCCAATTGTTTTGCGCTAGAATTGAATAATCGAGTTGGGACCCATTAGCTTTTCCTATTTATGTCATAATCAATGCCCGTGCCAAATTTTAAGTTTCTATGACATTGGGAAGTGACAGATTTAGATTATGTACGTAAAATTTCGACGCCAATTCTTTTGCGCTAGAATTGAATAATCGAGTTGGGACCCAATTACTTTTCCTATTTTGGAGATAATCTATGCTCGTGCCAAAATTCATGTTTCTACGATATCGGGAAGTTGGAGAACTTTTGGCGAGTCAGTCAATCAGTCAGTGAGTCAGTCAGTCAGTGAGTCAGTGAGGGCTTTCAGCTTTATATATACAAGATTACTACTTGTACCCATTAGGCCGTGTTCACATGGTTGGACCTCCTGTAACTAGTGCTGCATGGAGTATATACAGCATTACTACTTGTACCCATTAGGCCGTGTTCACATGGTTGGACCTCCTGTAACTAGTGCTGCATAGAGTATATACAAGATTACTACTTGTACCCATTAGGCCGTGTTCACATGGTTGGACCTCCTGTAACTAGTGCTGCATAGAGTATATACAAGATTACTACTTGTACCCATTAGGCTGTGTTCACATGGTTGGACCTCCTGTAACTAGTGCTGCATAGAGTATATACAAGATTACTACTTGTACCCATTAGGCCGTGTTCACATGGTTGGACCTCCTGTAACTAGTGCTGCATGGAGTATATACAGCATTACTACTTGTACCCATTAGGCCGTGTTCATATGGTTGGACCTCCTGTAACTAGTGCTGCATAGAGTATATACAAGATTACTACTTGTACCCATTAGGCCGTGTTCACATGGTTGGACCTCCTGTAACTAGTGCTGCATAGAGTATATACAAGATTACTACTTGTACCCATTAGGCCGTGTTCACATGGTTGGACCTCCTGTAACTAGTGCTGCATAGAGTATATACAAGATTACTACTTGTATCCATTAGGCCGTGTTCACATGGTGGAATCTGCATTAGTCTGTGTGCACACCTACCGTGTGTACAAGTTGCGCCCGAGTGATTGGGGTTTAACTTGCATCGGACAACACGCGGACACTTGTCCATGTGCTGTGGGACTCACTTGGATATAGCACATAGCCATGCATCAGCGTGATACGGACAGGAATAGAGCATGCGATGAGTTAGCGGTCCTCGTTAATCTGCATAGACCCATAGGCTATAATGGGGTCATGTGCTGCCCGGGATTTACCACAGACAGCACATGGCCCAAAGGCTTCATGGAAAGAAGAGAAGTGACATGTCCCTTGTTGTTGTGGATTCCGCAGCGGTGTATCCACATACAGACTGAATGCAAGTAGTTGGTGTGCTTACCTACGGCAGCTCTAATCCAGATCCATGTCAGAGATCTACCGTTAACATGCAGATTTATGCCATGGATTTCCATTGAAGTCCGTGTTGGATGTTTCTGACGCTGAATATGGCCTGACTACTGGAAGACGGGGAACAAGGGGTCTAGTGGGACAACCGTCATCGGTGGGGGGCATCAGGAGATGTCAGCAGCAGGCACAAACTCTTCAGCTACTTGGTTTATGCAGGTTGAAAACAGACAAATATCCATCAAGTCCAACCTTACTAAGCGATTAAAATCACGCCCGCAAAACGTGACCAATGGTTTCACAAGCCGACATCCACAGAAGATCTGTACTTAGCTCTCCAAGATGTCTGGAACAACCTCCCTGCCGAGCTCTTTCAAAAACTGTGTGCAAGCGTTCCTAGAAGAGCTGATGCTGTTGTGAAGGTAATGGGCGGTCACACCAAATACTGATTTAGATTCCTCTCTTCACTCACTTTGCATTTTGGTTTTTGATGAAACTGAGAACACTTCTTCTCTTTCTGAAAGCATTCTCACTTTGCAGCATTTTTCACACCTGCCTACGGTCTCCCTCATAGAGACATTTTTTACCACGACTAGAGCGGCGTTTTCAGCATCGCGGTATAGCGCTCCCATTGTTTTCGATTAGACCGCTCAGACAGCCGCTCGATTGCAGTGACTTTTAGCGCTGTGATTTTCCAGCAGGGTTTGTTCTATTTTTGAGCGTTTCGCGTTCCTCATCAAAACTAAAGTAAAATGCTGCAAAGCCCCTCAATTTAAATCGTAGCGCTTACCACAACGCCTGTGTGAGGGAAGCCTGAAACTACTGTTGTTGTATGTGTTACATTAGGATTAGAGATGAGCGAGCGTACTCGGCCAGGCCCTTTTTTCGCCCGAGCGCCGCGATTTTCGAGTACTTCCATACTCGGGCGAAAAGATTCGGCAGGCGCCGTGTGTGAGTGGGGGGTTGCAGCGGGGAGTGGGGGGGAGAGGGAGAGAGAGAGGGCTCCCCCTGTTCCCTGCTGCTATCCCCCGCTCCGCCACGCCTCCCCCCGCCCCCCGAATCTTTTCACCCAAGTACGGAAGTACTTGAAAATCGCGGTGCTCGATCGAGTAATTACTCAAAACAAGTAGGTTCACTCATCTCTAATTAAGATCAAAATGTTTGAGATTCTAAAACATGAAATGACTTGGAAGTTCTGACAAACACATATATCCCACATACAAAACACGAGGCACAGGGATTACAGAATAAGGCCGCGCTCACACCTGCGTGACGGTCAGTTCACGGTTTCCATTTTTAGAGGAGAGAAAAAATGATTTATTACCCAAGTGATTTCAATGGGGTTTGAAAAATAACAGAAAGGCTTCTGTTTGCCTTCATTCTGTCAGGCCTATGTTTTTTAAACAGAAAAATCACGCTGCAGACTGCGCTATTTTATCATCCAAAGAAACGAAAATCTAATGAAATGGAAGCATACGGAAGCCTTTCTGCTTTATTGAAACCCCATTGGAATCAATGGGGGAAAAATGGATTCGTTGTTTTCTGTTTTATTTCAGTTTCTCTTCTCCAAAAATGGAGCAGAGAGACGGAAACCCTGAAGCGACCCCAACGCAGGCGTGACAGCAGCCTTATACTGCTAGAGAAGACATTTGTCACATCTTAGAGAAGCGATTCGAGGAGCATCTGAGACCTTCCGGAATCAGCAGTAGTAATACTATAATAATGCTGACTATTAATACAAAGTATAAGGGCAGGATCAGAATCTCCATGATTTTGCTGTGATTTGGTGATAAATCCAGTCTCATGTAACACTGTCTTGCTGCAGGTTTGTATTATATAGCATCTTGTAAGATCCCCGATGAATATCCTTGGTAAGGGCCTCAACACACGGGCCGTTATGTGGCCGCATGATGGGACGATACGAAACCACTGATCACTGGTTTAGTTTCCACTACCGGGACGCTCGCATGTTGTGTGCAAGAAGAGTTACGGCAGGACCCGTCTTTTCACGCTCACACACACTGGCGCGAAGTTCGAAGAGTCAGACTATGTTGGGGTTTTTCTTGTTTTTTTTTAAAACCCCGCTTCATATGCTAGAACAACAGGAGCTAAAATAATTCATGCAGATTAAAAATCAGCTTCATCCCTTTTAGCAGTGATTACTTGTGTGCAGTGACCTCTTCTTCTGCTTGTGTAGAGCTTGTTGACCACTAGACGCCTCTAAGACACACAGAAGGTTTTTCTTGGGATGTAAGAAGCTGGATGGTCATATTAAGGAATTGCCGACACCTGGACCGTTCTGACCAGACTGTTAGGAGGTGTTGGGACCAGTGGATGTGTAAGGCACACAAGGGGACTGGGCTCAGGACCCCCTCGACAGACCACCAGTAGACAACATCATATGATCGTTCGACAAGTATGAGCAGTTCAAAGTGTTTCGTTGTCCGCCATCCAGAAACAGGTGACACCATCGTTAGACCCCTGCATCTGTTGTATCCATTTCCAGGTGTTTGGCTAAAGGACCTTTGGTCTCATGGCACACATGATGTGTACTGCCTTTGACACGCACCATCACCATTTGTAGTGGTGTTATGAACGATTAAACTGGATGCTACAAAGTGGATTCCAGTTGTCTTCAGCGATTAATCCAGGTTTAGTTTGGGCATTGATGGCGGCTGTGTTCGTGTTTGGAGACCTGAGGGTGAACACTGCAATCCTGCCTTTGCTGTGGAGCGGTACACTGCTCACACTGCTGGTGTGATGATCTGGGGGCCATTGCATGACAGTCGGCTACCGCTAGTGGTGGTACGAGGGACAATGGCAGCTCAGTGATATGTTCAGCACATCCTGCAGGCACATGTGTTGTCTCTCATGGCTGCCTCCAACAGGATAATAGTTGGCCGCCCACAACAAGGGTTTCTAGGAATGTCTCTACAACACTGTCACACTTCCATGGCTGCCCAGTTGCCAGATTTATCGCCAATAGAACATGTATTGGACCATCTGGGATGCCAACTTCGACAGTCTACGAGTTTGCATGTTCTAGAGGCTCAATTACAGCAAATGTAGACCTCCTTCCTTGGTCTCTCACAACTCACAGCCTCTCCCACTCATAGAGATGGCAATACTCTTGATCTAGTCTTTCTCCGTCTCTGCTCTGCTTGCCACTTCACTAACTCCCCTATCCCGCTCTCGGACCATAACCTCCTCTCTTTGCCTGTCAAGCTGCCTAGAATCTCATCAGACCCACCAGCCTACCATATGTACAGGACCTTCAGACCGTTCACACCCAAAACTCTGGCATCTCCCCCTCCTAATTCAAATAGGCTATCATATCCCAACTGCTAAAGAAATCGACTCTTGACTCGACCGATGCTGCCAACTACCGACTCTTCTCAAATCTCCCCTTCATCTCCAAATTATTAGAAAGCCTAATTTACTCCCGCCTTAAAAGCTATCTATCAGAAAACTCTCCTCTTGACCTCCTACAGTCCAGCTTCTATCCTCTACACTCGACAGAAACTGCTCTGACTAAAGTGTCAAACAACCTCCTAACGGCTAAATCGAGGGGCAACTATTCCCTACTGATCCTCCTCCCTTGCTGTTGGGGTCCCCCAGGGCTCAGTCCTCTGCCCCCTCCTTTTTTCCATTAACACAGCCACTACCATCAGGACAGACCATCAGGAGATTTGGCTGTCAGTACCATCTCTACACCGACGACACCCAGTTATACACCTCCTCTCATGACATTACAGCACCGTTTCTTCAGTATGCAACCGGATGTACGTGGTCTCTAACCCTATGTCCACTCTCTACCTTAAACTGAACCTCCCAAAAACTGACCTTCTCCTGTTTCCGCCCCCTACTAACCGACCTCATCCTGACATCTCCATCTCAGTGTGAGGCACCACAGGCCCATTCGACTCCAATCCCTCCTTTACCCCTACATCCAATCTCTGGCCTGAACAGTTCGCTTGCACCTCAAGAATATTGCTGCGCTCCAGTCGGCAGCTCTGTCCAGGTCTTGGACAGCTCCTCTGCTGAAACCTAGCCATGCTTCTCTGTTTCCCTGTCTTGTCCCCACCATGTTCCTGATTAGGCCTCCTATATAAAAATGGCCATGCTTCTGTTTCTGATAAAGCCTCTTATATAAACCAGGCCATGTTCCCGCCTCCTTTGCGTGAATATTGTGCCTCAGCAGCCATTGATCAAGCTCTACTACTGCCTGTTTCTCTGCTATTCAACGAAGACCTTCTGATAAGACCCCTGGCTTCCCTTCCGACAACGTGACCCACTTTCTCCATTTCTAACTCAACACTGAGACCTTCTGATACCGACCCCTGGCTTCCCTCTTGACAACACGACCCATCTACTCCATTTGTTCTGCCCATAAGACCTCCTATTGCGGACTCCTGGCTCATCCCCAACTACTCTTTCCACATCTGCGGCTGCTACACCTAATGCTCCAACCCAGTACCTAAAACAGCTATAGAGATAATGTATGAATGTTCCTTATGAGAGGAATTATATACAACTGTAGAAGTGTCATGAGGATTTTTTACAGGGGTTCCAGGAGTAGGTGAATGAGCAGATTCCGCCAACCTGGAGTCTTAATGCCACACTGTATGTGAATGATAGATAATAAATGCAAGGCATTGGTTGGATGTTGGCCAAGATACATGAGCCCACTAGCCACTTCACGGTTCCTTGCGTTGTAGTGGGTCCCTACACTAATATAAATGCATCACAGAAGGGGAAATCAAGAATTAAAAACAATCACAGAAAATGTCCGTTACTTACTGAGTAAGGAGTGCATATAGATGCATCCTCTCACCATGCAGGTAGCTGACCAGCAAATGGAGGAGCCAATTACACCTGTGCAGGAGACCGATAAAACAACCACTCACACTGCCTCTTGATAGTGAGGGGGGTCCTGCACAGGTGTTATTGGCTCCTCCATTTGGTAGTCAGCTACCTGCATGGTGAGAGGATGCATCTATATGCACTCCTCAGTCAGTAATTAACGGCCATTTTCTGTGATTGCAATGGGGCCGCCAACAGCAGCCGTGGCCCCATTGAGGGCAATGGACACAGACCTGCATTCATGCATGTTTGTGCATGTACATGGGTGCGCGGTTTTGTGTGCACCTATGTATGTACAAGCTCATGTGAATGCACTCTCATGCTGAAAAAAGACACATCCATCCAGGTGAGCCTATTACTCCCAAATGTTGATCCAAAGGAAGGCAAATAAACAAACAAACAGTGAGGTAGAAGCCAATTTTCCTCAATGAGGCTGGATGTCCATGGGCGAGGTGTCATTGCGAGATTCGTGGCAATAAATCGCACACGGAACTCGCATGCCAGGATTACTATGGAAAGCGTAGCCTACTGCACACAAGCAGAAAATGAAAGCGATTTTCCGCTCGTGTGATTAAAATTGCTGCATGCAGCGACTCTTCGTGGTGAGCCTATCATTAATATAGGCTGATCGCGAAGACCTTTTATTGCTTCCCCCTCCTCCCCTATGGCAGAGGGGGGAGCACTAAGGCTGCCTGTTCATGGGTGTTGCGGTTTTACGCCCGCGGGCAAGCAGATTTCTGTCGTGGAAGGACACTATAGTCACCGCAATTATCCTATCATTATGATAGGTTCATCGAGGAAAATATCGTGACATGCCGCAAATTTTATACTTGAGCGGAAAATTGTGGCGGATTTCCATTTGTGTACATCGGGCTGCGCTTTCCATAGTTGTCCTATGGCAAGCGTTCATTGTGTTACCCGCATGTGGATTATCGCCGCGGATAACGCAATGCAGAATTGCCCGTGGACAGGAGGCCTTAGGGCTTTTACCCACTAGCGTTTTTTTCATGCTGCAATATCGCTGCGTTCCCATTGAAAAAAGCGCAGCGATATCACAGGGGGAAAAAAATCCTCCATGACTCCAATCTGGCGATTAGAATAATCCCCGGATCACCAAACCTTCTGTAGTAATCAGTGATATAACATGTAAGATTGTATCGCTCAAGAAAGGCGTCCAGGCCCCTCTTATATTCTTTTACCAACTTTGCCATCACCACGTCCTCAGGCTGAGAGTTCCATAGTCTCACTGCTCTTACAGTAAAGAACCCCCTTCTATATCGGTGTAGAAACCTTCTTTACTCTAGATGTAGAGGGTGCCCCTTGTTACAGTCACAGTCCTGGGTATAAACAGACGATGGGAGAGATCTCTGTATTGTCCCCTGATATATTTATACATAGTTATTCGGTCGCCCCTCAGCTGTCTTTTTTCTAAACTAAATAATCCCAATTTTGATAACCTCCCTGGGTATTGTAGTCCGCCCATTACGTTTATTACTTCAGTTGCCCGCCTTTGTACCCGCTCAGGCTCTGATATGTCCTTCCTGAGTGCCCCTAGACCTCTTTTAATGCATCTGATGATCCTATTTGCCTTGGCAGCGTTACTTCAGTTAAGTTTACAGTTAACTAAAACCTCCAAGTCCTTTTCCATGTCAGTGTTACCCAGTGGTTTCCCATTTAGTGTGTAATGGTGACATGTATTTCCCTGCCCATGTGCAGAACCTTATATTTATCATTGTCCCTGCCATTTCTATGTTTTGCCTCTAGGTGGCAGAACTTACCTTACTATGATTTTGTACTTGCTATAGGGCACAGAGCTTTCCCTGTACAGTTCCACAGAGTTTATGGTTAAAAAAACCAGACAAATCCCATTACTATAAAAGTAGTTATTTTATATGAAACATAACTATGTTTTAACCAGCCAGCTCCTTTGTGAAGACCCGATGTCCAGGTGCGGATTTTAATTATAAAATCCGTGCGTGTCTCCTGCACAGGAGATCTGCGCGTCTTGCCACCCATAGGGATGTATTACCATCCGCATGGCAAGTAAAAGCATGCGGATATGATTTTTTTTCCAGTGTGCGAGATGCACGCATAGGAAGGAATCGCAGCATGCTTCAATTTCCAGCGGGTCCAACAGCGACGGGTTCTATTGAAATCAATGGAATCCACCCTCACCACAGCACATCTGCAGCTGTCACTGTGGAGGTGCTACAAATCCACAGGAAAGCAGGAGATTTGAAGGAAAAAAAAAAAGCCCAGACACATCCGCAGTGCTGAAGAAAGAAGATCCAGCCTGTACGGAGGGGAGCCGCGCTGGATTCGGTGAGGTAAGATAATGTTCTTCTCCTCTCCATGTCCCCGGGCACACAGGGATTCAGCAGTGTAATCCGTGCATGCAAGTGGACATAAGGCTTTAGGATTAGTTTTGACCACTCACAGATACAACTGAATATACAATTTACTCCACCATTATGGTTATAGTGTACAATCCACATGAATTAGGAGAAACAGAAAGAAACATAATTGCGGTTTCATGTCATGGTCAAAATTCTTGCAAATGGTGCAAATTTTCAGCAGTTTTTTTCCTACATAGATAAGTGATAATGATGCATTATAGTAGCAGCATTCTGCTGTTTTATTACAGCTAGGCTACTAACATGACCAGCCTTTGCAATGTCTTAACCCTTTCCAATCCACTGTCTGATGTCTGAAGACATTATGATTTAAGGCTGTACAGCTCCGATGTTAGAAGACGTCCATCGGGGTTCTCTTACTGTATATTGCCAGCCTCTCTGCTGTCGGAGCCTATCCAACGTGTCACCTCATGCAGTACTTGCTTTAGCCAACAGATAGCGCCATTGTATAACAGCAGAAAAAGAGTAAGTCCCCTAGGAAAACCAGGATACAAATTGGATTGGAAAGGGTTAATAGTTGTAATAATGGTATAATGATAAGGTCTTATGATTAAAAAAAGATCAATTGATTAAATGTGTTATAATTGAGAAAGCGACCTGGCTATGTGCTAGGAAAGTAAAGGGTTTTAAAGAATACCAATACCCCTTCCCTTTTATCCATATGGCCCAGACTGCGATCATGACTTCTCCCAGTCACAACCTGTGTCTGCAGAATTTGACACATAGACATCTGTGACTCCTCAATTTTCTAGCCACCTGCCTTTGTTTTGCATACTTCTACATAATCTTCCTATCCAGAGTGGCCCAGATAGTAATAAAGCATAAGAGTATTCCCTTTTTGTGCTCTCTGTAGGCACCACAGAGTAAGTACCACTTTTAGTGCCCCATACAAAGTAAAAGTGCCTTCTTTTATACTCTCACTAAGTAATAAAATCCTATACGGGCTCCTTTAAGTAACAATGCCCCTACTGTCCCCGTTCAGTAATAATAATGCCCCTCATGGCCACCTTCTAGTAATAAAAATAATGCCTCACTTGTCCTTCTTTTGGTAATAAGAATACTCCTCCTGATCATAATAATAATATCCCCTTTGCCCCCTATTGTATGCATTAAAATTAAAAGCCACATACACTCACCTGGGTTTCATGGTCATGTAATCGCTACGTCTAGTGCCAGTCCCTAGCATTGGTGAGGCTGGAGACTGATTGTAGCAACCACGTGACCGTGTAATGTGAAAATCAGTGCAAAACCAATGCTGAGTGAACTTCAGAGCCCATGAGCCGAGAAGACAGACCCAGGTGAGTAAATGTGTTTTTTTTATTTTATGTCACTTCTGCAGTCAAATTAAAAAAAAATTGTCACCCCCAGCACCGGCCCCAGGACCCAATCGACCCACTGGGAATTTTCCTGGTGAGTTCACTGGCCAGTCCACCCATGCCTATCATCAATAGAAGACCTGAGAACAAAGATCCCCATTTCAATTTTCTGGTTTCGCCTGTCGCTAGCTGGTAATTTGACTCATTTTGACCACTACATTCCTCACTGTTTATTAGCAAGAGCTAACCTACTGGCAGAAAGCTACACGATAAGATGTGCCGCTAAAGTAGAGGATGTATATATACATTGTAGCTGCATGGTGCATCAACAAATACAAATGCTGAAGGGGTTAATATTTGCAGTTTCAGTGCACTGGTGTTGATTGACAGTTCCTGATCAATTCTGAATTAAAAGGGATTTTAATATCATATAGCTACAAGAAAAAGTAAGTGAACCCTTTGTAATTAACTCTTTTTCTACATTAATTAGTAAAAAATGTGGACTGGTTGTTATATACAGGACAATTATAGACAAACAACTGTAGTTGCCTGAGGTTGGGGCCCCCACAGCTCTTGTTTGGCTATCTCATGTGGAATGTGTATGTGTGTATGTCTGTGTCATTGTTGTCCCAACCAACTTGTATGTTCTTGCACCCCTGTCACCCTAACCTGCTCTGTGTGTTGTGAGCGGTTTCTGTCTGGGTTAGGATTGATTGGGGGGCAGAGTTTAATGTAGGGAGAGAGACAGAGAAGAGAAGATGTGGTAGGAGAGATCGGACACAAGAGGGAAAGCTGAGTCTCAGACCAGCCAGTCTGAGCCAATCACAAGCCAGGGAGATAGTGATACAAAGATGGTGGACCCAGCCGTCAGAGAGACTTTTTCCTCCCTGCAGCAGCGAAAGTACGAGTCAGAGCAGACCCCACGGAATCTGGAAGGAACACAGGCCTAGGCATTGTGAGTGCAAATTATCCCAACTAGGTCAGAAGTCCAATAATATTTGTGTATATTTATTAAAAGCGCCAAAATTGGGCAATTTTTTTTTAAATTCTCATTTTTTCACATTTTCAATTGTAATATAATAAATATGTACAAACATACTGTACACATTTTTGCTAGGATATATATTTCCATCCGTTTACCTTATTTTGGATGCAGAGTTGAAAAGCTTTCGTTTTTTTAACCATTTAGAAGCCGTACAAATTTAACATTGATTACACTGCCCAATGATGATTTTGTTTCGGGCTCAAAATTAGCGTATTCTTATGTATTTTCATCTGCTGAATTCAAAAATCAACATAAAAATGACCGATTAGCTCTTGCTTTGGAGATACAGTGACATATCATTTCTTAGAGTTTACATTCTTATTTTGTTGGAGGTTTTTTTGGGGTGGGGGTAGTTCTCACACCTCTCATCTGACATAACACAACGTTCTCCATATGTTTGTAGGTTATAAACATAATAAGTGTTGCTATGACTGAGTTTCATATTGTTTTTGCTTTACCTTTTCTCAGAATTTCTGGTTTTGGAGTGCCTTTGAAGTGTAACATTTTCTATATCAAAATGCCACAAAAATGTGTAAATTTAGTGAAGAATTTTTGTTACATTTGTGGTGAAATTACATTTTCGTCTCAGAAACGCAATCTTATAAAGACTGCCTATCAGCATTATTTTGGTATGAATGTAGGGGACCAGGATAAGTCATGGGCTCCACATATATGTTTCAACTCTTGCTCAGTTAAACTACGAGATTGGCTGAAAAATAAAAAATTATCTATGGCTTTTGCCGTGCCTATGGTTTGGCAGTAGCCTACAAACCATACAGATGACTGCTATTTCTGCTTGACTCAGCCTATAAAGGAAGGATTGTCAATGAAGAAAACAGGAACAGTTCAATACCCAAATCTTCCATCTGCTATTCCACATTCAGATAGTTGACCAGTTCCTATTCCACCCCAACATTATGAGTTTAAAGTAGAAACTGAAGAAAGTGTGGAAAAAGAAGAACTCAACAAGCCTTCCACATCCCATGACCCTGACTTTGAGGTAAAAGATGATACATGGCACAGACTGAGTCACGCGGAATTGAGTGATCTCATTCGAAAGCTTGACTTGTCAAAGGAGAAGGCGTAACTTCTAGGGTCAAGACTACAGCAATGGAGTCTTCTCCAACGTCAGGGGGATCTGCTTCTTTTTTTCGGAATAAAACCAATCTGGTTGCTTGCTGCGACGTTAATGGCTGGATAAAATGTTTGAATCTGAACCATGATCCAACTAAATGGAGGCTATTCATAGACTCCTCCAAGCTTAGTTTGAAAGCTGTATTACTTCACAACAGCAACCGTCTTCCTTCTTTTCCTGTTGGTCATGCAGTTCACGTGAAGGAGACTTTTATGCAAACATGACAGCCCTCCTCGACTCAATTAAATATGCTGAACACAAGAGGAAAATCTAAAAGTCATGGTTGTACTCTTAGGAATGCAACTGGGGTACACTAAATACTGTTGCTTTTTATGTATGTGGGACAGTAGGGATAGGAAAATATTTGAAAAGAGGTCTGCAGCACTTGGAGTAGGGATAGGAAATCAAATTACATTCAAGCGGACTGGCCTGCAATAAATCTTGACTCTGCCGAGAAAAATGTCGTTGCTGAGCCTCTTGTGGACCCAAAAGATGTTCTTCTTCTACCCCTTCATAAAAAGCTTAGTTTAATGAAAAACCAAAATGGTAAGAATTTTGCCATGGATTTTGGTGCAGTTTGCCTTAGGTCTTAAAGGTTGAATTCTGCTCTCAAAACCCACATACAGATTTAGAATCCGCCATGTACACTCATTGTCAAAAAACAATCTCTCCCATAAGAGAAGTTGTTGGAATGGAATGAAACTTTCTCTCTGATATTTGATACAAGTAAGTGATTACAATATCAGTGCAAAAGGATAATTAATTGTGAAAAACTGACCCCTTGAAAGGAGGCACTAGTACCCTGCTGTATCGTCTCTATCTTGCATACAAGATTTGATAAGGGGGAGCATGGAGGCTCTAGTACCCTGTTGTACCGCCTTTTGCTTGCATACAAGATGTCATAAGGGTGGGCATAGACGTCTAATACCCTGTTGGGCCGCCTCTAGCTTGAATGCAAGATGTGATAAGAGATGCATGAAGGTTCAAGTACGCTGTTGTACTACCTCTAGCTTGGATGCAAGATATGATACAGGTGGCTATGGATGTCAGAGAAATTCTAAGTACAGCACCAATCAGGCCCACCCCACTTGCCCCGCTGCCGGCGGTAAAGAAGAAAACACCACACACGGAAGTCTGGTATAGTTCCTCACACGGGGACATGACTGCGCCGCGCGCTTTATTACAGATTACATGGGATCTCATACCCTTTGGTCTCATAACTAGAAATGGGTGATGAGCTCATTGGCTCAACTCCACCGTATAACCATATATGGAAAGTCCGGATTTCCGGCCTGAGATAGTGAAAGTTCAGATGCATAATTGAACAGTCGTTATCTTGATATGGCGCCTCTGGCTTATGTACAGAAAATCACGTATTCAATTAACTCCAGTGCAAAGAATCACCCACTCAATTCTAAGAAAGCAGCTAAGCATGCATTCTCCATATCTCTTCTCTCCTTCACTTTAACCTTCATCCAGTTTCTTTGGACATTCTTTCTCTGTTTGCCTTGCAAAGCATCTTGTCATATCTGATGTAAGGCGAAGTATTGTTTTTCATAGAGTTAGTACATATGAGAATAAAGTTAGTATACATATAAAAAGAAAGGCACATAACTATATCTATATAAATGTATATATTCCAGTGTTTTCTTTTCTACCTACAAGGATATATATATTTCCTTCTCAAACCCCCCTAAAAACTTAATACGGAGATCAAGCACCAGACCTTGCACTCTTCCTCGGTCGCCTCTCCCTTGTGTCAGGGTTTCTTCACTGCCCGTAAGTCCCTACTCCTAGGAGGGGGGATCCCTACCTCACCTCAGAAGGAGGCCATGGATTCCCTGGGCTTATTTCCGGGCATCCATACCCTCTATCTGTACAAGTTAACACCCCACAGGGTGTCCCCTCGCCGGAAGCTAAGGTCTTCTGCACTATCCCTAGGCAAATGGGAAGTCCACTGACAGTTCATCTTAGGAGATCGGGGCAGGCGAAGTACTAGTACATTTCTCCATTCTTCTGGTAACTTACGTGGTTGGCATTATCGGAACTGGCTCTTCATCTTTTTCAAACAAGGGAAATTTTGGTGTCATATTGTCCAGTCCCTTACTCACACTCTTTTTGATCAAAGGGATAATACACATACAGAAAGTTGCATACCCAACCTCTTTCTGCTAAAATCATATCCAGGGCCACTCTAGGGCCATGGATGCAGTGGGCCCTAACTGGTCAGCTAACCCTTGTAAAGCATCTCTGGTGTAGTTTACAAATCTCTGCCGATTGTAATAGATATAATTCATCCAATCTACATTATTATTAACAGTGACAATAGCAAATAAGGACTCAAAACCTGCTTTAATCTGATCTCAAGAATTAAATTCATCCCGCACCCCCCTTGGCACTCCTATTACATCTATGTATACATGTGGATCAAAGTTACCACCTTGAGTGTCAACATCTCTCTTAGCACGATGCGGTATTGGATTCTTACCCTCAGTGTACTCTTCATATTGCACATTTGATTGTATTAATTTGTTCTGAAACAGGGGGCTAGTGTACAGTAGTCAAAGGTGTGTGTTAGAGGAATTGTACCACATTATAGCATGTAAAGGATATGCAGGATCATGAGTTTTTTCAGTGCGAAGTGTGGATCCAAGTGGGCTTTCCTTCGAGCTTGACTGCAGTTGGGGTGGTAAGCAACATCTGGTAAGGACCTTTAAACAGGGTTTCTCTCTCAAACTTTTTACATAGACCCTGTCACCTGGGTTCAGATTGTGACACTCATCTGTAGGACCTGGGAGAAAAGCAGAGACTGCAGAATGCATTATTGACAATTCCTTGGAGAGACCTATGACAAAATTAACAAGAAAATCATTCCCCAAACTCTGATACTGTGGCATGTACCCTCCTAAGAAAAAGAAAAACCAATGGGAGACACTCAATTCAAGATTTGCCCGTTTTCTTCATTGCCTTTTGTATCTACTTTCCCACTACTCCGTGGATGGTAGGGTGTGTGAAAAGCCTGGAATATACCCAAAACAGACATGATGTGTTGCATTATTTCACCTGTGAAGTGTGTACCTTTGTTTGACTCAATCACTTCCGGTACCCCGTATCTGCGGATTACCTCATTCATGAGCTTCATTGCGGTTACCTGCTTATTTACTTTGGCAACAGAGTAGGTCTCCAACCTGAAAAACATCAACAACAACAACAAGCACATATTCATGCTTCCCAACAAGTGGGAGCTGAGTGTAGCCAATTTGCAATCCCTGAAATGGGTAGAGTGGTCTAGGCAAGTGTTATGTGGCAAATTTACTTCTGCCCTGTTGCTTACGGCAAAGATCATGCAAAATTGGACAAATGATGCAGCAGCTACAGAAAACCAAGGAGCCACCCGTCCTCGTTCATGCTTTGACATAGAGGTGCGTCTTTCCGTGCGTCAGCTGGGCCATCATGGGGCACAGGGACCGTGGTAGGCAAGTGCTGTTGACTGTTCACCATATGCCGTCCCTTTTTATTCCATTTTTCCTTTTCTTCCTTGCTGGCTTGTAACTGTAAAGTCTTTAGCATATCAAAGTTCAAAGTTTGTATCAAAGTCCAAATTCATATCAAAGTCCAAGATCATATCAAAGTCCAAGGTTTAGTCAAAGTTATTGTTAAATTCTTCTTTTCTTCTTTTCTTCCACGGCTTGAGGGCCGCTACTTTTGCTGTGTGGTCTGTGATGGTGTTGCCTCTTGCTTCTCCGGTGTAGGAATTGATGTGAGCTTTCCACTTTGTCGGGTAGAAGTAGGGCCTCCGTGAGACCGCTGCATCATTTTTAATTGGCTGTCCTGCTGAGGTAAAAAACTGTCTGGCCTTCCCTGTTGGGCCGTAATCATGAGCTATGCCAAATGCATACCGGGAGTCAGTGTAAAAGGTTGCCGTCTTACCTGTGGCCACTCTACTCGCCTCAGTGATGGCCTTTTTAGTTCCGCTTCTTGTACTGCGACATGCGGAGCATTCTGCTTTTAGGACATCTTGTTGTGTGACCACTACATATCCAGTGTGGAGTCGTCAATCACCCTGGTACCATCTATAAAAAACAACTCAAAATATGCATTGTTAACAAGGGCTTTCAGTAACTTTTTAAAACTTAAATTTTCTTGTTGCATCAATGCTAGACAATCAGGCTGATATTCTATTTCAAAAAGATCAGAATCTTGTTGCAAAAAATTTAAAAATGGCTGATTTGCAATACCTAGATCACCTATGCCTTCTCCTCCCCCCCCCCTTTGAACCAGGATACTCAATTGTAAGAAGAGTAGCCGAGTTCAAGGTAGTATCACATTGTAAAAAGATTTGATGGATGCAGATAAGGCCTGTAAGATGTTAGCACCAATAACAGAGACATGAGTTACATCGGGGCAGAATAATCTACAAACATCTATTAATATTGGAAATGTGATATCCTTTAAGCAAATTCAT